>NC_059427.1:179063041-179374641 GCF_021028975.2 Sphaerodactylus townsendi | reverse complement strand
AGGTCCACCAACTGTGTTTGAAGGAACAAAATCAAAGGATTAATGAAGAATTTGCTGTTCTTGAAAGAGGAATTTCCTTCCCCTCAGAGTCTTTCTCTCCTTCTACCTCAGCTTTTGTTGACTTGGAAAATTCTTCCATCCAAACCTTGTTTCAAGAAGTAAATCCCTTCACCCTGGGTGTCTAGACTCTGGGCATGGTGATGCTGAGGAAACGCAGCACCCACATCCTTTTGTGCGGTAATGACAAAAGAAGCGAGAATTCCTCAGCTTGACGTGACGTGGCATATAAGGCCCAACTTTAGCTGCCAGTAGGGGGGCACAGATCTTGTGTGCGGTTGGGTTGGTTTTATTTAGCACACGAGTTATCTAAGCAAGTAGGCCAGGCTTTCCAGGAGGACTAGGAGAAGGAAAGAGGCCAGGGTTTAAAGGGACTAAATGTGAGAAAATGCATGCAGAGCAAACCAAATTCCAGGGGCAATGTCTCCTGGGTTGGTTTCCTTTGGAGGCGAGAGAACAAGTCTTGTCGTTTTTCCCTTCAGGGAGAAGGTGTTCCGTTCCTTGAATGTTGAAGGATACTTAAACAGAGACATTGCTTAACAATTCATTCCCAGTCAAGATTAGGAAATCACATCTGTGTCTCTCTGTCCCCAAAATGCCCTTAGCTGAAAAAGGTCAGCTTCTACAACCACTGATGGTGTTTGAGAAGAGTCACTGGGGAATTATCTCCTTATAATTATACCTCAAGGAAGAAATATTGAACAACATTAACATTTTTTGTCTCATGGTCTGGTTCCTATTAGCTGGGCCATGCTAGGCCAAGCCTACAGTATAGAAATGTTCACAGCAACCAGGTACCCTGTTTCCCCGAATATAAGGCTCATTCCGCACATGCAGAATAATGCACTTTCAAACTGCTTTCAGTGCTCTTTGAAACTGTGCGGAATGGCAAAATCCACTTGCAAACAGTTGTGAAAGTGGCTTGAAAACGCATTATTTTGCATGTGCGGAAGGGGCCTAAGACATCCCCTGAAAATAAGACGTAGCAGAGGATTTGCTGAAGTGCGAAATATAAGGCATCCCCCAAAAGTAAGACGTAGCAAAGTTTTTGTTTGGAAGCATGCCTGACGAACAGAATACAGAAATATAAGACATCCCCTGAAAATAAGACATAGCGCATCTTTGGGAGCAAAAATTAATATAAGACCCTGTCTTATATTCGGGGAAACACGGTATCAAAGGTAAAAGTATTCATTCTGTTAGAAACAAGTAATTAAGGCCTATGGTTTTCTCAAAGAGGTGGATTCTGAAGAAAAATAAGCATACCTTGTTTTTTGTACTTGTTTGGAAGGGCTTACAGTGGCCTTGTGACAACAACCCTGCAAGTTAACTGATGCCACAAAGACAAGAGTGTCTGGAAAAGATAATAATGTTAGGAAAAGTTGAAAGGAGCAGAAAAAGAGGAGGACCCAGCATGAGATGGATTGACTCTATAAAGGAAGCCATGGCCCTCAGGTTCAAGGTCAGAGCAAGGCTGTTAATGATAGGACATTTTGGAGAACATTGATTCATAGGGTTACCACAGTTCGTAAACAACTTGACAGCTGTTAGCACACACACAGAAACACTTATGTTAAAATCTCCCTGCAAGCAGAAAGCCAGCATAGCAAGCAAAGGGAGAGGGAGAATTTATCTCTTTGCTGTGCTGATTTTCCATTTGAAATGACTAGGATCTGGGGACCCAGGTTCAAATCCGCATTCATGCCATGGAAACTCACTGGGTGGCCTGGGGCTCTCAGCCTAACCTACCTCATAGGGTTGCTATGAGTATAAAATGGTGGAGAGGAGAATGATATAAGCCACATTGGACCCCCATTGGAGAGAAAGGTATGAATGAAAATTTAAAAATTAATGTAAAAGTGTGTTGAAAACTGGAATCCAGTGGCATCCCAGCCCCTGTTGAACTCCCCCACCCTGCCCCCGCTGAACTCCTCTGTTGCTCCTGTGCCACCACAACCCCCCCAACCCCAAGCATTTTCTGTCTGAGTGGCACAGCCAGCAACACACTGGGGGTAGGGCCTTGGAGTAGCAGTGGCGTAGGAGGTTAAGAGCTCATGTATCTAATCTGGAGGAACCGGGTTTCATTCCCAGCTCTGCCACCTGAGCTGCGGAGGCTTATCTGGGGAATTCAGATTAGCCTGTGCACTCCCACACACGCCAGCTGGGTGACCTTGGGCTAGTCACAGCTTCTCGGGGCTCTCTCAGCCCCACCTACCTCACAGGGTGTTTGTTGTGAGGGGGGGAAGGGCAAGGAGATTGTGAGCCCCTTTGAGTCTCCTGCAGGAGAGGAAGGGGGGATATAAATCCAAACTCTTCTTCTTATCCACATTCCTGGAGAGGGTCAGGCATGCTAAACCAAGCCCCTCTGCCCGTCCAAGCTGGCTACAGCTAGGCACTTTTGCAGGTGGGGGAGCCACCTAATTTGTCAAGGAGAATGGTTAGCTCCAATCCTTGGAAAGGGGGAGAAGCTGAGCTTTGTGACACCCCGCTCTTCTCCCTAGGGAGGAATTGCCACAGCTATGAAGTACAGGGGAAGATTCTGCTGTTGCGAGGTCAAGTTTGCAAAGCAGACCAAAACGTCGAAGGCAGCTAGTGGCAGGAGGCGGCAACAGGGGAGTTCAGATGCGGGCTGGGCAGGGGGCAAAGTGGTTAGGTGGATCATAGTGCATCCCCATGTGATCCTGGTGCCTGGGTTAAATGACCCTTGTCCCTCCATAGATACGCCACTGCTGGAAAAAAAAAACCAGCACCACCAGACTGAAGTGCTTCCTATCCCTTCTGTGTTCTACCACCTCATTCCCCTGCATGTGTGAATTAGGCCCTGGGGTGACAGAGAGCTTTGCTGCTGAGTGGGAATTTGAACCTGGGCGACTCCCATCTGGGCCCAACACTCTTCACTGTATCATACTGGCTTCTTATAAGGAAGTGTGTAGGCTGTCCCTTGTTCTTAATGCACCCACAGCCTCTGAGTGTACATGTGGCAGGAAGCCGTAACTGGGGAGGTGCTTTCACACTACACTGGGACCAGAGGTGGGATGCAGCCCATTCGCACCTATTCGGTAGAACCGGTTATTAAAATTTTCTCAGTTCGGAGAACCGGTTGTTAATGATTAACTCCACTAGGGACAAGGGAGTAATCTCTATTCCTGGGTACAACAAATCTCGTCAAGTGGGAAATGCAAAATTGCCCCCTAGGGCTCCCTGCGGCCCCCCTTCCGCCATGGCACCCCACCCCTACCCCCCAACCCTCAGCGCCCACCCCCCACACTTACCTTCAATTCAGAGCGAGATGGAAATTGACAGACAATCCCTAACTTGTCTCTTTTCTGCAGCCCATAGCTTTTGCCCTTAACAAAAATGGCTACAGTAATAGCCAAGTAAAAGGGAACAGCCCCGCCCAGGAATGCCCCTCCCCTAGAATGCTCGGCCACACACCCGTCACGCCCCGCCCAGCCCCATTGGCGCTATGTCACTGTTTGAATCCCACCCCCATCAGAACCTGTTATTAAAATTTTTGGATCCCACCACTGACTGGGACATGATGAAATAGACAGGGGTGCACGCTCAGCACCTGCAGCAACCTGCATGGGGGAGTCACCTAGGTGCCCACATGGAATCAACTTCTGTATAGCAATGCTCATCTTTTTTAAAGCTTGGAAATCAGCATCTGGCCTGATGTTCTGATCTCTGTGGCTCAGTGGCAGAGCCTCCTTTTGGCACACAGAAAGTCCCAGTTTCAAGCCCCAGCATCTCCAGCTAAAAGGAGCAGATAGCAGGTGATATAAAGGTCCTCCACCTGAGACCCTGGAGAGCTGCTACCAGTTTGAGTAGACAAGGCTTGCCTTGATGGACCAATGGTCTGACTCCATATAAGGCAGCTTCATGTGATGTGTCAGGGAATTTGTGACCAACCAGTGTTGAGACCACCACAGACAACTCTGCAGAGGACCACAACAGCAAAGAAGAAGAAGAGTTTGGATTTATACCACATCTTTCTCTCATGCAAGGAGGCTCAAGGGGGCTCCTTCCTCTTCCCACAACAGACACCTTGTAAGGCAGGTGGGGCCGAAAGAGTTCCCAAGAAATGTGACTAGCTCAAGGTCACCCAGCAGGAATGTAGGAGTGCAGAAACACATGTGGTTTACCAGATAAGCCTCTGCCACTCAGGTCGAGGAGTGGTGGATCAAACCCAGTTCTCCAGATTAGAATGCACCCTCTCTTAACCAATACACCCCGCTGGCTTTCAAAGAACCTCTGCTTCTCACTTACCTTGAAAGCTCTTGCTGAGGTTGCCATTGTCAGTTGTCACTTGAGCACATGCACATTCATAATGGTGGGGAAAGGGGAATCAGATAGGACACGGCCAATATGGACACGGTGTTGTTTTGGTGCCTCCTCTTTACTGTGGGAGCTTCTTGCAGTCCATGTGGAAAAAGATGTCCATGTTGTGGATCATGGCTTACTATAAGGCTGATTCCGCACGGGCCAAAAACAGCAGTGTGAAAACGGTGTGAAAATGGTGTAAATGGGTTTAAAATGGTGTAAAAGGGTTTATACTGTTTTCACACCGTTTTCACACCACTGTTTTTGGCCCGTGCGGAATCAGCCTAACATTGTCAAGAATACACATACTTGGCCATTCTTGTTATCCCAGCCCTAGGTTATTAGAGCATGTAGGGGTTTGGCTTGAGAAATTTCTGATGATTTGGAGGTGGAGCTTGGAAGTAGAAACAACACCTGTGGTGTGTTTTGAAAAACAAGAGTTGGGGAGCTCAAGAGAGATTATTTAATTGGGTTGACTAATTTTAAATGCAGTGGGCCAATTGGAAATTCTCAAAAAGTCAACCAAGCCAGAGGCTGATTTGCCTGCAAATAACTACCTTGTGTCTTTAATTGAGGTGCTCATGACTTCGTTGCCATGAAGTTAAGTCTGGTTCTTTGGAAATATATTAGATGTTTGGTTTGAATAGCATGTTGCTGTGCGTTGGCAGAGAGGTGAAACCTTTTTTGTTTGAATTGTGATAATAGAATTTGCTGATAAGTGTACTGATGTTGTGCCACATGTAAAGAGTTGAAAAATTATGGCATTATGATGATGTTTTAGTTGATGTTTAAATATTTATTGATGTACAAAGCTTAAGAATATATGTGGTACATTAGTACTGAGAGCACTATTGGTGCAGAGTGGATTTATTACATAACTTACAGATGCACCTACCCCCAGAGTAGCTATGGTGGAACCATTTGCAGTTTTGATGAGGGCCAGATGAAGTGTAAACTGTTGGACTAGGCTGACCCAGGTTCAAATTCCTCCTCGCCTAGAAACTTACCTTGGGACAGTCATTCTCTCTCTCAAATCCAAGGCTGCTCAAGACAGCTCCATAAACGACGGCTCCAGCGGTAAAACTTGCCACTTCAGGCCGCTGTTCAGGCCCGCTGCTGCAACGCGAAAGCAGCCGGGCGACCTTGAATCGGGCTTCCCACTCCCCAGGGCGGCGTCAGGTCAGCTCTAAACAACAACTTTACCCTTTAAAGGGTTGTTGTTGAGGAAGCCGCCTTCCGCTGCATCGGGTGCGCAACTGCCGGTAAGATAGCTGCCGCCTCTCTTCCTCGCTTTAATTCACGACAAGAAGAATTGTTGTTGCCGAGTTCTCACACTGTCCCTCCGACCTCCAGGGTCGGAGGTGGCAGGGCCTGGAGGCCAGCAGGTGGACACGAGGACATTGTGGGGAGTAGGACGGAGAGGCTTTAAGAGATGTCTGAGGCGGGAGTCAGCTTCATGGGCTGCCTCCGGCTATTCTGCCTGCACGCTATATGAAGTGGGAGCTGCACCCCCACGGCCAGCACCTTGGCTTAATTTAAGCGCATGAGTACGTGTATGGAACGGCCTAAGGCGTTTCCTTTAGCCATGCTTGAGCCTGGTGATAAAAGCGCGTAGCCCCCCCAGGCGCTGTTCGCCTGGCTGCTGCAGCGCCCGGCAGCGGAACCTGAGCCTTCCCTCCCCAGAAATCAGGCGCTAAACAACTTTAAAGGGTTGTTGTTGGGGAGGAAGCGTCTTTGCTTCAGCGACGCGGTCGCGAACCCGGCGCCGCCCGGGAGAAGATGCGTCGCCCTCCTCCGTTCTACTCCCGGTGTCCTTGTTATTCGCCGCAACAGCGTGCGGAGCCCGCCCACGCATCATCCAGGCCTCCCAGAAGTCGGAGGGCAGCGTGAACGAATCGAGCCAACGGGCAACAACATTAATGAGAAAACAAGACGGAAATCGTCGCGGAGCATGCCTCTTCAGCGGCCTCCGCTTAGCCTGCCTGCAACTGCGTCGCGAAGCGGGCACTACGCCGCCAACACTCTTAGCGACTTGGGGGCGCAAAGAACGTCTTGAAGCGGCCTTTCACTTCACAGGGGTGTTGTGTAATAAAATGGAGGAGTTACCCTTTGTTTTCATATGAAGTTCGGCATAAACACGCGTTAAAGTAGACTCTTATTATAAGCACTCTAAATTTAATGGTTCACTACATAGAGCACTTACTGTCCATCTGTACTTTGCAGCTAAGAAAACTATTGTTGCAAAATGTTAAGAGTCACAGATACATCAGTAAGAAACTCTTGTTTCAATTACATCTGGCAAACTTTAGCAGTGAGAAAGCAGATGTGGTTACTTCAGGCGAAACAGAACAAAACTCCCAATAGTTACGGAATCCTAAATCAATGTAAAGTTTTATTGTATTAAGAAAGATTTTCCCCTTGGTTACAGTCAAGGAATTTGTACTGTCGGTTTGATGTTTAAGTTACCTGTACTTTCTTGCCATGGTGTTATTCTCCAACTTTAGCTGTGTTAAATTTTTTCCTCATTTATTACATATTCTGCATTGTTGACATAATTCTTGTTGGTCATGATGTATGTTTAAAACAATGCTGTAAATGAGAGTTTATTTGTAAAAAAGAAAAAGTGACAAGAATATGGCAACTTTTTAAAAAAGCCAACAACCAGCACAGTGTAGAACTTTCCTCTCAGGGCTGTTGTGAAGATAAAATGAAAGAAGAAGAGTTGGATTTATATCCCCCCTTTCTCTCCTGTAAGGAGACCCAAAGGAGCTTACAATCTCCTTTCCCTTCCCCTCCCCAACAAACACCCTGTGAGGTGGGTGGAGCTGAAAGAGCTCCAGAGAGCTGTGACTAGCCCAAGGTCACCCAACTGGCATGTGTTGGAGTGCACAAACTAATCTGGTTCACCAGATAAACTTTTACAGCTCAAGCAGCAGAGCAGGGAATCAAACCCGGTTCTCCAGATTAGAGTGCACCTGCTCTTAACCACTACGCCACTGCTGCTCCTGGGGAGGAGAAGAGGAGAACCACTTTGGGGTCTACATTGGGAGGAAGGCAGGGTATAAATGATATCAGCAGTTAAATGGAAACAAATATTACTTTCTCAGCCCCAGTACTGAAAACTGGAAGTATGGGTTACAAATTGTTTCTTTCTCTTCTGAATTCTGGTAAACTGCATGAGTTCTCAAAAGAAGAGAATAAGAAGAAGAGTTTGGATTTATACCCTGCCTTTCTCTCCTGTAAGGAGACTCAAGGTGACCTACAAACTCCATCCTTTCCTGTTCCCACAACAGACACCTTGTGAGATATGTGGGGCTGAGAGAGTTCTGAGAGAACTGGGCCTGGCCCAAGGCCACTCAGCGGGAATATAGGAGTGGGAAAACAAATCTGGTTCACCAGATAAGAGTCTGCTGCTCATGTGAAGGAGTGGGGAGTCAAACCTGGTTCTCCAGATTAGAGTCCTCCTGCTCTTAACCACTGCACTACACTGGGTCTCAAAAACAGACTTATTCTTAGCATCAGATTGTGGACTAAATGCGTATAAATCAAATATCCTGCTCAAGCTAAGCCAGCTAGTGTTCACAAGGAGAGACATCTTGCGTATTCTAAAGACCCCACAAGTTCATGGAAGAAAGATGGGGAAAGAAAGTAATTCCTGCAAGGAGGAAGGCATTGTCGAGCACTTGCTTGGCATGTAGATTTCAGGTTTGATCCCTGGCATCTCCAGGTAAAAAGATCAGGCAGTAGTTGATATGAAAGACTTTTGCTCTAGGGCAGGGGTAGGGAACCTGCGGCTCGAGAGCCGCATGCTGCTCTTCTGCCCTTGCACTGCGGCTCCACGAGCCGAGCCGCTGGCCCCATCCTTGCCCGCTCTGCAGGCAGCAGGGTGGGTGCACCAACTGCCCGCGGCCGGCTGGGCCACGCCGCGGGCTTCCCCTCTCGCCTGCCCTGTTGGAGCGGAGCGGGCGCTTTCCCAGCGGCCGGTGAGGCCGAGCCGCTGGCCCCATCCTTGCCCACCCTACAGGCAGCAGGGCGGACGCATCCACGCGCTTCTCAGAATGAGCGGAGTAAAAGGCTAAAAAACCCAATATATACAGTGTTATCTTTATTTTAAATGTCAAAAATTATTTGCGGCTCCAAGTGTTTTCTTTTCCCATAGAAAACGGGTCCAAATGGCTCTTTGAGTGTTAAAGGTTCCCTACCCCTGCTCTAGGCCTTACGGGACCACTGCCAGTCCAAAGAGACAATACAGACCTTGATAGACCAAGGGTCTGATTCAGTCATTCCTGTTCACGCATCCTTAATTAATGCATTTGTAAGAAAAAGCCAGTGCACGCTCATTTTGAAACCAACCATGGGTACATGGGGTGCTTATATTGAAGAAGAAGAGTTGGATTTACACCCCACCTTTCTCTCCTGTAAGGAGGCTCAAAGGGGCTTACAATCTCCTTCCCCCTCCCCTCAAAACAACCACCCTGTGAGAGCTCTGAAATGGCAGAGCGGGGAATCAAACCTGCTCTTAACCACGACACCACGCTGGCGACACCATTGCCTGCTCAGCAGTGCATCTGATGGTCCTACTGTAAGAATTGTTCACCATGCCTGCAAAACAAAAATTGTGTGTGGATTGACTCAGTATAATACATTTTGTGGGCTCAGTAACGAGGCTGGATCCCCTGGATATGGGGGCAGGGGTGCAGAGCCCGGCCTTGTTCTGGACGGACTCCAGCTTTAAACCATGAGCTGCATTGTGCACAAACGGGTCTAATCATCTTACAGCGCCATCCTGAGCTGAGTTGCTCCTGCCCGAGCCCATTGCAATGAACAGGTGACAGACTGGAGTCACTCTCTTTAGGATTGCACTGTTAAAGTCTGATAGGCTGTAAAAGCTGTAAGCCATGACATCATTTTTAGATCTTTGATAACAAAGACCCACCTCCAGCCAACGAAGGCAGGGAAGCCAAGCGTGGGGAAGGGTGGGGGGAATTGGGGGGGGAACTGGGGGGGGATCTCTGTCCGGGGACCCCGTGCCCATCTTTCGTGTAAAAGGAAGGTGTGTGTGGGTGGGGGGGAGGACTGGAGGGATCCAGCGAGAGAAAGCGGGGAGGGGACTAATTCGCTCTCATTCTTTCCTCCCTTCCTCTTTCTCTTCGGTGCAGTTTCTGATGCGCAGCTCCGCTGAACTCCGACAATCGGCCGCTGCTCGCCTTCAGCCTCTCCCATGGGCTCGCCAGGTACGTCCCCAAAGAGCTTGGTGGGCCCTCGTCTATTCCCAGGGCTTCATTTCGTCTTCTTTGGGCGGTTTTTTCCATTCCGGAGGAGGGGGCAACTAGAGATCGACTGCTGAAGCCCTTCAGCGCTGAAGATCCGAGTTGCCCGGGTCTGGATGTAAAGAATGTATCCCTTTTGCTTTTGGGAAGGAAGCAGCTTGAACTAGAGGTGTGGGGGAGGTTGCCAATTCCTGGGGATGGAGGGGGGGAGATTCCATGGAGGGGGGATTTCAGAAGGGGAGGGAGCGCTGATTATGGTAATCTGAAAAGGGTTGTAATTCCAGGAGATCTCCAGAACCCACCTGGAGGCTGGCAACCCAAGGTGGAGAGGAACTGGTTTTTTTTGGGGGGGGGGAAGACTGCAAGGAAACACTGAGCCCTTCCCCTATCTCCTTTTTTTTTAAAAATGATGATCTATCCCTCCCTCGGATTTCTAGAGCTAAGTTTGTTTCAAATCAATTTAAGTCGAAACTAGGAGTGTGAATGAATTCTTCAGTATGTGGCATTTGTCTTCGAGCTGAAGACATCGCTAGGTTTGCCCCCTTCTGGAGTAGACCCTGCGCACCTTCTCTGTATCTGTTTTGATGTGACTTGTTTAATTTTACTTTTTAATTATAAATATCCATTATGTGTGGGTTTTGTTTTGCTGTCAAATCACAACTGACTTATGGCAATCCCGTAGGGCTGGGGGTGTCCAACTCTGGTACCCCAGATGTTCATGAACTACGATTCCCATCCGAGGGACTGTTGGGAATCGTAGTCCATGAACATCTGGGGCACCAAAGTTGGACACCCCTGCCTTACGGTTTTTAAGGGAAGAGATGTTCAGAGGTAGCTTGTCATTTCCTGTCTCCTTGCTATTCCTTGGGAGGTCTCCCATCCAAATACTAGCCAGGGCCCACCCTCCTTATTTTCTGAGATCTGAGGAGATCAGACTAGCCTGAGGCTATCCAGGTCAGGGCATGTGTGGGACAGCAATATCTTCCTTTTGTACAAACTCGGTGATGTAGTGTACTGGTTAAGAGCAGTGGGCTGTAATCTGGAGAACCGGTTTTGATTACCCACTCCTGCACGTGAGTGGTGGACTCTGATCTGGTGAACTGGGTGTGTTTCCCCCTCCTCTGCGCAAGAAGCCTGCTGGGTAACCTTGGGCTAGTCACAGTTCTCTCAGAACTCTCTCAGCCCTACCTACCTCACAATGGTGTATGTTATGTGGAAGGGAGAAGAAGGCAATTTTAAGCTGCTTTGAGACTCCTTCGAGGTAGAGAAAAGCTGCGTATAAAAACCTACTGTTGGTTCAGAGCAGCTTCCAACAAATGTTATACATCTGAATGAGTTGGACTGAGGTTACAGTCGATTAAGAAAGTCATTGCATATTGCCTTTGACATGACATTCCTCCTATTCCCAGCTTGTATGTAGTTCTTTGGCAGATCTGCTGGATTTGTAACATACCCACATATTTATATCGTTGCTTGTTACCACTGCTAATGTTTTAAAGCAGTTTTTTAAAAAAATTGTTTTCAAGGGGATTTCTCCCCCCCCCAATAAATTTATTTCCAACAAAAGATCACTGTCATGTACATCAAGCTGCTATACAACATAAATAGATGACAATTTAGCAATCCTTACAAAATATAGATTATTACGTTACAATATTAAAACCTTTTATGCCAAACAAAGGCTAAAGAAAAATTTAAAAAAATATTAAAGCCTTCAATATTGTTTTTAATCGCACAAATGTTTACAAAAAATTCCTATTTACTATATCCACTACTATTCACTTTTTATAACAATTCGTAAACCTTCTGTAACACACCAGCAAGACCATTATCAGCAGACTAAGACAATTTCATTATCTCCCTTATTACATTTAATGAGTTATATTCCCCCTCCCTTGTCTTCTCCTGTAACATTGGTCATCCAGATAATCATTTTTAGCTATTTATCGCTAAATATGAGAGCAATTGAAGCCATTCGTTCACCCATTTCATCCTGTATATGATTTTATGCTTGATATAAAATTCAGCATGCAATGTGATGATGTTTAATATCATTAGTTTCCTTAAGGTAGACAAACCGAGGTTCCCATCTTTCTTTTTATGCAGCTTTAGGTATCTTTATTGGTCTTCATCCTAGTCCTCTTGAGGGAGGCTCCTGAAGTAGACTATCAGCTTTTCCACCATTTTCTAAAGAAGAGTTTGGATTTATACCCCCTCCACCCCTTTCCCTTCCCTCCCCCACACACAACAAACACCCTGTGAGGTGCGTGGGGCTGAGAGAGCTCCGAAACTGTGACTAGCCCAAGGTCACCCAGCTGGCTTGTGTCGGAGTGCACAAGCTAATCTGGTTCACCAGATTAGCCTCCACAGCTCAAATGGCAGAGCGGGGAATCCAACCCAGTTCTCTAGATTAGAGTGCACCTGCTCTTAACCACTATACCACACTGTGGGGAAATGTGGAGTGAAAGAGATTGCCAAGGGCTCAGCGGTCAAGGAGATTTGGATTTCTGGGTTCAAGTAGTCCACTTTGATCCTCTTGGTTCTGAAAGGGTAGGAGGAGCTGTGGGAAATCAGGAAGTGGATATAAATTTTATCAAGAGCATTGAGTAAATGCTCGGTCCTCTTGAATGTGTTGGTTCCAGCCTTTATAAGGTTCATTCATAGTTGACAATGTTTATATTCTGTCCTGGAAATAGAAATCACAATGCCCTTCTCTTGGTTTTCTCTCTATCTGGACTCTGGGGAATGGGAGATACCTGTAATAAAATGGATTCTGGTTGCCTACCTTTGAAACACCTTCATTGGGATTTGCTGTTGCCTAATTTTTGGCCCAGGCTAGCCTGATTTCATTGGATCTTGGAAGCTAAATGGGGTTAGTTCTGGTTTGTACTTAGTTGGGAGACTACAGAAGAAGTTCAGCATTGCTACACATAGTCAGGCCATGACAAACCACGAGGTTGTCTTTTCCCTTGAAAGTCCTATGGGGTTGCCATAAGTCGCCTGTGACTTGGCAGCTTTTTCCACAGCTAGTTTTAATTTGGAAGTTGTATTGTGGGCTCGCTTCAGTTTTTTTATACTTGTTAAATTTTAGTTGTTATCACCAAATCTATCACAAGGGAAGTAATGTTCCAAGTGTGTGCCATTACTCACACCTGTAAGCACAGCTAGAATGCTATGAAAAATAAAATCAAAGATGTAGTTGAGGCCAAAGTATTAAGTCAGGGGTGGCCAACCTATGGTGCTCCAGATGTTCATGGATGACAATTACCATCAGCCCCTGCCAGCATGGCCAAATGGGAATTGTTGTCCATGAACATCTGGATCACCTAAGGTTGGCCATCCCTGTAAGTCATAGAAGAGCCTGCCTGTTGCATCTCAGCATGTTACGTGGCCTGCTTTAATTCATGTGTCATCTGGAGTGTGGGTAATCCTGCCATGTCTCTGACTCAGATTTGATTGATTTATCTAGTCACAGTGTAGAAATGCAACAGAATTACCCTGTCCTTGGTGAAGGCAGCATTTGGTGTCTGTTTGCCAAGAACAGTGTTTCATGCAGAGATAGTTCTGAAATATTTTTAAAGTGATTTTTTTTTAAGGTAGGTGTTAGGGAAGCCCCTCAAATTCGTGAAATTCTGTATGAGAGGCCTTTGTGACTGAAAACTTGTTTTCATTTGCAAAGTACATTGACAATGAACAAATTGTGTGAATCATACCCATACTAGCCAGTTAATTTTCCATCTGCAAGTTTTCTAGTCTCTTCCTCTGCAAACCTCCCCCGCTCCCAGTGGCTTTTCGACTTCCTCTGTTTAAAAGAAAAGACCCGCTGCCTCAAGCCCAGACACAAGAGACCAAGGAAGAAAGATACTGATATGAAAAATGTTCTAAGAAAGTAATGCTAGACCCTAGATAGCATGTCTCCCCACCACCTCCAACCCCCCCCCCCCCCCAAGCAGCAGGCAACCTCCACAGACGGCACAGAGAGAACGAGGAAGCAGTGGGCGGGCAAAGTGGTGGATCAGCTCAGCAAGGGACACTTTACAGCACGAGAATCCCAGGTGTAAACACAAAAAGAAACCAGAGAAAAACCCACTGCGAAACAAACAGCCCAACGGTAAATCATGCATGTATAAAGGGTCTGAGAATCATGGGCTTTTAAGTGTCCTTTTTGGTTTACCTCACGACGTCATATACATGGTGACTCAACACTTCACACCTCATGAAACTGGCCCTAGCTTTTGCTGCAATACAGTAGCTTGCTTAAGGTTGCCAACTCTAATTTGGGAAATGGCTGGATTTTGGGGGTGGGGCCAGGGAAAGGCAGGGTTTGATGAAGGGGGGCTTCATAATGCCCTATTGGTGGCGAACCTATGGCACTCCAGATGTTCATGGACTACAATTCCCATCAGCCCCTGCCCGCATGGCCAATTGGCCGTGAACATCTGGAGTGCCATAGGTTCACCACCACGGCCCTAGAAGTACCCTGCAAGCAGAGGTGGGATGCAGACGGCTCACAATGGTTGCTAGAACCGGTAGCTAATTTTTTTCACCGAACGGGTTGTTACCAGCCAGGCCTCTCTGCCTCTCCCTTAAACCCAGGCTCTTAAAGAGAAAGCACCTTAACTTTTAAGAGGACTTTTCCCCTTTAGAGGACCTTTCCCTTTAAAACCCTTAAGGGAGGGATCGAGGCCAGCCTGGAAAGTGGAGTTTACCAGGCAGGAGTGGGAGGAAGACTTCCAGGTCTTGCCAGCTGCCTGAAACTGAAACAGAGCCTCCAAAAGTGAGGGGGAGGGTGGCACCACCTGTAGTCGACCCACGCGGTCAGCGTAAGAACGAGACGAGACGCGGAGATAACATCTGGTGGAGATCGCCAGCAGCGGGAGACCGGAGGTCCGTGTTCCTAGCGAGTCCCCCGTCTGCCGGTTCCTGGCACCTTGTGCCACTTCCATCGGGGGGCGTGTAGGGGGGAGGACTGGGGGGAGTTCCGGGAGAGCGGGAGGTCGGGAGATCATTATGTGATGCATGATCTCATCTACTACAGGCGGAGGCAGAGCCGCATCGCGTCTGAGCCTAATCCTCACCTGGGAGCAAGACCATTGTCCCTGCGCTCGGTGAATGAGAGCCAGACAGTTCATGCCCCGTGCTTCATGGGGGGATGCGGAGTGGGGGTGAGATGCGACCTGCAAGGCCGTGCAGGTCCTGCTGTTGGAAGGCCCCAACGTTTCTGCATCACTCACGGCACTGCTGGGTCGGCAGTGCACTACTACAACCACCGGGCAGAAGCCTTCCCCCTCCCCCCACCCCACCCCAAAGGCTAGTGGGATCCTTGGGGGGCTGGCAGAAGCCTCCCCTCTCCTCCCACTGCCCCCAAAAGGCCAGTGGGACCTTTGGGGTCCCAGCAGAAGCCTTCTCTTTACCCGACACTCCATTTTCCCCACTCCTAACCTCCCCTTGCCTGCCTCCCCCACCCCCACCCCCCCACTAGCTCAACTGGCATTGTTCTGAGAGGTGGTGATTTTGGGGTGAATTAGTGCAAAAATAATGAGGATCTTTGTGGATCTGTGTTTTCCAAGCAGGTTTTTTCATTAATGTTTGAAAACTCTTTCTCATAACATAATCTAGTTTTGTGCATCTCTCTTTTTGGTTCTTATTTAAGTATTAACGGTATGAAATAATAAACTACCTTTCGGTATATCTTTTTTTATACTTGAAACGGTCATTAGGGCAGAAAACTGGCCATTAAATTATTTGAATCCCACCGCTGGAAGTTCGGAACCAGTTGTTAAATTATTTGAATCCCACCACTGCCTGCAAGTACCTGCAGGGTGACAACCCTGGTTGACTTCCTGACAAGCACTATATCAGTGATAGCGAACCTTTTTTGAGACCGAGGGCCCAAACGGCAACCCAAAACCCACTTATTTATCACAAAGTGCCAACACAGCAATTTAACCTGAATACTGAGGTTTTAGTTTAGAAAAAAATGGTTGGCTCCGCTCTGCACCTCTTTAGCATCTCTGGCTCCTTCCACACATGCAGAATAATGCACTTTCAAACTGCTTTCAGTGCTCTTTGAAGCTGTGCGGAATAGCAAAATCCACTGGCAAATAGTTGTGAAAGTGGTTTGAAAACACATTATTCTGTGTGTGCGGAAGGGACCTCTGCCTCCTCTGCCTCTGCCCCCACTTCGGGCAGCAGCCACCCAGAGCACAGGCACCAGGCCCGCCAGTCTAGTCCTCCCTGCTCGCCATGGTGCGCACACGTCATGCCCAGTGGCCCAGACAAGCCTAATTGTGTGTGTGTGTGTGGGGGGGTGTTTCTCCCCCCTCACATGATGAACTCTGTGCGTTCATGCCCACAGAGAGGGCTCTGAGTGCCACCTCTGGCACGTGTGCCATAGGTTCACCACCACTGCACTATATGCTTGGGCCGACTGGTTTTCTTTGGTAAAGGTTGTGCTACTTCATGGGCCTGCAGAAATGAGAAAGAAACTTAAGGGGCCTTCACAGTATTCTGCAGGAGATAGCCCTTAAATAGGCGGGAAGGGGCTGGAGTGAGAATAGCCAAAAGAACGGAAGTATCTCCTCTTCCCAGTTTTTCAAACGTAGCTCCGCTGAGAGGAAAGAGTGATTTTTGTCCTTACTTATGGGGAAGAATGGGAACGATGCTTCCAGGGGTCGGAAGAATGGAGTGGAATGTTGGAAAACTGTGCTTTTCATATGCAGATCGTCAGATAGGAATTAGCTGGATAAGAGTCAGGAATTAGCTGTATTTTGCATGTCTGCTAATAGCAGGGTTTTTGGGGGGCGGGGTGGGGAGGGTTCCATATGCTCAGCAAAAACAAAATTGCAAAAGGACCGACAACATCCCCAAATCCTAATTAATAGTGCTGTTATGGGGTGGGTTGTGTGTGTATGTGTTTGTGCACATAGTTCTGTCTGAAGCCGCTTGTTTGCAGCTTGGGTGACTCTCTGTCCTTCTCCCGCCAGTATCGTTTGTTTTATCCAGGATGGCCGCTTGTGGAGGCACCACCAAAAACAGGCTCACAGTAAATAAACACGTTTGGGACTTCCTGACCAAGGAGAGCTCTGCCAAGCTGGTCAAGCTGAAGGAAGAGAACAAGGTCAGCATCTTGATTGATGGGGAAACCTCCGAGATCTACGTCCTGCAGATTACTCTGCCTGCCCATGGGCCCAGCAATGGCCTCTACCTGGCCCGCAAGGCCCTTAAGGCCCTGCTCAAGGAGACAGAGAAAGAGCTGAAGAAGGCCCAACGCCAGAGCGAGCTGATGGGCTGCATGGCCTTGATGGAGAAGAACCGAGAGCACGGGACGGTGGAGCTTCACCGCCGAGGCACCGCCTTGATCTCCAGAGGGCAGCAGACCTCCGGGCCAAGAGTGGTCGGTAGTGGCGGAGGGGTAGCCGGCTGCTCACGGGGAGGGGAGGAGGAACAGGACAGCCAGTGCCCCATCTGTTTGGGGGAAATCCAAAACATTAAGACACTCGAGAAGTGCAAGCACTCCTTCTGTGAGGACTGCATCACTCGAGCGCTGCAAGTCAAGAAAGCCTGCCCTATGTGCGGGCGCTTCTACGGGCAACTGGTGGGCAACCAGCCTGAGAACGGGCGCATGCTGGTCTCCAAGGACTCGAGTCTGCTGCTCCCGGGTTATGAGAAATATGGCACCATCATCATCCAATATGTCTTCCCACCCGGGATACAAGGAGTAAGTAGGGTTAATTGCCTCATGTCTTGGGGGTGTGTTTGTTTAGCGAGTGGGTTACCCTAGACTTCCATGCGAGCACTAAAACAGACACAATATACTCCTATTTAATAGACTGTGAATCTATAACACTTTCCTTTAAAGGCATTGGGGTTCCCCTGAAGTTGAAGAGACTAGCAAAATGGCTGCCATTAAGCTGGGCAGAGAGAGCAAGTGGTCATATATCCATATATGAAAAGAGAGATGTGTTGCATCCCCATTCTTCACTCACTACGCAGGGTGCATACTTTTCAATGGATTGGAGGCCACCTAGTGTCTCTGGGGAGGGAGGGAGTGGGGCAGGTATTGTTTGAACCACAATAATAGCTTGCACTCCATTTTCTCAAAGGAGGGAAAGGCAGCCATTTACCGTGTTTCCCTGAAAATAAGACCTACCCCGAAAATAAGCCGTATCATGATTTTTTCAGGATTTTTGGAGGGTGCTTGAAATATAAGCCCTACTCCAAAAATAAGCCCTACCGGTAGTTACAGATCAGGATGGTGTGATCCAGCAGGGGTGTCTCCTGCCAATGAGGGGATGGGCTTACATCACACGCAGGTGAGGGGGGCTAACCGCCTTAATGACTAGTAAAGGGCCTCAAAATAGCCCTAAGCAGTGGGTTCTCAACCTGTGGGTCAGCACTTTAATGTTTAAACCCTTTCTACAGGGGTCACCTAAGACTCTCTGCATCAGTGTTCTCCATCTGTAAAATGGATAAATGTTAGGGTTGGGGGTCACCACAACACGAGGAACTGTATTGAAGGGTTGTGGCGTTAGGTAGGTTGAGAACCACTGCCCTAATGCATCTTTTGGTGCAAAAATTAATATAAGACCCTGACTTATTTTCAGGGAAACACTATATGTGCACATTAAAGGAGCAGCAGTGGCGTAGGAGGTTAAGAGCTCGTGTATCTAATCTGGAGGAACTGGCTCATCCCCAGCTCTAAGCCATTTGAGCTGTGTGGAGGCTTCTATCTGGGGAATCTAGATTAGCCTGTACACTTCCAACACATGCCAGTTGCACCTTCAGCTAGTCAAGGCTTCTCAGAGCCTCTCTCAGCCCCAGCTACCCCAGGGTGTGTCAGAGCCAGAGGGGGGGAAGGGCAAGGAGATTGTAAGCCCCTTTGAGTCTCCTGCAGGAGAGAAAGGGGGGATATAAATCCAAACTATTCTTCTTCTTCTTAAAGGGATGTATTTATGAACACAGCTGGTTAGGGGCTAAACCTGTTGAACCCCCTTCCCTTGCATCAGATGTGCCCTCTTGTTTATGGGAAGGGACTGTGAAATGAGATGCTAAAGGAGAAAAATAGACTATAAGGAACTCTTGTTTAGTCCTTGTGATAAGAATGATACACTGGGCTGTGGGAGCAGGGATATTCAGCCTGTTTAGATGTGGCTTAATAGTTCTGGGTGTGGGGCTTTGTTGCGAAGGAAGCAGACTTGCTGGGTGTGTGTTGAGGAAATAGTACATTTATTGTTCAGAAAACAAGTTGATTTAGAATCATAGAGTTGGAAGAGACCACAAGGGCTATCAAGTCCAACCCCCTGCTATGCAGGAACACACGATCGAAGCACTCCCGACATATGCTGATCCAGCCTTTCTTTAAAAACCTTCAAAGAAGGAGACTCCACCACTCTCCGAGGCAGTGAATTCCACTGTCGAACAGCCCTGATGGTCAGGAAGTTCTTCCTAATGTTTAGGAGGAATCTCTTTTCCTTCACCTTGAATCCATTAATATCTAGGTTCTATTAGGACCATCTGATGTTGGACTATAATTTATCATTTCTGCCAGCATGGCCAATTGGCCATGCTGGAAGGGGCTGATGGGAATTGTAGTCCATAACATCTGGAGTGCCAAAGGTTCGCCACCACAGTCCTAGTCTCTGAGGCAGCAGAAAACAAGCTTGCTCGCTCTTTGACATGACATCCCTTCAAATATTTCAACATGGCTATCATGTCACCCCTTAACCCATGCTTCTCCAAACTAAACATCCCCAGCTCCCTAAGCCTCTCTTCGTAGGGCATGGACTCCAGACCCTTTACCTTTTTGTTTGTTCTTTGTTTGTTCTTATTTATTCACTGTATAGACCACCTTTATGCAAACCTATTCGAAATGAAAACAGGAGTTAAAGATTATCACATTTCATTTGCTTTGTGGACTTCTAGCCCATGTCTTCAGTGTATTGAGTGGATCCTACCTAGGTCCTAGGCAGTTCTTTTATGGCTGGAGATGTGGGGAGGGGAATGGCAGATTCTAGACTATGAAAGTTTATGGCAGAATAAAACTTGTTAGCTTGTAAAGTGTCCCGAGTGGCCTGCTTTTCCTTCAACAGATCAGCTCAATCATAGTCCAAGCGGCTAAGGATAAATGTAAAAGAATCTGTCTTCTATTAATTATCAACAATCAAACAATTTAGAGCAGCTGTTCCAAAATTGCCTTGTGCAGCTATCAGTTCAAACAAGGTTAAGAGCCATCTGGTAAAACCATGACATACACTGGCAGAGTTAAAATTCATTTCAGGCCAGGGCCTCTAAAAACCCTAAGAGGGACTTTGAAAGCCTGGTGGTGAGAGGCAGCATGGTGTAGTGCTTAGAGTGTGGGACTAGGATTTGGGAAACCCAGTTTGAAATCCCTTCGTCTCTGCCATGGAAACTGGTTGGGTGGCCTTCGCCCAGTCACTCGATCTTAGGCCCCTTCCGCACATGCAGAAGAACGCACTTTCAGTCCACTTCCAGAATTGTTTGCAAGTGGATTTTGCTATTCTGCACAGCTGCGAAGTGCATTGAAAGTGCATTATTCTGCATGTGCGGAGGGGGCCTTAGGCTAACCTATCTGATAGTTGTCGTGAAAATAAAATGGAAGAGAATAATGTAAGCCACTTCTAGTCTCCACTTGGGAGAAAGGTGGGGAGTAAACATGCCAATTGGTGGCTTATTTCTGAAAGGAGAAAGTGAACTGGCCATTTGGACCTTCAAGAGAAGGGAATCCTTGAAAAGTGCCCAGTCTCACTACCCTTTCATCTTATCTAGCTCCAGGGTCTGGGCTGGTGGACTACTCACTTTCTCCATTTAGCTCTGTATTCTGCGGCTCTCCAGATGTTCATGGACTACAATTCCCATCAGCCCCTGCCAGCATGGCCAATTGTAGTCCATTGTAGTCCATGAACATCTGGAGAGCCACAGGTTGCAGTCCCCTGATCTAGCCCTTGGGTCAGAGTGAGTTTGCCTGGTGATCCTAGGTTCCCATTGAGTAGAGGGGTGTCTTTAGGGGGATGTTCTCCTCTCACCTCTTTCGCAGATAGACAAATCAAAACGAAAGCCCTCGTGAAAGAGTATGGAACTTTCTTTTTGCAAGAGTGGTGTTTGGAACAGTATTGGCCAGGGTGTAAAAAGCTATATCAGGCATAGCCAAGGCTTGAATTAGCCTACTAGGACTTCAGACGTTCCCCTCAGACTCCAAGCCATATTGCAAATTGCTTTTTGAAAGTTCCTCTGGGTAACAGTTTTGTAACTAATGTGGCATAGTAAGCCACTGTTCAGGAAAGACATTTCCAAAAACCCCTTGGGCATGCAGAACTAATTGTGCTAGTGATTTGGGGGTTTTTTTGGATCTGGGCCATTGTTTCTCTTGACATTTTTGCTTTCCAAAATGTGCCTCTTGCTTATACTAATAGCTTGGATCTAGTCCCAGCCTACCTGCAGGCCCTGGCACCCACCCTGAAGCGGCAGCCCATAAAGCGGCAAGGGATGAAATGTGGTGCGACGGTCACACTTGGGCTACGTGCGCACACCTAGGCGCAAGCAGGCCTCTGCATGCGCAACGCCAGAGAGTCCAAGTGAGACTTTATTAATTGCAATTATTGTACTTTCATTTGAAACTGGCAGTTCACAATACAATAAAAGATCAAGTAGTACTGTCATATTTACGGAACTTTTATTTGCATCTCTACAATATTCTTAAAAGAAAGATTTTGATACAGCAAAATAAAAACACTGGGTATGGTCCAGTAGAAGCTGTAACACTTCTTCCTGGTGTGGACTGGAGAGAGAGCCAGCGTGGTATAGTGGTTAAGAGCAAGTGCACTCTAATCTGGAAACCAGTTTTGATTCCCTGCTGTGCCACTTGAGCTGTGGAGGCTTATCTGGTGAACTAGATCAGCTTATGCACTCCAGCACATGCCAGCCAAGGACCTAGGAGAGAGAACTCACCATCCACATTCCCATCAGCCTCTTACCAGCATGGCCAATTGGCCATACCACAGAGGCTGATGGGAATTGTAGTTCCTGAACATCTGGAGAGTCATGCAGGTGACCTACCCCTTTACAGGATCCCACACTCCCATCAGTTCTACCAGCATGGCCAATTGGCCATGCTCACAGAGGCTGATGGGAATTGTAGTTCCTGAACATCTGGAGAGCCGCAGGTTCCCTACCCCTGGGCTAGTACCAGTTCTTTGAAGCTCTCTCAGCTCACCTGCCTCATAGGGTGTTTGTTGTGAGGAAGGAAGGGAAAGGAGATTGTAAGTCTCCTTACAGGAGAAAAGGGGGATATAAATACAAACTCTTATTATTTTAAGCAGGGGATTAACCAGGGTTGCCAACCTCCAGGTGGTGACTGGGAATCTCCTGGGTTTACAACTGATCTCCGGGTAACCAATAGTTCATCAGGGGAAAAATGGCTGCTTTGGGAGGTGGACACAATGGCATTGTACCCCACTGAAGTCCCCTCCCAAACCTCATCCTCCTGAGGCCTCACCTCCAAATTCTCCAGATATTTCCCAACCTGGAGCTGGCAACCCTACTCTTTACCTTTCTTCATTCACTAAAATGGGTGGGCTGAATTGTGCTCGTAAAAGAGGCCCAGCTCACAGACTGCTGGACAGTGCCTTCGAATGACAGCTGCTTGATAGCAACCCAGAAGAGTATTCAAGTCAAGAGACATTCAAAGGTGATTTGCTGTTGCCTGTGTCTGCATAGCAACCCTGGACTTCCTTGATGGTATCCCATCCCAGTACAATTTAGGATTGAGCCTGCTTAGTTTCTGAGGGTCGACAAGCCTGAGCCATCCAGGTCAGGGCACTCAGTGACCAGCAAAGGGAGAAAAAGAGAAAAGGGCCGTGATTCAGTGGAAGAGCATCTGTTTTGCATGTAGGTCCAGCCTCTCCTGGCATCTCCACTTGAAAAAATCCAGGGATGGCAAAGACCAACATCCCCACCCAAGAGTAGCCACCAGTTGAAGTAGGCAATACTAAGCTGGCTAGGCCAGTGGTCTGATTCTGTATAAGATATGCTCATGGATATCAAAAGGAAGAGGAGTTCAGGAGGAAAAAGCCTTTGAACAATAGTCGAAAGAAAGAAAGAAGAGTTGGATTTATATCCCCCTTTCTCTCCTGTAAGGAGACTCAAAGGGGCCTACAAACTCCTTTCCCTTCCCCCCTCACAACTGCTCCGAAGAACTGGTACTAGCCCAAGGTCACCCAGCTGGCAAGTGTTGGAGTGCACAAGCTAATCTGGTTTATCAGATAAGCCTCCACAGATCAAGTGGCAGAGCAGGGAATCAAACCCGGTTCTCCAGATTAGAGTGCACCTGCTCTTAACCACTACACCACGCTGGCTCTTGACAAGAGGAAAATAGGGCCCAAGCACGGTGGTGATGGGCTGTGAGTGAACCTTATCAAGGCCCAGTCCAGACAGTAAGTCTTGTTAACGTTATGACATGGTCTGGGTAGGAGCCTGTTTTACAGGTTTGTGCCTGTTCCAGAGAAGTAATTCTAGGGCCTTGAGGAGGTCTGGGCAACTGACTAGTGGATATCAGTGGCAGAGCTATGAGGGGGCGGGGACGCGTGCGGAAAATCGCCCCCAGGCCCCGCCCCTTTCCCCCCTCCCCCCTGCAGCGCCCCCCACTTCCCCCACTTACCTTAGTTCCTTTCCTTTTCACTTTTTCAGGCTGCAAAAAGGCCTGTTCACAGTAAAAATGGGCTGAGGAACTACAGTTCCCAGGAGACCTTGGGGCTCACAAGGTCTCCTGGGAAGTATAGTTCCCGTCAGGCCATTTTTAAGCCTGAACTGTGAATAGGCCTTTTTTTTTCAGCTTCCTGAAAAAGGAAGGTTCTAGGCTGAAAGGAAAGCGGAACTAAGGTAAGATGATGGGAAGAGAGCGCCGATAGGGCTGCGTAAGTGAAAATATAGTCTCGGCAATAACCAGTTTGGCCCAGCTATGCCTGGGTGATATGCACCCCAGAAGAAAGGCAAGACAGAGGCACTAACTTATCTGAATTACACAAAAGAAATTCTGCGGATATGCTTAAGTGTATCAATGAACTGTTTTAGATGATACAGCATTGGCTGTTGGGCAGCTCAGGCTCATGATGTGGAGATGCAACTTTGTACCACACGTTAAAATTGGGCTATGGCTATCCAAACACACTCTGTGCACATATTTCAGTACATTTTTCCTGTCCTTTCTCCAAAGATCTCAGGGTGGCTGGCATACATTGTATGTCCTCTCCTTTTTCATGACACTTCACTATGCTCTTGCAACACCCCTGTGAGGTAGGTTGGGATGAAAGCAAGCGACTGACCCAAACTCACCTAGAGATGGGTGGAGATTAGAATTTAAATCTCCAAAATCCTAGTCCAACACTACACTAAGTTTAACTCAGTGCAACCTAATGAGGATGGTAGGATTGGCATGTTAAAGAAAAACATTCCTTTCTGGATAGGATAGGGAGAAACTGAAGGGAAACAGGTATGTTTGGTATTTACATGCATGGCTAATGGTTTGTTACAGTTTGGTTGCGTTACAATATCTTTTAGTCTAGTCAGAACACTTTCTATATCATTTGGTCTACAACAGTATACAGAGCACAGAGTACATCTTTTCTCTTAGTCAGTCAGTCAGGCAGTCTCAGAGAGTGTGTGTGAGGGAACAGAACACCACCAACGGATTTTAACTGTCACCTTTAGAATGTTCGTGCAGCTTCCCAGAATTCCCTGCTGGTTTTGCTGCTGCTGCATGCAAAGCAAGGCTGGAAATTCCAACAAAAACTCCAGTTTTTCTCCTAAGAGTTGGCATGGAGTAGCCACATGTTAACCCCGGAGACCTTGGTCCAAGTCATTGCTCCCCCGTGAAACTCGCTAGGTATCTTTTGACCGGTGGTTTTCTCTCAGGGTAACGTAAAACGTGTAGGGGACCATGTATGCCATCAGTGGTCTTATTTGAAAATGCGTGGGCTCAAAGTGAATGAATTAAATCGAATCCGTCCCGTAGCTCAGTGGTAGAGCATCTGCTTGGTGTGTAAAAGGTCCCAGGTTCAGTCCCCAGTTAAGAGGACCAGGTGGCAGGTGATGTGAAATGAGAGGCTGAAGAGCAATTGCCAGTTTGAGTGGGCATTGCTGACCACAATGGACCAAAGGTCTGCTTCAGTGTAAGGCCGCTTCTTTTGTCCACGTGTATATTGAGTGGATTCGTTTGTGGCTAGAATGAAAGCATGTATTTGTTTGAACTTCACCAGAGCACTAAATGTTGTGCTGCTGTGTTGAAAAAGCTATAGTCCACCACATCTCAGAGGCATAGCTCCAAAGGGGTGGGGTGGGGGGGACGCACCGGGCGTGCACCCCTGCGGAGGTGTGGTGGGGGTATACCTGGGCGGGGCAGGGGCGCAGGACGCACCAGTGCACTGGGCGCCTTCCCCCCTTTCTACACCTCTACTACATCTGTATCCTGACTTTCCTTGATGGTGCTTGGGGTAGAATTCAGAGACTAGGCAGGAATACGATGCTTTATCTTCATACGGCTTGTGAGATAGGGACTGGCCCGAGGTCAGCCTGTGAGCTGAACGGGAGAGCAGGGATTCAGGCACGGGCCAGGGAGGATTTCACACCTTTTCCATTTTGCTACCATGGTGATCACTGGTGTATTTGAGCACAGTTGGTCAGAAATGCTTTCAGTGCTCCAAGCCCACGCCAATGAGCCCTCCGGGGGAGGGCGGTTTATAAACCCAATAAATAAATAAATAAATAAATAAATAAATAAATAAATATGAATGAGAAAAGAATACAATTCAGCTTTGAAAGCATGCGACTACTGATGTGGTCTGTCTAAGCCATAGGTGTCAAACTTGCGGCCCTCCAGATGCTATGGACTACAGTTCCCATCATCCCCTGCCAGCATCATGCTGGCAGGGGCTGATGGGAACTGTAGTCCATAATCTGGAGGGCCACGAGTTCGACACCCTGGTCTAAGCTATGACTGGTTGTGCATGGTCCAGCATTCTCAGAAGTCTTACCTTTCTGCCTCCTTTGAAGCAGTATGGGCCAACCAGCGTTTGAGTGTCTCCATCTTGGGGCCTGGAGGAAGAACTCCACTGTAGCCCACAGCTACAGTGTTGCGATGTTTTGATCCAGCTGCCTTATGGGTTTTGTGTATATAGTCTGCCTTTCTTGTGGATTACAGGATATAAAGCAGTGCACTTGGGATACGACAGCTAATGAATAATGCAATAAGGATTTCAGAACAGTGCGAACAAGGTGTCTGAGGCAAGGCTTACTATAAACAAGAGAGAAAGAGGATGACAAGGTATAAGTCAGTGCAGTGAACGCAGGTGATGCCCATGATAATCACTGCAGTTAACTACAATCCTGTTCCATTGCAAAGGTTCCCTCCTGAATTGCTCCGTTCTACCAGAGTTCTAATGTTTTCTCAAAATGCTTTTTTGAACATTAAATCCGTGCACATTCTGCAGGCCATTGGCTGGTTCTTGTTGACAACTCACCCAGTTCCCTCTTACAGGTGGAGCATCCCAACCCTGGAGTCCGCTACCCCGGCACCACCCGCGTTGCTTACCTGCCCGATTGCCCAGAAGGCAACAAGGTGCTGGCTCCTTGGTTCCCGTTAGGAGCTCTTTGACCAACGCCTCACCTTTCACTCATCGTAGTACCTTCCACATTTGATCCACCG
The DNA here is from genome assembly GCF_021028975.2 of Sphaerodactylus townsendi. NCBI lineage: Eukaryota > Metazoa > Chordata > Lepidosauria > Squamata > Sphaerodactylidae > Sphaerodactylus > Sphaerodactylus townsendi. Next base: position 179,348,274 of record NC_059427.1, on the reverse strand, counting down.
GCCAGCATGACCAATGTCATCACTTCCACCTTTGGAAATCGACATCCACCACAAAACCAACTGCACCGGAGGACCACAGCTGTATGGGACTAAGTTGCTCTGGGATAGGGAGGAAAGACTGGGAAGATGTAGGCAGGGGTTTGGGAATCCCAAGAAGATGATGATGATTGTGATTATTATTATTGATACAAAAACAGTAATTATTATTATTATTGATACAAAAACAGTAGTAGTAGTAGTAGTTGTTGTTGTTGTTATTATTATGGCAGATTTCACAGCTGCCAGATCTTTAGCAGGTTGTTGGCCTTCATTACAATTCGAGCCTCACTCAGGCCTAGGAAGTTGTAATGTATTCGTGCAGATATTATTATTATTATTAGTATTAGTATTATTATTGATGATGATGATGATAATAATAATTCGATTTCTTAACTGCTCTACCCCCAAAGGGCTCAGAGCAGTGTATATGTAAACAAAAGAATAAAACAATAAAACCCAGTGCACAAGACAATCAAACAATCATTAAAATCCATGGAATGCATTAATTAAAATAGCAGCAGTATGACCCATCTACCACTTGGTAGACGGCACCCAGTCCCAACCCTGGGAGGGGATTAGCAGATAGTACATGGGCATCGAGAAGGGCAGCTACTCAGCGGCCAGCTCCCCCAAAAGCCTGGTGGAACAGCTCAGTTTTGCAGGCCCTGCAGAACTCACCAAGGTCCCGCAGGGCCCTAACAGCTGGAGGCAGAGCGTTCCACCAGGCCGGGGCCAGGGCCATAAAAGCCCTGGCCAAGGTAGAAATCAGCCACATCATGGAGAGGTGGGGGACCACCAGTAAGTTTGCCTCGGCCGAACGGAGAGGCCGGGTCAGGACACATTATTTACTTATTTGTTGATTTGATAATCGCCCCTCCCATATTTGGCTTGGGGCGATGTACAATCAACAGTGTAATACATAAAAACTGTTTCGACTAGAACCCATGATTTACAAACAAAACAGTACCCAAATAATAAGATAAAATAGCCTACATAGTCCATAAAATCAGAAGTTAATAAACGGGGCTACATTAAAAGCTGTAATACTTCTAATAAGACTCCCATTTTTCTTTAAATTCATTTTCTCATCATCTATCAACAAGGTTAGTCAATGTAGCCATGGTAATTTATTCTGTTCAGAACTGGCTCTCCCTTCTCAACCTGAAACACGAGTCTGCAGTTTGCATTTTATAGATAGATCTAGACACAATCTTCTCCTCTGCTCTGTGTGAGTGATTTTGGCAGAGCCAAGATTCTGGGGAAATCAGTGCTGTTGGTGTTGACAAAGATGCAAAGATCAAGAGTTCCCTTAGGGAGCAGTGATCATAGCTGGTAGAGGCCACCTACCCACTGCTGGTCCAATTTGCAGTACCTTACTAGCACAGCAAGGGGTCGTACAGGGAGTGGTCTCTTTTACTATTTAAAGTTCCAGGGCAGTTACACAAATATATCTCTTATTATATAACTGCATTATTAATCAGATTGGATTTTGTGTTTGTGTTTGTACAGGGGCGGTAGATAAGGCCTCTTTTTCGTCTATATCTTTGCAAAAGAAGGATGATTTTAGATTCAGTGATGCTCAAGTCGCACTTTATATCAAAATGCACTTCTGGGGGAAAAAGGAGCAGTGGTGACCTCCCTTTGAAACTATCCGAAGTTGATTAAATACCTCTTTAGTGCCAGATGGAAGGTGCAGAGCTCTAGGGGGGAGACTCTCCCTAGGATAGTGGTGGTGAACCTATGGCACTCCAGGTGTTCATGGACTACAATTCCCAGCAACCCCTGCCAGCTGATGGCAATTGTAGTCCATGAACATCTGGAGTGCCATAGGTTCACCACCACTGCGCCTAGGACAGTGATGGCGAACCTATGGCATGGGTGCCAGAGGTGGCACTTTGAGCCCTCTCTGTGGGCATGCACACACAGAGTTCGTCATGTGGGGGGCAGAAAATCACCCCCCCACACATCTAGGCTGGTTTGGGCCACTGAACACGATATGCGCGCACCGTGGTGAGTAGGGAGGACTCGGCTGGCAGGCCTGGTGCCTGTGCTCTGGGTGGCTTCTGCCCAAGGGGGGTGGGGTGGGCAGAGGAGGCAGAGATGCTAGAGAGGCACAGAGCGGTGCACGCAGGACTTGCTGGAGGCTAGAGCAGGCTGGCCCCTGTTCAAGCGGGTGGGGAGGAGGAAGAGGGAGCCAACCGTTTTTTCCCTAAACAAAAACCTCAGCATTCAGGTTAAATTGCCGGGTTGGCACTTTGCGATAAATAAGTGGGGTTTGGGTGGCAATTTGGGCACTTTGGGCAATTTGGGTTCACCATCACTGGCCTAGGACTTCATTCTAAGAAACCCTGCAGTTCAAAATGGGAGCATCCTTGGTGGTTAAATCCACTAGTTGGCTAAAAGGTGTGACTCCTCTGTTCTCTCTCCCCAGGTTTGGCTATCCTGATCCCACGTATCTTGCTCGGGTGCAAGAGGAGCTGCGAGCCAAGGGTATCACCAATGACTGAGCTTGTTCCTCGCTGCCCTGCGTCTGCCAACGGCACCTTTGTTTCTGCCAGGCTGCAGTGGGAGCCACAGCCATCCATCCAAGCCACAAGTCTCATAGCTGGTTCTTGATCCTGGGTGGGGTGAGGGGGCAGAGCCTGGGCATTCTGGCTGAGAAGACATTTTGAATGGAAGTTTGCTTGAAACAGGGGGAATGGAGGCGTGTTTGTGTGTATGTGGAACCCTTCTTCCTGCCATGCATTGTGGGAGGCTTAAGTGGGCTTTGATTAAGGTCCACGTAGTGCCCAGCAGGCTCGGAATGGATGGGTCAGATAAAAAAAGCTGGAACCTTTCTGATGGAATATAGTGCTGGGATGCTGGATTGTACCACTTCAGACGGTCTGCTGGGGGGTGTAGGTGTGTGTGTGTGTGTTAAATTTTGGAGTCTACCTTTTTTAAAAAATCAACCCTCCCTGGGTGTAGTGTCAAAGCATATCAGTTAGAAGGTGTTGCTTAATGACTTTCTGTGCTATGTTTGCTGGAAGCTTAGGGAGGGCGTTAATAATTTTCTCCACCTGTAGTCTGAAGTCATATAACCCAGCTTGCCTGGGGATACTTTGCTTGTGGAAAGCCAGGAAGATGTATTTTTGGGGTTGTTTTTTTTAACTTCCCACAAAAATGTCTGGGTATTGTTTTGTCAGAGATGATTATCTGTGTGTGAGAGAAAGAAAAAAAAAGAATTAAGAAAGTGACATTTCTATGCGTCTTTTTAATCTCAGTGCAGTCCTTTGGAGGTAGGTCAGCAGTATCCCCACTATGTAGATGGAGGGCTAAACAGTGGCTTGTCCTAGGGTTTTTTGGCACATGGTGCTCACTTGATGAACATGGTTCTTACTGGGTGATGTTAGGTCAGTCACTCTTGGCCTGGCACCCCTTTCCCCCTCATTAGAGAGTTACGAAGAAAAAGTAAATGTAGGGGGGACTTCATATGTCACCCTGAGACCTTCGGTCGAAAAAGAACGGGAAAAAACACTTTCGTCCTATCTGGCCTTCCAAACCTGTTCCTTTTCTTCCTTCTGTTCTTGCTCTTCTGTTCCTTTATTTCAAACTTCCAGCATTCCAGACTTTTGGGGAATAAAGATCAGCATAAAAATGGAGCAAACTGAATTGACAAAACATTTCTTTGGGCAGTCAAACATGGGTTTTCTCCATGACTAATGACTGTGTTGCAGGAAGGCCTGGTTCCTGGAGTTTGACATTAAGGTGGGTGGGAGACAGGAAATGGGACTGCATACTATGCAGGGAGCAGCGGTGAGTGTGTGTGTGAGAGAGACACATATAATTGTTCTTAAGCCTATATAGCCAGCCTCTGAGCTCACTGCCCCCTTGCTGATCGCTGGGATTGCCTGGGCATCTTGCTGTCCACCCAGTGCTTCTTGTCTGTAGGATCAGCATCAAGCCCAACTCTTGAACTCTCCGGGGACATTTGATTATACCCTTCGTGTCAGCCAGGAGGACAATGGCTTCTCAGCTCCAGGCACAGGCAGCAAGACCCGACCATCTCCGGCGAGGGCGATCACTCACCTTGCCCCATGGACCATGCCTTGTGTACATACCTTCTGCGCTGGCATCTCAGCTCTTCTGTAATTATTCCAGCCAAGTCCTGTTTGGGGTAGAACTTGTGTCACCCGGAACTTAACCAAACCCGCTTGAACTCTATGGCTGGTCTGTATACTCTTGGACTCTGGCACCTACCTGTTGTTGAGTGTTTGGGGGGAGGGAAGGGGGGGGCGGTTTCCTGGCTAATTGTAAGCTGTTGCCTCTGGCAGAGATGGATTCTCCTGTTCAGTCTATCTTGCAGCGACGAGAGCTCCCCTTGGATGCACAGAATGGACAGTGGGGCTTTCTTTGCTGTTTTAAAAAGAGTTACCGAAAATACCACTTTGGTTTTCCTCATCTTTTCTCCTCGATAACCTTGGGGTTTCTTGGTTTATAAATTCACTGTGCTAACAGGTAAGGAACGCCTTAGAGAGTTTCGTACCAGTCTTACAAAGCTGCCTTCACAAGCAGATATTTCTAACACATTTAACCAGCATGTACCCATTGAAAAGTTATGGACCAGGGGGCATATTGATAGCTGCCTCCAAAAAAGAAATGAAAAGAACAAATACCTTTCAGTCAGTGGTGGGATCCAAAAATTTTAGTAACAGGTTCCCATGGTGGTGGGATTCAAACGGTGGCATAGCGCCAATGGGGCTGGGTGGGGCACAATGGGGGCGTGGCCGGGTATTCCGGGGCAGGGCATTCCTGGGCTGGACTGTGGCAAGGACGTGGGAAACAAATGCACGCCGGTGCACCTCCTGCTAGACTGCTTGGGTGGGAAACAAATGCACGCCGGTGCACCTCCTGCTAGACTGCTTCAAGTTCTGCGCGCTACTGCTGAGAGGAGGGGCGTAACTAAGGCAAAAATCACGCAGCAAAATCACCAATTAGTAACCCCCTCTCGGCACACACAAATAATTAGTAACCTACTCTTGGGAACCTGTAAGAACCTCCTGGATCCCACCTCTGCTTTCAATTTCCAAAAACAGAAGACAACTGGTTATTCGGGGCTGTGTTTTTATATGTGCTAGTCCAGGGGTCTGCAACCTGCAGCTCTCCAGATGTTCATGGACTAGTTACAATTGGCCATGCTGGCAGGGGCTGATGGAATTTGTAGTCCATGTACATCTGGAGAGCCGCAGGTTTCAGACCCCTGTGCTAGTCAGTCTTTAGAAAATGTGGGTGTGGGCTTTCACCTGGCCCTCACCCCAGCAGCAGCCACAGATCTGCTTACTTGGTCCAGTGCAGAGAAGAGCTTTTGGAGCAGGAGTTAGGGACAGAGTTGTGTCTAAACTCCATCTCGCTACAGGGTCCCATATAGGACTTTCAGGACCCTCCTGGCCAGTGGCAGGGAAGGGGGGGGGGCGCAGGTAGGGTTGCCAGATCCAGGTTGGGAGACTCCTGGAGATTTGGGGATGGAGCCTAGGAAGAACAAGATACCTCAGTGGAATACAATGCCATAGAATCCACCCTGCAAAGCGGCCATTTTCTTCAGGAGAACAGATCTTTACTCTAGAGATGAACTGTGATTCCAGGGGACCTCCAGGTCTACTTGGAGGCTGTCATCATAACATAAGAACTAGCCTGCTGGATCAGACCAGAGTCCATCTAGTCCAGCTCTCTGCTACTCGCAGTGGCCCACCAGGTGCCTTTGGGAGCTCACGTGCAGGATGTGAAAGCAATGGCCTGCTGCTGCTGCTGCTCCTGAGCACCTGATCTGCTAAGGCATTTGCAATCTCAGATCAAGGAGGATCAAGATTGGTAGCCATAAATCGACTTCTCCTCCATAAATCTGTCCAAGCCCCTTTTAAAGCTATCCAGGTTAGTGTCCATCACCACCTCCTGTGTCAGCATATTCCAAACACCAATCACACGTGGCGTGAAGAAGCGTTTCCTTTTATTAGTCCTAATTCTTCCCCCCAGCATTTTCAATGAATGCCCCCTGGTTCTAGTATTGTGAGAAAGAGAGAAACATTTCTCTGTCAACATTTTCTACCCCATGCATAATTTTATAGACTTCATAATTTTATAGACTAGGCATCCCTAGTCATAGATGTTCAGGAAGCCCAGAAAGCAGTCCTTGCGACAGCCAGCTCTGGTAATGACTGCTAGTCTCTGGCTGATGACATCACTGGCCAGCAAGAAAGAGCCAGTCGCTTGCTCACATTGCAACAGGTAATTTCAGGCATTGAAGACGACTGACAGGCACCTGGATAAGGGGAAAGGTGACATAGGCAGGATGAAGGCCAGGGAAAGTTGGGGCAGGATTTGCATTTATTTATTTTTTTAATTGCACAGTAAGAGAAGTTCCTGGTGAGAGCTATGGTTATATAATGATGAGAAATGCAAGAAAAGGAGAGGGGTCATTTGAGCTGGTGAGGGCTGAATAAAGGACTTCACGGTATACCGAGGTGGTGAAACAACTGTAGGGGAAACTGCTTGTTTTGAAACTGGAAATCTGAAGAGGCAACTTCAGTGTTTTCATCTGTAGGATGATGTAAGACTGCAGACTTGTAAATATTTTTGAAAGTCGCCCATTTAAAACTTCACGACTGGTTCCTATGTAAACAAGAATTGGGAGATGGCAAAACTAATATCACATTACAGAAAAGTATGCAACGCTGATGGGCCAGCTGTAAAACAGTTTGACTACAGGAAAAAAAAGTTGAAAAATGTATGTACTTCCAACATATAGAGTCATTCAGGAAGATAGACCCTCCCTTTTCATTTCATCCACAGCCCTGAATGGGGGGAAGAAGATGTCCAGATCAGCCATCAATCATGCCCATGCCTACAAGAGTTTTATTTATCTTATTAAATTTATATCCCGCCCTCCCCGACCAAAGTGGGGCTCGGAGTAGCATACAAGCAATGACACGCTCTCGCTAATACATTGATGTGCTACACCTCTCAATTAAAACACATTAAAACAAAATGGTGACAAACCTGAGCCTATGAAAACCATCTGGCCAGCTCAGATGTAACTCTCCTTAAGCATGGGCGGAATCAAGAAGGGGCAACGCAAAATAACCACTCGATCGGTGTAGGGAGGCTGGCTGATGACATTTGGACACGATATCAGGACACAAGCGACATTCTGTCTCCAGCGGGGATCGTGGCACACTCGGCAAGAAGGGTAGTCAATGCCACAGTCTTCTACCATGAAGCCTCAATGGAGGAAATACATAAGGCAGCCACCTGGTCTTCAATTTTGACATCTGTTGGCCACTATAAACTTGATTCCCCCTGCTTGGATAATGCTGTGTTTGAGCATTGCTGTAGCAAGTGGTAGATGATAATTACATTCCCACCCATTTCTTGGGTCGCTGCTATTGGAGGTTGCAAAGTTCCAGATGCCCTTTTACTCAGAGTGGGAACGGAACCTTAGATACTCGCTGTGAGGGTTCCTTTTGTTCTGAGGTTAAGAGAGCATCTTGCCCCATCCAAAAGAGAGAGACACTGTAAGATAGAAAAAGAAGCGACATGGATCAAAAGCAGAATCCTGTCTGATCAATGCTACGTGCTCAAGCAACAGAAAGAAGATACTTACTCTAACCCTCCATACCCCACTCATTGTCCCTCAGGTTATCGATTGTTTTACATCTGTGTTTTTTACCTGTTCTGGTGGGGTTTTTAAAATCTCTGTTCTTGGTTCATTAGCTTGTGAAGTAACCAAACTAAGCCAGGTGACTCCCAATTGGGAGACAGGAAGTTGTTAAAATTAGTCCTGCCTCCCTGGAATCACCCAAATCTCGATGCCCTCCTAACCTCAGAGCAGAAGGAACCCTCATAGTGAGTATCCAAAGTTCCATTTACAATTGAGTGGTGGGGGCTACAAATAAGGCTACCACAGAAAAGGCCCTGTACTCTCCCTTATCTTGGTAAAAGGAGGCAAAAGCTTCAGATAACAACCTCCAGCAATTTCATGAGACAGTGGCCCCACAGATACCTTGTGGATATTTAGAGCTATAAGAGTAAGCACATCTGCTTCAAGCAGAGGTGTAGCTGAGCCATACTGCGCCCAGTGCACACTCTGCATTTTCCGCCCCCCACTCCCCTTACCTTAGTTCAATCTGCAAGTGCAGGCTAGAAAAAGTGGTCTGTTCACTTGAGGCTGAAAACGGCCTGATGGGAACTGCACTTCCCACCTTGGGGCTTGCAAGGTCTGCTGGGAAGTGTAGTTCCCACTAGGCCGTTTTCAGCCTCAAGTGAACAGGCTGCTTTTCCAGCCTGCACTTTCAGGCTGAACTAAGGTAAGTGCGGGGGCGGGGGGGGTGTGTGCCTTGGGAGGGGATTTTCTGCACACACACCCAGGTGTGCACGGGGCACCCAGTGCAATGCGCACCCCCTAGCCCAGTGGTGGCAAACCTTTGGCACTCCAGATGTTATGGACTGCAATTCCCATCAACCCCTGCCAGCATGGCCAATTGGCCAGGCTAGCAGGGGCTGATGGGAATTGTAGTCCATAACATCTGGAGTGCCAAAGATTCGCCACCACGGCCCTAGCCCCATAGTAGCTAGGCCTCTGGTTTCAAGTACATTTCAGACTCATTGGCAGCTACTAGTAGTGGTGAGATAAGTTTTTATCCAGATGAACCCATTGTCTATTTTGCTGTACTTTCTGTGATTGAAGCTTCTGAACAATCTTCAAGGGCAGACCATATAGTGCACAAAGCAGTGATCAAATCTGAATGTGAGTGGAGCATGGGCAGATATAGCCTGATGTTGGCTTTTCTTGGAAGAGACATGGTTATTTGAACCAGACAACGTTGGTTACAGGTACTGTGGGAAACAGGATGTCTAAAAGCAACCCCAAGTTGAGAACCCCATGCTGAGTTACTGTTCTGGGCTTCAGGGTTAACTTGCCACTGGCAAGACTGCTGTACTTCATAGCATTATTGTAGCTGCTCCCAAATGGTACAAAATTTCTGTCTCTCACCAGGTCTTGAGCCCCACTCAGAATCAAGTCCAAGATCCCTACCCCTCTGGCTGGCTCTGTGACTAATTGTTCCAGTGCAAAGTCATTTACTATGTCCAAGAACCACATTTCTGCAGCATAATTTGAGCACGCATTTACCCAGTCAATATGAAAGTAACTTAAGTCATCCAGTATCACAGCAACTGCTTTAGGCACCTCACTTATTTATTTCTCTAAGTTTTGGCTGCATGTTTCTACTGAGAATTGCATCGGCATCGAAATCACTAAACTGCAAAGAGGTTCTGAGGTCTTTGCACAAATAATTCTTAGGTCTTTGCACAAATAAACCTTGGTTGGAAGCCACCCTTAGCACAACTTTGGCTAGGAACTGGGCAGTGCATAAATTTAATAATAATAAAAAGGTGGGGCAAATTTGTTTCTTTTCCAATGTGGTTTGCACTGATTGCCATTACTATTTGCAAGAGAACACTGGATTACCCCAACATTTCATTCTCCGCACAAACTGGGAAGGAACAAACTGGGAAGGAACGCCATTCATATATTTGTTGCTAGAACGCTGCATTTTAATGGGGTTGGTTTTAATAATATAGAGCCATCATTTAATGTTTATCTAAATTTGGTATTATCGATTTTATTGTGCTCTATCTATTTACCTGTACACCGCCCTGAGCCCTTCGGGGGAGGGCGGTTTATAAATATAACAATAAATAAATACAATAAAACAACAGGATACAACAGGAACTCTCTTAGGTTTACTAAAAGTAGTGTTAATATTAGCAAGGAATTAAAAAAATATGTACTAATACAGTCAAGTAGACTTTTAGTGTGGGAAAAAGTGGCTCATGTATCAAATACAATTTTAGACTCTTCCAGCACATGATGGATTGTGCTTTTCTTCATTTCTGAGCAGGATGCTCTTGGGACACAGGGGCTTCTGGCTTCCTGCTGCCCCAAGCATGAGAATAATGTCCAGAGTCCTAGATTCCCACCCCACCCATTCATTCCTAAATGAAGTAAGGGAAACTTATTTTTCTTTTCACATGGGGTCAGAGATCACGCAACCTGGCTCCAAAATCACCCTTCTCATCCCTGCATTTGAAAATTGCAGAGAACAGTGGGGTAGGGGGTCACCCATCCAAAAGGAGATCCCTTCCTCCGGGAACAAGCTGGCTTCCAAGATGTCTCTGATATTAGGTGGTCGTAGCTGCCAAGCACTTTCTATGCAGTGCCTGTCAAAGGTTTCCAGTAGTGCTTTGCATTCAACACTTCTCGGAATACCTATGCTTGCTTTACAAGGCGGTGGCTTGAAATTCAATGGATCGTCCTCTTAATTTTGCACCAAGGTTGCCAAAAACCTATAAGCTCTACTCTCACCATTCTTTTTCCCCCCTCTTGGGTTGCTAGAAGCTGCATGCTGTGTAGGGGAGTTTAGTTGATCAGCTGTGACACTTTTCAACCAGCAGGTGGAACCATTGAGTCACATAGTCCCTGTCTCCTGTGGACTATTACAGGTCTGGTAGAGTGAACTTGTGGCCTGGCAGAAGCATTGACTTTTTCCAATCCCCCCCCCCCCCCCCCCCAAGTTTTATAAAAAGTGGAAGCAATTACATGTCTGGAAGCGGGAGGTTTGCAGCAGGGAGAAATGCTGAAGTTCCAAGAACTGGGGATATGGAGCACATGGTTAAAATTAAAAACTGCTCCTCTCTCCAAACACCTTCCAAAGCTGCTATGAGAACGGGGTGTGCCGCCAGCCAGTGCTATGTTTTTGTAGGACGATCCTTGCACTCGGCCACTGTTGCTTCATTTTTTTCAAGCCATTCTGAACCCAGACCCTCTCTGTTACGTTGCCCACAGCCCTTGATTTGTTGGGCACTCGTCCACCCACAGTCTCTTGCCCTCCCTTGCAAATGGTGTGCCCAGCCAGACTGGCTATTTTTAACTTTGGGATGCATCTATTTTTATCACTGCTTCCCATTTCTCCGGGGCCCGTGGGCAGTGTTGATCCAGAGCTGCATGTTGCAAAGCCAGTGGTGTGGGGTGTAACTGGGCATCCAGGCCCCTTTGCTCCTCTTGCTTTTAAGGTCTCCACGGAACTTCCTTGGGAAAGGAATTCTCCAGTTCTCCTCCATCTCTGCCCAAACGGTCACAGTTGACTTAGCCTCTTCCTCTCCTTTGGACGGGAGGGGGGGGGGCATTGTTCCTTGTACTTTCTCCATATTTGGCAATTTCTCTTCTGGAGCACAACACAGGTTGCCTCTCCAATCTGGCACTGTCCTCCTCGGCTCTGCATCACAGTTGGGGTTCTGAAGACTGTTCCCTCCGCCGTCTTTCAGTGTCAAAGCCAGATTGAGGGGACTCGTGGGTGGGCGACGATGAGCCATTCTCAGAGCGTGCCAGTTCAGCGTGTGCTGTTGTTTGCTGGCCACTCCGGCAGACGCGAGTACAATTTCTCTGCCGTTTCTCTCCGCTCTAGGCTACTGCTAAAGATTTTCTGCCGTTGTCTTACTGGCTGAGCTACTGCTGTTCTCAGTTATCTTGGATTGTGGCCACTTCTTTACGAGAGAACAGGAGACAGTTTTTTGAGCTCCAGGGAGTCTTGAAACAATATCCAGGGCAGGAAGTCCAGCAGGCAATCACAGTTTACACGGTGTGAAACTCCCCATAATTAAACCGCAACATGGATCTCTCTTTAGCAGGCGCCCTGTTCCACAGACCACTTATAGAGCATCATCTTTCAATTACATCTGGCTTGTAAACTGTTGCCCTATTTAGACTCTGAGTGAGGACCTGGCCACGCTGATCCATGCTACTATCAACCTCCAGATCATAAGAACATAAGAACACAAGAACAAGCCAGCTGGATCAGATCAGAGTCCATCTAGTCCAGCTCTCTGCTACTCGCAGTGGCCCACCAGGTGCCTTTGGGAGCTCACATGCAGGAGGTGAAAGCAATGGCCTTCTGCGGCTGTTGCTCCCGAGCACCTGGACTGTTAAGGCATTTGCAATCTCAGATCAAAGAGGATCAAGATTGGTAGCCATAAATTGACTTCTCCTCCATAAATCTGTCCAAGCCCCTTTTAAAGCTATCCAGGTTAGTGGCCATCACCACCTCCTGTGGCAGCATATTCCAAACACCAATCACACGTTGCGTGAAGAAGCGTTTCCTTTTATCAGTCCTAATTCTTCCCCCCAGCATTTTCAGTGTATGCCCCCTGGTTCTAGTATTGGATGCCAGGAGAAAGAGAAAAATCTTCTCTCTGTCAACATTTTCTACCCCATGCATAATTTTGTAGACTTCAATCATATCCCCCCTCGGACGTCTCCTCTCCAAACTAAAGAGCCCCAAACGCTGCAGCCTCTCCTCATAAGGAAGGTGCTCCAGTCCCTCAATCATCCTTGTTGCCCTTCTCTGCACTTTTTCTATCTCTTCAATATCCTTTTTGAGATATGGCGACCAGAACTGAACACAGTACTCCAAGTGCGGTCGCACCACTGCTTTATATAAGGGGATGACAATCTTTGCAGTTTTATTCTCAATTCCTTTCCTAATTATCCCCAGCATAGAGTTTGCCTTTTTCACAGCAAATTATCCCCAGCATAGAGTTTGCCTTTTTCACAGACTGATGTGACGTGCATTATGTAGGGATGCTTTCGAATATGTCCTGGAAGCTTCACTTGGTACAGAATGTGAGGGAAGGATTCTGGTCTGTGATCAGCTGCCTGGGAAACATAACACCAGTGCTGTGTCAGCTATACCGGTTGCCTATCTGCTTGTGGGCCCAAATTTGTCGGGCTGGTTATCGCCTTTTGAAAACTTCAGTCCTGCTGGGGCCCTCATACGTCTTGAACCGCAGACCTGGTGTACTATCAGGTGCCAATTATGTACTGCACACAACTCCTCCTACCTTGTCTCACCTAGAATCAGAGGTGGAGAACTCATGTGGATATGTGGGGTCACATGTCCCTGGGCGCACACCAGCTAGTCTCATGGGGGAGCGGAGAATCGCCCCCTTACTTGGCCGGTGGGAGCCTGCCCGGTTGCTCCTTTGGTCGGCGCTGCCCCTTGGCCCGCAGCAGGCTCCCGCTGGCAAGGTAAGTGGGGCACGGGGATGTGGGGGGTGGGGGGTGTATGAAGCAGGTGTTGCCCCAGGTCCCATTTCCCTCCCCCTACACCTCTGCCTAGAATTGACTGCTTGGCAATAGTCAGGCCAAAAGGGGTGTTTTCTGTGGTAGGTTCTTCCCTCTGGAATAGCATACGAGAGTGAGTACAGTGGGTACCTTCACTGGCTGTGTTCAGGAAGGTACCGTATATACTCATGTATAAGTCGATTTTTTCAGCACATTTTTAATGCTGAAAATGCTCCCCTCGACTTATATGCGGGTCATTAAAAAATTTTGTGTGTGTTTTTAATTTGCCGGCCAGAAGGGGGCACAGTTTTTATGCTAGCGGCAACAAAATTTCAGGGTACCCTCAGAAGACTCTCCTGATGATACCAGCCAAGTTTGGTAAAGTTTGGTTCAGGGGGTCAAAAGTAAAAACTAACCAATAATTCTTCTAAAGATTACTATTACGATTGGTGAAGTCAAACCTACGTTTAATTGTGTAAGTTAACCATTATGGATATGACAATCCCAATAGGGAGGTATGTATTGGGAAGGGAATTCATCTTACCCTTTTTTAAGTAAACTTTATGTAAACTTTTAATTGTGAGACATTGTATGTCTAATCTGTAATGTTGTTGAGTTGAATAAACGTTTATTAAATTTTTTTTAAAAAAAGTTATGGACCCCCAAAGAGGTGCCCCCATTCCCCATTGTTTTCAATGGGTGCTATTAGTAGATGAGGCTACCCTTTTGAGGGTCCATAACTTTGGACCCTCTGAACCAAACTTCACCAAACCTGGCTGGTCTCATCAGGACAGTCTCCTTTATGATACCTCAGCCAGAGTTTGGTGACAGTTTGGGTCGAGGGGATCCTAAGTTATTGACCCCCAAAGGGGATGTTCCCCATCCCCCATTGTTTACAATGGAAGCTAATAGTAGGTTTTTCATTTCTGATAATATCCCTCTTAAAATCTAAGTTGGATTACATTTGGACATACAGATGATGATGAGTAATCCAGTTTTGAAGGATTTTAACTCTTGTGTTTTAGCTTGGTTGCTGGTTGAGCTAAGGTTTTTGTACTTTTAAAGTTATTGTTGATACCATATTGTTCTTGTTGACCCTCTTTTCCACTTACAGAGCCAGTTTACTGTTTTTCTTTGAAATAAATATTCAAAAACATTTAACCTACTGATGCCTCAATTGATGCTGCATTTCCCACCCTCGACTTATACGCGAGTCAATAAGTTTTCCCAGTTTTTTGTGGTAAAATTAGGTGCCTCGACTTATATGCGGGTCGACTTATACACGAGTATATACGGTATATAAGACAGTTTTGTTTTTGGAAGGTCTGTAAGACAGGTGGCATTTAGCAGAGGGTGAACTGCTTTGCTTGAACAGTGCATATTGGTTTTTAATTGTATTTTTAAACTGTATTGGTTTTTCCTTTGGGTGGAAGTTCATAATGGTTGCACCCTTTCAGTTTTTGCTGTTTAGCTGCTTTGAGTCTGAGGAGATAAAACAGAGTATAAATGTTTTTCATTTCAATGCAACCCAATTTAAGGAACCCTGCGATGGAAGCTTACAAAGGGCTAATGGGATACCTTTTTAATGACTTGTTTTCTTCACAGCCAAATAGCAGCGGCTAGGAATATCATCTTTAAAAGTCCTCAGGGTGCCCAATTTGACTCGGGGCTGCATCTGTTTCAGCCGGGGAAAACACTGCTGTCCCAAAAACGAATCGGGTCCTCCCAGACTATGTTCCCTGCAGTTGCTCATGAAATGCATGGTGCAGTTTGGCCCAAAGTATCCATGTGGCTGACTGGTGGAGCTGAAAGTGTTACACAGATTCCTAGATGCCTGACAACTCTTAGCTAGGTCATAATAATATATCCCCACTGAGGAAATGGAATATGTAGCCTATCACTATATGTGCAACGCTACACAGGGCTGTTTCTTGTCAGGAAAATGGGGGGTGGGGCTTAAATCTCTTCCTTCCCCTCTGCAGGCTGCAGCTATGATCCAATCTGGGCCCACATGCATGGGTAGTGGTGGTACAGGACTTCAAAACACACCCCTCCACCTGACCCTGTGACATTCCTATGAAAAACGCAACACGTAGTTAGATGCGAATCTACATAAAGTTCCTTGAAACGTGGGCCTATATTGATGGAATGATTACTGGATTTTATTTATCATTCTGGTGTCCCGCTTTTTTCCCCCTCATAACAAAGGGTATAATTTTTTTAAAAATAGAGGCAAATTGAGGAGACTTCCAAAATGTCTCCCTACCAGTCACGGATCAGACCTGTTTATCTTTCCAAGGCTGCTAAGTTGTGTGTCCTCTAATCCGACCTCTGGCACAGATTAGTAGCCTGAAGATTGAATCATGTTCAGATAGCCTGGGACTACATTCTTATCAGTTTCACCAGCATGGCCAATTGGCCATGCTGACAGAGGCTGGATGGGAATTGTAGTCTCGAACATCTGGAGAGCCTGTAGGTCTCTACCCTTCTGTTCAAGATCAGGGAGTAGGGAACCTGCTGACTCCTCAGATGTTCAAGACTACAATTCCCATCAGCCCTACAGCAGCCAATTGGCCATGCTGACAGAAAACTGATGGGGAATTATCATTCTCATTTATCTGGAAAACCTGGAATTCTATTCGTCCTTCCGTGCCTCCTCACAGAAAAGAGATCAGGAGGTTTAGAAGCACCTTCACTCTGACGCCATACTTGCATCTCTTTTCTGCTCCTCCCTCCCCCCCACAACATTTGCATGTCCTATCCATCTTCATAGAGTGTATTTGAGAAGGAAACCCCCTTTTTTGCCATTAAGTTATAGCTGACTTATGGTGAGCCCAGAGGTGGTTTGCCATTGCCTGCCTCCGTGTCATACCCCTGGTATTCCTTTGAGCTCTCCCATCTAAATACTTTCTAGGGCAGTGATGGCGAACCTTTTCGAGACCGAGAGCCCAAACTGCAACCCAAAACCCACTTATTTATCGCAAAGTGCCAACACGGCAATTGAACCTGAATACTGAGGTTTTAGTTTAGAAAAGACGGTTGGCTCCGAGGCGTGCGTTACTCAGGAGTAAGCTTAGTGAAGCAACCGTGCAACGCTTCACATGGGTGAATCACGATCCTAGGAGGGTTTACTCAGAAGCAAGCCCCATTGCCAGCAACCGAGCTTACTCCCAGGTAAAGGATCATGCCCAGGCCAGCCTAGATGTGTGTGTGGGGGGAGGGGGTGATTTTCCACCCCCCTCCCACATGATGAACTCTGTGCGCGAGTGCCCACAGAGAGGGCTCTGAGTGCCACCTCCGGCACCCGTGCCATAGGTTCGCCACCACTGTTCTAGAGTCAAGGTTGAGTGTGTGAGACTGGCCCAAGGTCACCCAGCAAGTTTCCATGGCAACGCAAGAATTTGAGCTTGAGTTTCCCAGATCCTAGTCAACACGTTAAGTACTACACCATGCTGGCTGTCTAGGGTCCCAGCAAATCTCTTAGAATCAGACCTGGATAGTTGACCTGGAGCAGCAGTGGCATAGTGGTTAAGAGCAGGTGCACTCTAATCTGGAGGAGCCAGGTTTGATTCCCCGCTCTACCACTTGAGCTGAGGAAGCTTATCTGGGGAATTCAGATTAGCCTGTGCACTCTTACACACGCCAGCTGGGTGACCTTGGGCTAGTCACAGTTCTCCAGAGCTCTCTCAGCCCCACCCACCTCACAGGGTGTTTGTTGTGAGGGTGGGAAGGGTAAGAAGTTTGTAAGCCCCTTTGAGTCTCCTATAGGAGAGAAAGGGGGAATATAAATTCAATTCTTCTTCTCCTATATACTCTGAAATAAACAGGCCTAGTATCTGAGAAGAAACCAGGTGTTAGAGGATGGTGGTGAATCTTTGGTTTCTCTGAACATGCTTAAGCACGGAACATGCTTAAGGATTCCTGTTCTGAAGCCAAAACTAATTGTTCTGAAGCAAAAACTAATTCCTCTGGATAATCAGAGTTCCTTTACTCCCTACAAGCTGCGATTTCAGACCACAACATTGTTTCGTATACCAGTCTTGGCTACACTGTGGTTTAGGATCCCAGGTTGAGAGGAGTAAGCAGGCACCACCTGGGTGCCTGCATTCATATGTCAGAGGGAAATGGCGTTTGTTTCAAAGCCGGGATCTTTAATCATATTCTGCAAGACACTGACAGGAAGATCAGGAAGCAAACAGGATTGCAGCAACCGCCCCAGGTGTCTGCACAATTTTAGTTTAATTGGAGTATGTCTAAAAAAAACACCTACTCAGCCTCAGTCCTATCTGGGTTTGATTCCCCGCTCTGCCACTTGAGCTGTGGAGGCTTATCTGGGGAATTCAGATTAGCCTGTGCACTCTTACACACGCCAGCTGGGTGACCTTGGGCTAGTCACAGCTTTTCGGAGCTCTCTCAGCCCCACCCACCTCACAGGGTGTTTGTTGTGAGGGGGGGAAGGGTAAGGAGTTTGTCAGCCCCTTTGAGTCTCCTACAGGAGAGAAAGGGGGATATAAATCCAAACTCCTCCTCCTCCTCCTTCTTCTTGCCTATAGTTGTACACAAGGGGGCTGTAGTACACAAGGCTCAGTAGTAGAGCACATGCGTGGTGTTCTGGAGCTCCCAGTTCAGTCCCTGGCATCTCCAGTTAAAGGTATTAGGTAACAGGAAACGTAAAACCTCTGCATGAGACCCTGGAAAGTTGCTGCCAGGCAGCAAGGGCAATACCGACCTTGATAGACCAGCATTTTGACTTGCTCCAAGGCAGCTTCATATGCATTCAGACATCACAGCAAGCCAATTTTAGTCATGAGTAGGCATGATGACCCTGCAGGCTTGCTTCACTCCTCCCTCCTTTCATGGAACAAAACAGTGTTTTAAAACTGAATCCAGTTAGCCAGGACTATATCCAAATCCAAATCCAAATCATTTATTTACGGTCAACGACTAGAACAACAAAATAAAAATACACAATTCAGCAACAATAAAACACAGGTCAGAGATAATACATATTCTGTATTGCTGACAGAGAGGATGTTCGCGAGAATTAAGTAATATATATATTTTAAAAAATTTCAGTGACTTATATTTGGAGTCCCGTTACACCTAAATTGCGATACAGTAAGTAAAAATATAATGATTGGAGCAGAGATAAAAAATTAAGTATAAAAGGCTCATACAATATTACTAAAAAGGACGCCTATAAGGACTGACTAAAAGGCTGGACTTCCGGCCATGTCATCTAAAAGTTGAGCGGGTCCAGACCAGATACAAGATAAAATTGAGGTAACCAGTTTCCAAAGACTGTTTGTCCAAACCATAATATAAGTTCCAAGTTAAAAAAACTGGAAATAAAATTTGAATAAAAGATAAAATCATTAATCCAACGTTCCTATTTTTATTGCCCTACTTGTCCACGCCTTTTAACCACATAAGCGCTGAATTTTGCCACCTCTCTGGTTATATTCGGATTGGCATCTTCTAATAGTCTTTCCATGGTACAATCCTCAGGGCCAAGAAAAATTGATGTTGGAAGAGAGTCAAACAGTTTTGCCCTCATTTCTTTGTGAGTGGGGCATCGTAAAAAAATATGCGTCAGGGAAGCCAGGACTATATGAATGCCAGCGTGCAACTTAACTCCCCACCCTATCCCAGGATTCTACATCAGGCTGAGAATTACAGTCAGGATAGGGGAGGGGATTCACTCTTGTTAAGCCTGCAATTTTGTATCATCAATAACCAATTTAGTTTCAAACCCAGTAAAAGGGAGAGGGGGGACTAGTAAAAGAGGTTTGGTGCATTCCAGGGGTCCCCAACACGGTGCCTGGGAGCGCCACGATGCCCCTTACACCTTTTGTGGCACCCAAATGCTTTTAGAAAGTGTGTGGGGCTTGGTGAGGGTTTTGATCAGCAGGACTTCTGATTGGCTGTTTAGATTAAAAGGCATCCAGTTAAAAGATTAATTTAGATTAAAAGGCATCTAGTTAGATTAAAAGGCATCCAGATTAAAAGGCATCCGAGCTTCTGCCTGCTGAAAAGTTATTGTTAGAGTTACATATAACCTCAGTCCCTGACATTTTTTTCGTTGGTTCAATGGAGTGGCCATTTTGTTTAGCGGCTCTCCGTCTGCACTGCAAGTACGCCGTCTTACCCCGCTGTATTGACATGGCCTCTGCATGTTCAGCAGAGGCCAACTGCCTAGTGATTCCCAGCCCCTCGATGATCTGGCTGGCCTCCACCGGGCTAGGAGCCTTTACAGCTCTGGCCTGCCTGGTCAGGCAGCTCTTCCATCAGCTGTCGGGCCCTCTTGAGGATCTTGCTGAGTTCCGCGGGGCCTGTAGGCTGACTGTTCCACGGACGCTGGGGAGACCAGCTGTTGATAGGGGCCCCTTCCCTCCTTCTTCCTTCCTCCTTTTTTCTCCATTGCGACATCATGGAGATCCTGCCACCCTTTGTTTGGGGTTATGGGAATTAGTCAGAGCCGCCATCCTGGGTTAGTGTGCTGCATTTTTTAAATGGGAAGGGTTTTATTTTGCCTTCTTATTAGAGCTGTTTTAACTTATGTTGTCGTATTTAAAATGTTATTGTGCTCTAACGTCTTACCCCATATGTCGAATAGGCCTCTGCGTTCAGCAGAAGCCAGCCTATTGATTCCCAGCCCTCGATGTCACGGCTGGCCTCCCACCGGGCAGAGCAGCTGCTCCTGGCCCTGCCTGATGGAGACGCTCTTCCATCAGCTGTCAGACCCTGCAGGATCTTGCTGAGTCTGCCGGGGCCTGGCAAGACTGAGCTGTTCCACCGGGCCTTTGGGAGACCAGCTGTTGATAGAATTGCCCCCTTCCTCCTCTCTTCCTTCCTCCTCTTTTTTTCTCCATTCACGACATCATGGAGATCCCAACCACCCTTTTGTTTGGGGTTATGCGTGGGAATTAGTAGAGGCCGCCATCCTGAGTTAATTAATGCTGCATTTTAAATGGGGAAGGGTTTATTTTTATTCTTATTAGAGCTGTTTTAACTTATATTTATCGTATTTAAAATGTTATTGTGCTCTATCCATGTTGTACACCGCCCTGAGCCCTTTGGGGGAGGGCGGTTTATAAACCCAAATAATAAATAAATAAATAAAATAAAAAATTGTGGTCACCGCCCTGTGTCAAAATTCCAAAGGAGTCTGCAGGCTCAATAAGGTTCTGAACCTCTGGTGTATTCAGATTTCAGGGTTGTGTTTAAACCAGACCTGACTTTCTCAACGGATGTAGCAAGATAGCTGGAGTTACAGCTGCTGGGAACATTATGTGCATAAGCAGCGCTGATCAGAGAGTTATCTACGCTTTACAGCCCTGGCCCCTGCTTGGTGGAACGCTCTTCCTCCAGCAGTCCGGGCCCTGCGGGATCTTTGGTGAGTTCTGCAGGGCCTGTAAGACCGAGCTGTTCCACCAGGCTTTTGGTGAGGCCGGCCGCGGATCGGCTGCCCCCTTGTGAGGCCCTCCATAGTGTCATCTCTGGCAGTGCCCTATATTAGTTCCATCTGGGGCGCTGCCAGTCCCCCCCCCCCCCAGCCTTAAGACTGGGTGCCGCTAAGATGGGTTGTTATGCTGCATATTGATCTTAATGTTTTTAGAGGTATTTTAAGTAATTTATTGGTTGTTATATTGTCTGTGTTGTGAACCGCCTAGAGCCCTCCAGGGATGAGGCAGTCTATGAAATCCCATGAAATAAATGAACGAACAAACAAACAAACAAATGGCAAACTACCTTATGGCATTACCATAAGTCACTGTGACTTGGCAGCCCATTCAACCACCACTCCACATACAGAATGATGAACTTACAGTCCAGTTTCCACTGAAATTAGTTCCAGCCACATTTATCTAGAATAGTGTATTGGGGGAACCCTGACCTTAGAAAGAGAAGCATGTTTAAACGCACCCATCTGTTTGTTTCTTGGGAAAGGCGCTGCAGAGTTGAGTCCTCATCCTCTCCAGAAAGTTGGACGGTGGTCCACCCCTCACACTTTGCTCTGCGAGCCAGGGACCGAAGCCTTGTCCCTTTGAGGCATGTCCAGACAGCTGTCTGAGGAAGCACCTCTTCTTGCTACTGTCTGGCTTGTTGTCTCACCAGCTGTCTGGAGCATCCCCTTGGGCTCAATCATGAACTATATAAAGAGGAATCAAAGAGGAATCAAACCAGATTTTTCACTGAATGGCGTCTTTCCCCAAATCTCAACATTTACAGCCAAATCACCCAGGACTCTGAAAGATCCAATCAGATCCCCGGCCTACACTTCCTTCATAAATAGTAAGCCCTCACAAAAGAGAGGGTATTAACTAGCATAAACAACGATTTCTTAACTTGAAATGCCCTCTTGACCAGAACAATTTACCACAAAGGCTAACTATACGTTACAAAGTCCCCCGTGTGTCTTCCCCGGTCCTGTTGACCAGAGATAATCTGGAAGTTCCTCAAACAGCATGTCTAGTCATCGGTAAGGAACACAAGGACTTTGTAACATAGAGCTAGTCATTGGAGAAAACATAGAGGCACTGTAGAGGGATTTTGTATGTTTTCACAGAGTAAATAATGGCTCTTGTACCAACCAGGGAGAACGAAAAGGGAATTAAGCCTCCCGCCCCTGTGATCCCTCCTGTGATTGCTAGTGACTAAAAGGATCCACTGCTTTCCCCCTTAATCATGAGATTCTTTCCCATCATTTGCATTGGCTTGAAGAGGGAAAAGAAAAGGCCTCCAAACTGTGGGTTTGTACTTAGGTATATATTTTGTATGCATTTTGCCAGTCAGCTACCTTTGTGCCAAAATTAGATGTAACTTTTTTTTAACAATTTGGATCAGGATTTCCTTGACCTGACTCATTCCCCTGTCTCAGATAGCAGTTGTTTGAAAGTTGGAGTCTTACTACCAAATGGTTGCTGGGAGAATATTACTAGGGCATTAAGACTGCTGGGGGGAATGTCTGAAACAAACGACGTTTTGGAGATGCTGTGTCTGGGAAAAGGCAAGGGAGGCACCTATTTATCTTCTCCCCCTGTGGGACTGCTATTTTGATCTTTCAAAATAACCCCAAAGGACCACCTTTGGCACTCCAGATGTTATGGACTACAATTCCCATCAGCCCCTGCCAACATGGCCAATTGGCCATGCTGGCTAGGAATTGATGTGACCATAGTCCCACTGCTAACCCTCTGGAGTCTCAAAGGTTCACACTCCTGGACAGGACTGAGTCAAGGAATGCATAGAGTTGCCAACTTCAGGTTGCAAAGTGGAACCAGAGGGAAACCGAAGTACAGCCTAATACCATAGAGTCCACCTTCCCAAGCAGCCATTTTCTCTAGCTGAACTAATCCCTGTATTCTGGAGGTTTTTAAGCTGAGTTGATCTCTGTATCCTGTGAGTTAATTCCAGATCATCTCTAGGTTCTCACTGTTATGGTGAAGTGTGTCCAACCAGGCGCTGTGGACAGCCAGGTTCAATGCTTTATGAAGTTCACTGGATGACCTTGAACCAATCAGTGCTCCTTAGCCTTCCTCACAGGGTTGGTGTGAGAACAAAGCAGGACAAGGGTCCTTGCTTGATTGTGGAAAAATATGGAATAAGCATCTTAATCCAGCTTGACTGGCCTGGGAGGCCCTGGCTGTGCTGGGTAAAGTGGGTTACCCAGCCAAAGAAGCATCTGTGTGCTCCATAGCTACAGTTCTACGTCGTCATACCGCCTGACCCAGAGAGAACAACTTGCAGGGTATAGGACCGCCTGCTCTGTAAATCCTCCCCTTCGCCCCAATGCAAACTGAATACCGATCCATGTGGTCTTCTCAGTGCAGCACTGCAATTGCCTCTGCCTGTCCCGCCTCCGGATGCATCCTGGCTCGGCGGCGGAGCAAGCCTGCTAACTGCTTCCCGCAGTGATAGGTTTCTTTAGGCATTTCCTTTCTCCTCTATTGCTCTTTGGGAGGCGGCAACGCTGACATCAGCGTATCAAGCCACTTCACAAAAAAGGAGACACCCAGCGACCGGCACGATTGCAGCCACTTCCGCAGAAGAACCAATATGCTAGCAATCGGGTTGGCTCCCCTTGCAGCCACTTAGGCGCCTGGGGCCATGTGGCTTCCCGGGACTGAGGCTGCAAGGGGGCCAACTCCTTAAACAGAGCGCATTCACACAAGCAGGGATCCAGCCAAACCAGACCTGTGCACTGAGTGGGGCCAGCCTCAGCCCCCAATGTAATGTAAACTCCCCATCCTCACCCCCTCGGTGGCTGTCTCCTGGCTGAATTGTAAACTGACCCGGGCGAGGCCTCGAAAGTGTTGTGGCTTCTTTCTTTGTTACCCTTTTGAAAATCTTGATGTTTCCCATAGTAACTAAGAGCTCCTCTTCTTGCAGTTTATCTTGACAACACTCCTGTCAACTAGGTTAGGATCGCAGAGAGTAAGGGGTGATTGGCTTCCGATCCCCTGAATGGGAAACGGTCGTGGTTGAGGGAGGATTTGAATCTAGATCTCTTTGGGTTTAGTTCAATCACTTAGCTCAAGCAGGCGGCCAGTACTCAGTTTGAGTTAAAGCTCCTCCTTGAAACCTGACTCGAAAATCCTCATTTCAGCTCAAAAATGTATGAACTGATAAAAAACAGAGCACACCAGAGCATTTGCAGAGTGTTTTTCTGTTGTAGCCGGTTCTTGCATATCTGAAGATAGAGGCTGGGCTTTGAACTGACTCTTGAACTTTGGCTATTGTAAAAATAATTAACCGCTGCTAGTCCAGAGTCTGACATTCCAAGAAATAACTCAAAGTGAGCACTGCTTGAGCTAAGTGAGTCCTTTTTATCTGGGGAATTCAGATTAGCCTGTGCACTCCCACACAAGCCAGCTGGGTGACCTTGGGCTAGTCACAGCTTCTCAGAGCTCTCTCAGCTCCACCCACCTCACAAGGTGTTTGTTGTGAGGGGGGGAAAGGCAAGGAGATTGTAAGCCCCTTTGAGTCTCCTGCAGGAGAGAAAGGGGGATATAAATCCAAACTCCTCCTCCTCCTTCTCTTGTTCTTCTTCTTTCTCTCTTTCTTCTTCTTCTTCTTCTTCTTTCTTCTTCTTCTTCTTCTTCTTCTTCTTCTCTCTTCTTCTTCTATGTATGGGAGAGCCCCAGCATCATGTAAATTGTTCAGTCTTAGAAACTGGGATACCAGGTATTTGAATCCCTTGCTCCAAGCCATGAAAGCTTGCTGGATGGACTTTACTTGAGTTAAAGCCTTAACCTACCCTCTCACAAGGAAGTTGTGACAGTACAGACCAATGATTGCCAGCCTGAGTTCCTTGGAAGAAATTGAGACAGCAGTAAGAAGAAAATAAGGTAAAATGAATGCATTCTGCTTGGAAGCATTCCTGCCAGGAAGGGAAAGAAAAAAATATATTTCAAGCAAGGTAGGCGGGGACAGATGGAAAAGTGCAGCCCCTCCCCATGTTGGAATGTCCTCCTTGATCCCCAAGCCTCCTGAGGTAACATTCCGGATTCTTCAGCCCTCAGTTCACCTCATTTGGTATACAGAGGCAATAATTTTTCTCTCTGAACTTCCAACCCCGATGCTGTAAAAGGACAGCGGTCACTCTTGTTCCTTTCACAAGGCCAGCACACCACACAGTATTCATTTTCAAGTAAACTCTCACGCATGGCAGAGCTGGCCGTCCTTATTCTCCACAGAAGGCTCTCTGTTTTGGAGAATGGCAAAGGAGTCCCCTTTCTTTCATAGGGAAGCGGGTAGTAGGGATACTGCTTGCCCAGAAATCTCCTGCCATCACCATCTGCACTTAGCTTGGGAATGGCCTCCTCCATGAGAGGGTGTACACATTTGTAGTGAATTAATCTAGCCCTGATAACACCCATGTTTTTTTTTTTTTTTTTCCACCGGCCGGTTTTACTCAGGGACAACTAGTATTGTGTGTAGTAAAGAGAGCTGAACTAGGGGGCATTTCCCCCACTCTGAAGGATTCCCCCCCCCCTTAATGCCAGCAATGCTCTGGTAGCTGCTGGCATCCCTATACATAGCCGCCCTGGATGTCGTCCACGACCCAGCAAGCTTAGGGCAGACCGGGCATCAAAGCCCGTTTCTCAAGCGCCCGAGTTGTCAGCCACAGATAGCTGAGGGGAACCACGACAGTGGCAGCGTCAGAACTTTGCGCAGCTTAGCGGCACAATACCAACACGCCCCTGTCGTGGGGAGTGCAGAGGGACCCCTGCAATGCTACTTGAGGAGAGCGCGAGGGCTTGCCAAAAGGTAAGAGGGAAAAAGAGCCCTGGATCAAGGGAGGACTTCGGAGTTTGAAATTCCACTTGCGTGAGGAGGCTTACTGGAGTGACCATGGGTCTCTAAAGCGAGAATCCCCACCACAGAGTTGTGAGGATAAAATGGAAAGGGAAGGAATTACAATGCTTTGAGAGTCTCTCATGTTGGAGAGGAAGTTAAGAGTATAACTGTGATAAAAATAGGCCGATTCAATTTTACAGCAGTGTTGCAGTTCTAAAGGGAAGATGTCACGGCTGGAACTCCTTGCAACTCCAACTTCGAGATGCGGGGAAATTCCTAGCAAAGATCCTTAGGGGGGTGAGGGAACCTGGGGAGGAGCCAGAGTTTGTGGAGGGGAGGGAGCTCATCAATGGGGCTTCCCCACTCACCACCTTCTGCTGTCGCCGCTCGCCGGCCTCAGCTTCAGCGTCATTCCCTGGCTTTCGCACTTTCGGAAGGAGTTCCCCGCGACCCAGCCAGCTTCTGCATTAGAGGTCATCAAAAGAATGCCCGTTCTTCAAGCTAGCCAGGAATGGCCAGCTTGGCGTGGTGCTAGAGCGGTTCAGCTGCTTAGGCGGCTGTGTGGTTGCCGCCCTTACTGCAGAGTGAGGAGCGCAGCTGGACCCACGCTTCTTTACTTTCCCCGGGAGTAGCGGCAGCGGCAAGAGTAAGATGGGGAAAGCCCAAAGGAAGTGATTCCCATACAGCCCGCACTTCCTCTGGGAGTCACGCCGTTTCTCTCCAGGTACAGCTGATCCCTAGTTTGGAATTGTAACATTCCAGGAAAACTCTAGGCCCCACCTGAAGGTTTGGCCACAATATAAAACTGGATGGATGTGTGAGGCGCGATCTTAAGCTGGAACATCTGTCACCCCATTGGATAAGCCAAGGGTTGATTCGGACTGATCTGGCTGGAGCTGGGCGGAAAGTGTCCCCACCTCCGAAGCTCTTGGCCTGCAGCTCAGTGGGAGAGAGGACCGACCATCCCAGATAGAAGGAGTGTACCGTTCTTACGGTCAAGTGGTATCACGATAGCTCTGCGGCTCCCTGCTAGAACCTTCCAGGCAAACAAGCTCAATATAAATTCAGGCTCTGTACCCAGTGTCTTGAGTAATCTACGAGCAGCGTGGGTAATTTTATCCACAGTGTAACATGCACACAATTTCATAAGCAATAATTTACTCACGGGTGTAATTTTCACAACTCTGCATACATTTACAAGTTGTAGAAGAATTAAGACCACCATCTCATCATTGTTTATGAAATTGTGTTTTATTACAGTAATGAATAAAATTATTCGCAGTTATTATAGAATGGTTGCCATTGGATACTAATTTATACTCGGACCGCCACACTATTCTCCCTTGGTGTATCCGTTAACATCCCCCCCTTTCTCTTTCTTACAAGATGACTGGACCCGACTCTGAAGGTTGGCAGCTCAGAAATCAATGCGGTTCGAGTCTGCTTGGAAGCCATACCTGCCTTCTTCTGTACTTGGGCTCCTTTGGTGGTTATGCTATGTAAGCAATGAGGGTATTTAATGCATGTTCAGAGGCACTCCTGTCTTCTCTTCTATAAGAAGAGAACAAGAAGAGTTTTAGTTATATCCTCACGCTTTCTCTGCCTATAAGGAGATCCAAGGTGGCTGGACAAAATCAGCACCCTTTTCCTTCCCTCTCACAACGAACTGACACCTTGTGAGGTAGGTTCCTAAAGGAACTGTGAGCCCTCAGCCCAAGGTCACCTTGTAGGAATGTAGAGAGTGGGTGGGGAGGTGGGTGGGGAGTGAAGAGTTCCAAAGGTGCTGATGACCCTAACCTCACATGGAGCCAAAAGTCACCCAGCAGGAATGCAAGTCGCGGAAACACATGCCGTTTACCAGATAAGCCTCTGCCTCAGGTGAGAGGAGTAGTAGGGGAATCAAACCTGGGTTCTCCAGGGGTTAGAATCCACCTGCTCTTAACACCACTACACTCATGCTGGCTCTCATAATTGGGCACCTGGAAAAAGTTGGGGGGGTGCAGTGAGAAGAGGCTCTGGTGAGCCAGCGCTTTGATTAAATCCCACCTGCTTGAATTGGAAGCCTGCAGAGCTAACTGACAAGTGTGTTACAATACAGTGAGTGAAATTTCACCTCCCTACCCCTACTCCCTCCAGCCCTCAATTTGTTGCTCTTGAGTTAACAGGGCACAGTGGCTTCAGCACAGTGTGCCGGATAAACCACAACTGGCAGAAGCTGACAAATCTAAAACTGTTTTTCTTTAACTGCACTGTCTGTTGGCCAGCCTTCCGTGAAGTCCCACCCCCCACCCTGCCTTCATCTCCGGAAACAAACCATGCCTCTCTTGATCTTAAGCACCCGTAGATTCCCGTGCCCCCAGTTCTTGATCAGTCGAAGACATTCTTACTTCTGTCTTTTTCCATCAACCCACCTATCATTCTTTGCATCCCTCCCTTCATCCCTCCTGTCCCCTGAGCTCTTTATTTCTGTGTAGGACTTCTTTTCAGACTGGCCCATGTGAGGGTTTAAACCCCAGCCAGGACTGGCAACTTCCCTCTCTCTCCTACTAAGTTGAAACGATCAGACTGATGATCCAAACCAAGGTGAATCAATCAGTGGCAGAGGAGGAGCGTGATTCTGCACTCCCACAAAGCTACAAACACAAACATTGGATGTACATCCTCCAAATCTGAGAGGTACATCTACTACTGAAAAGGGTATGTTCTTGGCAGGCAATCTCTGGGTGTTAAGTTACTGCTTGATGAAAACTGAGCATTGGTTTAACTGTCTTTCTTTCAGGAGGATGCTTGGAAGGGACACATGAACCTATGTAAAACTGTCTTATACGAGAATCAAGCCATCAAAGACTGGGTTTTGGGAGTGGCTATCCAGGGGTCTCAGGCAGAGTGACTCTTCCATATCACCCAGTGTCTGGACGTGGGCTGACTTCGACCGGGCTGAGTGCTGCCGAGAGGCATGTATTCACCCAGAGGGACCAGTGGGTCAAATCCATCCATCTGGGCGCTGCTGGCCGACTTTAGTCACGCGTGGGGGGCAGAAAAGCCCCCCACATCCCTGTCTCCTCCCTTCCGCCACTGGGTCCATTACACTGACTTCAGTGCAAAAAAAAGTTGTTTGGTCATGGTTGGGGGAGATGGCCACCGATGGGGTGTGTGTGTGTGTGTGTGAGAGAGAGAGTGAGAGAGAGAGAGAGAGTGAGAGAGAGAGAGTGAGTGAGAGAGAGAGAGTGAGAGAGAGAGAGAGAGGGGGCTTTCCCCACTCCACTTACCGTGAAGTCTCAGCTACTTGGAGGAGAGAATGGTGGGGTCTCCTCTCCTCCCACGGCGAGGCTACAAGCCTGGCCGCAGCAGCCCGGCAGCTGCTGCTGTTGCGCCCCCCCCTCGAAAAGCCCAGCGGCATCCCAAGCTCTTCTGAGCAGTAGCACTTTGATGACCCACTTTACAGAGCAGGGAATTAGGTAGGGGGGCGGCGCCTGAAATTTGTAGCGCTGCTGGAGATACCCGCATGCGACGCTGAGAGCAGCCCTGTAGCGACATAGAGGATGGAAGGGAGTGGGGAAAAGGCCGAGAGCTTCAGATTTTGCAACCGGGCTGCATTTCTTTTCCCCTAGATTTCACGCCTCGTAGGCGCTGCCCCTTTACTGGAGTGACTGCATTCTCTTGCGGGCAGAAGAATATGTTGAAAGTTGAGTGTGCTTTTCTAAAAGGTAGGGACTTTTCCCCTAAGGTTCACCACATGGGATTATGGCAGTGATGGTGAACCTTTTACTGAGACCCGAAAGTGCCCAAATTGCAACCCAAAACCCCACTCTATTTATCGCTTAAAGAGGTCACCCAGCCACGGCCATTTAACCTGAATACTGGGGAACTTTTAAGTTTAGAAAAAACGGTTGGCTCTGGGGCAACGCGACATTACTTTCAGGAGGTAAGCTTGGTGGAAGCAAACCCATGCAGCGCCTTTGGAACAGGTGAATCATGACCCTAGGGAGGGTTTTACCTCAAGCAAGCCCCATTGCCAGCAACCAAGCTTACCCCCCAGGTAAGAGATCTGCAGGATCAACACTGAAGAAAATAAGGTTCTTTGGCCCGCAACGCCACTTGAAAATAGAAATCTGGTGTTTAAATACCCTTTAACACTGCTTCCCAAAAAACTAGATCTTAGGTGTCATGGTCATCATCTCACTGAAATGAGTACACTATTCTCACACTGGGGGCCTGGTGGGGGAAAGGGGGAGGCTTGTGGGGGGGAGAGGGAGATGAAGGCTTTCGCTTTCTGAAACCCAATAATAAGCCTCCCACAACACAAAATAATAGAAGAGGAAAAAAGAGCAGTCGAAGGCAATCTGAAGCAAGAATGATGTGTGTGAAGAGGTGGGATAATAACTTCAGGAAAAGCTTAAATTGGTGGAGCAGTCATCTGATCTATCACGGTTTTTCCTTCACATGTCATCTCTTTCCTTCACATCCCCTTGACTTCCTACAAAAAATGCAACAGGGAACAGAAAAAATAAAAGCAATTCTAGGAAAAGACCTTGGTGGTGCTTTTTTTTTAAAAAAATCCCTAAATGCATCTTGGTTCCTCCTCACTAGGGTTTGGATCTGCCCAGGCGACTGGCAAAAAACTTGGAGTCTCAGCATTTCCCGGTGTACATGGGACAGATCCATTTTGGATCCATGCCTTTACCACGCGTTTTGTTTGTTCAATCCCGAGGCAGCAGCCGTAGCCTGCTCCAGCCTCCAACAGGTCCTGTGTGCAACCGGCTGCTCTGCCCTATCGTCTCCGCCAGCTGAGACCTCCCTGTTCACGTGGTGTTGCACACTGTCGTGCCCAGCTGACCCAGGCCAGCCTGGATGTGAATATTGGCAGCCAATGTGGGGGAAGTGATCTCCCCACATGACCAACTCTGTGTCGCGTGGTGCCCACAGAGAGGGGCTCTGTGAGTGCCAAATTCCTCTGGCACTTGTGCCACAGGTTCGCCATCACTGGATTATGGGATAGCCATTGCCTTTCTTAAGCCTGGCATAGGAGGCACACATAGGAACAGGGACATTTCAGATCCGGGCTGAACAGGTCACACACGAGATGGCAACAGAAGTGAAATACTTATTGCTGATGTTCATTTCAGAGCAAACAACTTCTAAGCGACTGGAGAAAAGTTTATGGAGAATACACCCAATAGGAGAGCTGCTGTTGTCTTCTGGCGGTGCTCCCAGGATTCTTCAATGCGATTCCAGAATGAAAAGCTGTGTGGGATAGGAAAGTCCAGCAGAGCAAAGTGGAAACCCCTTTGAAAAGAGGGGTGCAAAAGATGGACATTGTGGAAGCAGACCTGAGGCTTTCCTGGCAACATGTACGACAAAACTGGGACAATCCATGAGTTAAACCTGGCTGGATTATTACTCCCCAGCGTGCAGGGTTATGTTATTTTTATCAGAAGGAGGTCTTTTGGGGGGTGAGCATACCTGAAAAAAAAAAAGGAGGATCAAAGATGATTTGGACACTCTCCACCTTTAAATTTGCCCTGGCGTTTAGTTGCACTTTCACTCCTAAATTATAGAAAAAGAATTACCCTGTGGGCCTGTGGTAGCTTTGCAAAGGTGAGCAATAGGGTTAAGTGATACCTTTTGCATGCTGTCACCAACCACCCCCTTATATATAAGCCTGAGTGCTTGCAACAAAAAAATTCTCTCGCACATTACCCTGGGTTTCCAGCTCCAGCACTGGGAAAAAAAAAAGTCCCAGCATGGGCTGGGGGCAGAACCCTTTGAAACCAAAGGCTGAAACCAGGAACCACACGGTGTGGTTTCTTGAGGAGGAAATCCTGCCCAAAGGCTGAAGGCTGGGAAAACCAAAAATTGCTGCCTGAAGAGGAAGGGACTTTTCTTTCCTAGCAGTTGGCCAGAATGCAGGAACCACAGAACAGGCATGAGCTTTCTTTCCTTGGCTCCGTTGACACAGCACTATACGCGGGCCACAGGGCAAGGAGGCAGCCCGTGGGTAAAGGCGTTTTTTTTTTCCGAGTGGGCGCTGCTAAGCCAATGAATATCCTGTGGAACCCAGGAATATGCTGTTGACAGCCAGAAAGAGCTAGGAACAAAATATAGAGAACCTTCTGCAGTTCCAGAGGAAGCAGGAGGAAGGGCAGAACAGACACCAGAGGCAGCTGGTGGGGAGGAAAGGAAAGAAGGAATTGGGAAGGGAGGCAAAACTGTGAGCAGGGCTACGAGGGGCCTGTGGGGAACCTTGACTGGGGAGCGAGGACCGGGCATGCGTGGCAAAAGCGGAGAGCTGCTCCTGATGCCTCGGGCCCCCTCTCTCTCTCTCTCTCTCTCTCTCTCATGGCCACGGCTCTCAACACTGTGGCTTTCCAGAAGTATGTGTTTTGTCTCTTTGGAAAGTGGGAATGAAAAAACTACACAGGAAATGAATATCCTGGGGGAGCCCACTGACCGTGCCATGTTGCAAAACTAGAAGCGGGCAGCAACAGACACAGCAGAGGGGCTACCCGACCGGAACTGCTCATGCAGAGAGCAGTAGGGAAGTTGGATAGGGTTACTTTGTACCTTCCTACTCACCTCAATAGTGAGTCCTGTGGGAGATATGCTGTAGGGGTGTGGGATTTTTGGGCACAGTGATTAGAAGGTGTGGAAGTAGGACTGCCAACTGGTTGTGAGGTGGGTTTTCCTCGAGCTGTGGTGGCGTGGTCTGGTGCAGATCTTGTTCCTAACGTTTTAGCCTGCATCTGTGGCCGGCATCTTCCTCAGAGGTGTAGCAATATCACTGTGATTTGAGATGCAGCCTCTGGAGATGCCAACCTGTAAACGTTAGGCGAACAAGATCTACCAGACACCATAATTTCCTATAACTGTCGAAAAAACTCCACAACAACTGAATTGAATCAACTGTGAAAGCCTTTGACAATACATAGGATTGCCAACTTTGCTGAGGGAATTCCTGGAGATTTTTTTTTTTTTTGTGGGGGGAGGCCTAGAGAGGGTGGGGTTGAAGGGAGGGATCCCTAACAGGATATAATGCCATACCAAGCTGTCATTTTCTTTGGGGAGCGAGCCCTGTGGCCTTAGTGTGGTGATCGGCTGTAATTCTATGAGGACCTCCAGATCCCCCTGGAGCTCAGCATGTGGGAGTGAAGGACCCAAAACAAAGCAATCCTGTAAAACTGCAGTTCGTGGAACCCATGCATTGTGATCCCCATACCATCAGAGCAGGGATGGCAGATATGGTTAACTTTCCTCCTCCCGGGTCTAAAACATAGAGCTGAAATCCTACACAGTTGCTAGGAGTACATCTTGTTGATATCGCTTACAGGGGACTTATGTCCAAGTAAAACATAAAAGAGGATTGTGCTATCAGCGATGAAGCAAGAGATACTTTTTTGAAATTATGGAGTTCGCGAAAGCAGCAGTAGACAAAGAGAGTGAAGAGCTTGGTGATTGTTCTTGAATGATAGGAGATGGGGCTCTGGCCAAAAGCAGGTTCAGCTGGCTTGTGCAATAAATTAAAGGGATACTTGAGGTCCTTCCCGTTGCTCCGATCCCACGGGTGACTCCTGTAAATTTCTTTGTATCCTACGTACTCCCACCTTTACTGCTCCTTCCCATTCTTTGATGGGTCCCATCCTGTAGCTCTCTCACCTGGTCTTGCTTCACAGTGAACGTGGATGTGAAGTTTGTTGGTGGCTTCCATGCAGGCTAAGTATGTACTCCCAAAGCGAGAGCTTGTGTTTTATGGAGACCATTTCTTCATTAGGTGACTTACAAAGTAATTCCTTCAAATGGCTCTTGGCTGGAAAAAACAAAGCCATTCAGCATAGTCATGGAGTACACACAGATTGGGTACTCTGTAAGGCTATTTGCAAATTTAAAAGTAAAATGGTTATGGGTGGGGGGGGAGGCTAAAAGTACAGTGCCCTGTGTGCACACAGGAGCAGCAGTGGCATAGTGGTTAAGAGCCGGTGTATAATCTGGAGGAACTGGGGTTGATTCCCTGTGCTGCTTGAGCTGTGGAGGCTTATCTGGGGAATTCAGATTAGCCTGTACACTCCAGGTTGGCATGTCAGCTGGGAGGTGACCTTGGGCTAGTCACGGTTCCTCTCCAGAGCTCTCTCAACCCCACCTACCTCACACAGGGTGCTCGTTGTGAGGGGGGAAGGGAAAGGAGTTTGTAAGCTCCTTTGAGTCTCCTACAGGAGAGAAGGGGATGATATAAATTCAGTTCTTCTTCTTCTTCTTCTTCTTCTTCTTCTTCTTCTTCTTCTTCTTCTTCTTCTTCTTCTTCTTCTTCTTCTTCTTCTTCTTCTTCTTCTTCTTCTTCTTCTTCTTCTTCTTCTTCTTCTTCATTAACACCTGTACAAATATGCAGATATGTGTATGGAAGAAAAAGAGGAATATCCCTGCTTCATAGATTAGGCCCGAGTTATTGACCTCCAAGTATGACCTGGGTTTTTTTCTGATTTCCAGACTGCAGGGATCAGTTTCTCATGGAGAAATTGGCAGCTTTCGAGGGTGGATTCTAGGGCATTGCATCCCTGCTGAGCTCCCTCCCTAGGCTCTGCCCCCAAATCTTCAGGCATCCCCCACTTAGAGTTGATAACCTAGGGAACAGTCAACTGCACGTGGTACTTGCCTGAACAGTGCCCTCTAGAGAGCTATTGTCCTGGACACATGCCCCGTCTCCTCAATGGTAGAGATGCATTTAGTTCTGTACCCTATCACAGAGCACCTGGATTCACAATCAAATAAATCCCTTCTGCCCTGTCTTAGCTGAGTCTAGTCTCAGCACCTATGAGGCCTGCTGCTCCCTTTACGGTCCGGGTTGCCTCAGCCCCATCTCAACTGTGTGTGTGTCATCAAGTTACAGCTAACTTATGGTGACCCTATAGGGCAGGGGTGGCCAACCTATGGCACTCCAGATGTTCATGGGCTACAATTCCCATCAGCCCCTGCCAGCATGGCCAATTGGCCATGCTGGCAGGGGCTGATGGGAATTGCAGTCCATGAACCTCTGGAGTGCCATAGGTTGGCCACCCCTGCCCCATAGGGTTTTCAAGGGATTACATGTTTAGAGGTGGTTTGCCATGACCTGCCTCCATGTGGACTGAGAGAGTTCAGAGAGCTGTGCCTGACCCAAGGTTACCCAGCAGACTCCGTGTGGAGGAGTGGGGAATCGAACCTGGTTCTCCAGACTAGTGTCTGCCACTTTTAACCACTACATCACACTGGCTCTCTCTACACCTGTACTGTCTGTTTCCTCCCATATATATATTGTGTGCTTCCAGCTGAGGATATGGAGTTAGCTTTTTCTCTGGAGGCCTGCTTGTCTCTCCCTGTCCCTAATCCATCACTATCTCCGGGGAGGCTGGATCCTCTGGTGTAAATAAGGATGACGTTCTAGAGATAAAGGGCTCTGAATCCAGGCCTGGTGGGGTGCGGCTGGAAGGCAGGGGCTCCTATCAGGGAATTTATGGTAGTTGGAGCTTGCTGGCTGGGAATCAGCCTTCCTTTGGCTGTCCCAGCACCCAGTACGTGGGCAGGGTGCCCATTCTCCTCCCAGCCCCTCTGACGCCTCTGGCTCTGAAGCCGAAGGCAGTGGGAGAAGGTGAGCGGGACCCACAACGGCATGAAAGCCCCACAGCGGGCTGGGGGGCGAACGGACCAGATGCTGGGGGCCATGGGGGATATCCTGACCTCTCTGGCCCTACCCAGCCAACACTGGGTAAGGGGAAGGGAAGATTCACCAATGCAGGGGGGTGCAGAATGCTTCCCGAGGAAAAGGCAGGAGAAATTAGGGTGTCTAGGCGGACTGGGGGGTGATTGCAGCTTCGCAAGGGTCAGTTTAATTGTTGACTCTGGCTTGCCTTAGGACTGGGGAGGGCAGTTCATTGGCGCGGCAGGGTGGAGAGGGGAAGGCAGTTGTGATCCTGGGAAAAGAGCAGTGGTTTGTGTGATTTTTGCATTGTGGGTTGTGTGATTCCTGCATTATGAGCTGTTGATCTGAGAAAGAGAAACAAGGTATGGCTCTTTCAGGAACTGCGATGCATCCTGGTAGTGCCCTTAGTGGTTATTTGTAGGCTTGTGGTTGGGCGGCTGTAACTTTTAATAAGAATGACAATGGTTCTCTGAGGCGAGTTTCCCCCTTGTGTACAGCACCTAGCACGCTGTGGGTGCAAAATAAGCATTCAGTGCTGATTCACGGCTGGAGCTTTGGGGAGGCCCTGTGCCAAAATGGATCGCTCAGTTTGTTTGCTTGTTTCGAAGGTCTGTGTTGGCCTCAAATCCAAAGTGTATCATGCCTGGCTAGGGTCCTCCCAGCCCTCCAGACCCCTCTGGCACTGAAGTTGCAAGCGGAGACGGGGGGATCCTCTTACTTCTTTCCTCTTGCAGTGTTTTCTCTGCTTCAGAGTAAGCAGCGATGTTTAGGCAGGGTGAATTTTTCCCAGGATCTCTTCATGTGTGTTATTTTCACTGCTTCGTGGAGCAAGGATATCGACATGGTCTTGCGAGAGATTTCCATTCCTCTGCGACTCAGCTCTGTCTCTGCCGTTCAGGGGCTGGGCCTCCTTCCCACCCCTAATGCTGATAGCTCCAGCCCAGGAAGAAAAATAGAGAACTAGAGTGGGTGGGTGGGTGGGTGGGTGGGTTGTTTGGGGCGGGCGCAGCTTTCTCGTGGAAAAGTAAAGGTTGGGGTCTTTGTGCTCTTTGGAACGAACTTATCTTTGCGGAGTCAAATGTGTTGCATTGCAGGATCTTGGTAAGTTACTGAAGGGTTTCGCAGCGGATCTCTGTGACTTTCTACGTTATCGTGGCTGGTTGTGAGGTATTTCAGACGCTGGCTTGTTATAGGGGTGTTCTGGAGTTGTACAGGCTAAGACCTCTCAGTATCTTTGTGGGACGGCACTCTCTTAAGCAGAATTATACCTTTCTAAGCCCATAGACTTGATGTATCTTTGCTTAGGAAGGTACTGTGTTTCTGTTGGAATTGGGCCTTCTTCTTTTCCAATAGGACCCCTGACGCATCGTGTTTCGGTTTTTGTTAAGTGAGGCTTTCTGATGTCTCCAAGCCAGGAAATGCAAAAGCAGCCCTGATGTTGGCTAAAATATATGCACAGTTTAAAAATTGGATTTTGCTCTCTGAGTAAGCATTTGCAATGTGCACAAATGGCCGGAGAGAAGCTGACGCCCAGAGATCCGCTCGCCAAGGGCGAGTCCCTCAGGCCCTCTAGGGACCAAAATGCCCAGCAGCACCAAATCCAAAACCTTTATTAGGCATAAAACCGGTGTGTGTCATGAATTCCAAATACAGTAAAAAGATCATTATTACACAACTTGCAGTACACAGAGTAAAAATGTAGCAACAGCTTCAGAGATTTCAGCATTAGAGTTACTTAGAAGCTTAGCCATTTTTACCTTATCAGAAAGAAGCATAAATCCTGTTGGTAGTACATATCATGAAAGCAAGCCTGGGAGAGCCACGCTTGTTTCATTAAAGCCTGGGTTCTTTTCTCCAATAACTCCAACCAGCTGAGGTCTCAACGATTTTTATTGAAAAACAGGAAATAAAAGAAATAAAAAACATGGGATTATATGGTTAAGGGATTGCTTAGCTGGTTACGTCCCTTTTGGTTCTTTTGTCCCCTGTTCCCGGAGCCCATGGCCCAGAGATGCTTCTTCTGACCACACGTGCCTCATGATGGAATCCTCTAAAACCCTTTGTTTTCCCCTTCTCCAGGAAAACTCTGTTCAGGCATGAGGTAAACTTAAGGGCCCTTTTGAAGTTTCCAGCATCCTAGCACCTCTTCATAGCTTTCCAGTCCCTCCTCCTCCAGGAGATCAAAAGGCAAAGATGCTTTTCACAGTCATGAGTGATTTTTGCTAGTCTTTACAGTAACTATTCCATCACGAAGGTACAGTTCTCAAAACCAGTTCCTGATAAGCTTGTTATATTTTTTGAAGACAGTGAAGCTAGAATATGAGAAAGCTTTGAAGATCAGTTGTATCAGGACAGAATGGAAACCTTAGCTCATTTCACCTGTGGGATATTAGAGAAGCTGACCTTGGAGAATGTAACTTGACGGAAAAGAGTTACACACCTTTGCTCTAGTCATGACTCCATCTTGCAATTATAGTAATTAACAAGATGTTCCAGGTATAAGTAGTGCAGGGCTTAGATTGCTGAGGGATAATCCCAAAGAATATTGGAGAGCAAGAGCTTTGCGCTTTGCTCAGGAGAAATTGATATTCTTGATCAAATAATCTAGACTTTAAGCGATGGTAAATCTCCGGAGCGGTGAGCATTTGTAGGGCCGGACCCAGCAGCACACAGATCAGGACCACGTGATCGGGAGCAACAGCCGCAGAAGGCCATTGCGTTCACATCCTACATGTGAGCTCCCAAAGGCACCTGGTGGGCCACTGCGAGTAGCAGAGAGCTGGACTAGATGGACTTTGGTCTGATCCAGCTGGCTTGTTCTTATGTTCTTAGATTCTCCCATCTTCCCCGACTGTCATTTATTCTGCACTTTGGAGAAGGTAAAAAAAAACAAAAAACCAAACAGGTCTGGCTTCTCCTAAGACCTAAAACAATAGCTGTTCGTTTGGTTCTTACCTTTCCCACACTGCAGGGCAAACGAAAGAAAACCTTGCCTTTGCGGGCACCCGCCACAGCTAAAGGCAGGCAGCGACCACAGATTGTGACTAGCTAGTATGCAAAACCAAAATGAATGTCCTTGTCCCCACTCAAAGCTCTCCACTGAAACATTGGGAGAATCATGATCGGATCTCCTGAGCCTTTTTATTGAAAAATAGCAGGGTTGGCAGGGGCCTGAATTCAGATGGGGCTGCCGTACGGGAGAGGGAGGGCTTAACCCTTTCCCTCCCATGCTGTTTTCCCAACATCAGTCAGCCGGCCAGAGCAGTGATGTGTCTTATCTGGGGGAAGAACACATGCAGCATTTAGGTGACATACAGGCAGATGGCAGCCCGAAGGAAGCTGTGGGGGAAAATCTCCCCATTCCCACTCTCCTGAGCTCCAATTAGCCTAGAGCACAGGTGCCAAACTCGCAGCCCTCCAGATGTTATGGACTGCAGTTCCCATCATCCCCTGCCAGCTGGCAGGGGATGATGGGAACTGTAGTCCATAACATCTGGAGGGCCGCGAGTTTGACACCTATGGCCTAGAGCCCCCTGCTATATACCAATGTCACTGCTATATACCAATTAAAAATAAATAAATATCCAGTTACAGATCTACCAACCGTCTTGTGTAATTTGGTCCTAAGAGTCGTGAATGAATTTGGATTCTGCTGCGTTATTGAAGGGGCTTGTAGAAGATTATACAGGGCAGCCTTGCACTTCTTCTTTGCAGATTTCAGCAAGATAAACCGTTGCTACTGGACGT
This sequence comes from Sphaerodactylus townsendi, assembly GCF_021028975.2. Classification (NCBI taxonomy): domain Eukaryota; kingdom Metazoa; phylum Chordata; class Lepidosauria; order Squamata; family Sphaerodactylidae; genus Sphaerodactylus; species Sphaerodactylus townsendi. The sequence continues at coordinate 179,309,365 of NC_059427.1, read as the reverse complement.
CCCATTCTGCGGATAGTGTGGGACTTAAATTATGCAACCCCGCCTTGTGTCTCAGAGAGAAAGGCGGGCTATAAAAACAATTCTAAATAGGTAAATGTAAGTCCATGAATTGCTACTGACCCACAGACATGTTTTACTAGCCCATCTGTCCATACATAGCCAAAGTGAGTAGTATTCTATTCGCTGGAAAGAGAAGGCCAATTTTCTTGCAGTTTTTTAAAAAAATACTTCTCCAACCAGTGGTCTCCGGGAGGCAACTTTGACTCATCACAGGTGACTAGGCGAGCGGCTGTTTTTAGGCCTGACGTAGGCTGATGCTTTCTTGCTGCATCTTCTCTTTCCAGCAGCTGATATGTTTCTATGTGGGACAGTGACCCTTTGAGATGGAGCTTGCAGTGTGGGGAAGGGCATGATTTATTATTATAGGCTCCAACTCGGCAGCTTGTTTGTTTTCCTTAGAACAGATTATTTAGTAGGGCCTGTGTCCAACTCCTGAATTTAACCAGATTGGCCTTGGGTTCCTTGTTATTTGGAACAGGATGATCACATTTATAGAAAGGAAAGCTTCCTGTGATTTTAAAGGCCAAGCAGAAGAAGGCAGGCATTGCTTCTGGTATCACAGAAGGAGCAGTGAAAGTGAACTTGCATCAGCTGGAATTCCCTCTAAGGAAGGGGTCGCAACAGTTGAAGAGGATCCTATGAAATCAAGTAGTATGCGGGTACCATTATGGGGAAAGCCGAGATAGAAACGACAGAGTTGCCCTGATATGTTCTACTGATGTATCTTCTCATCATAGAAATTGCTTATCCATGTATTCTGTCTTTTTCTGCTTGTATGTATATTACAGCAGTTGTTACCTCCTGTATTCTGTATCTGCTCCAATATGTCTTGTGGTAAGACTGGTAGCTACACATCTTTCTCTATTTGCCTATCCAAAACTGTGTTCAGTTCTTCTTCCTCTGCTGTCTTCCTCTCTTCTTTCATTCTGAAAAATACCGCAAAGCATGGAAATTGCATTTCGGAACAGCCTTGCCGGATCAGATTAAAGAGCTGTCTAGTCCAGCATTCTGTTCCCAACCAAGGCCAGAAAGCCCATGAGCCGGACATGAAAGCCATGGATATTCTTGTTTGCCCCCTGTTTTTAGTTTGCAGAGGTGTACTATTTCTGAACATGGAGGTTCAATTTAGCTGTCAAGGTTTATCGCCATCACTAGTCCTCTCCTATTTCAGGGGAATGGAAGTCCCCCTCCCATTCTCTCCGGGGAATGTATTTATCCCACTCCCACTCCTTTTTCATACATTGCCATTTCCTGTGCCCATTTATGGTCCTTCAGTTGCCTAACATATAGGATGAATGCTCCTTTTTTACTTCTATGCAGCCGTGAGAACTCCGGGCCCATTATACATGAAGCTCTTTCTGCAATGCTCCTAGCTTTACAGTGCCTTTGCAGTGGGGCCTCCTTGTGTTTCCTTGTTTAAGGCCGAGGAGGTATCCCCTTGGCTGCTGTGTGGTGTGTGCGCTTGCCTGCCCTCACTTCCTGGTTGTTCCTCTGTCAAAAGCCAAAAGCAAAGGTTGCCTTTTTTTTTTTGGTTTTTGCCCTTTCAATGTAAAACCGATATTTTTTGTAGTCTTATATCAATACTGTGCAGGCGGCTTTATTTGTTTTTGTATTTTTTGGGGAAATGCAAGCCATCAATCCCTGTGACGAGCAGAGGGGGAAGGTCTCACCTCCCACTCCTCGCAGGCATCTATGGCCTACGTATAATTGGCCCTAGTTTCCCTATCCATTTGGAGTCTTTGAAAACTAGTCCTCATGGTAAAAATTCTTGAATTTGAACTGGTACCAATTCTGAAGCTTCACAAAATGGTAAAAGGTCTGGAGTCCGTGCCCTACAAGGAGAGACTTAGGGAGCTGGGTATGCTTAGTTTGGTGAAGAGAAGGTTAAGACGTGACATGATAGCCATGTTTAGATATTTGAGCGGATGTCATGTTGATAGCGGAGCCAGAAGTGATTTTATTCCACTTCTGGATTTTTGTTCTGAATAAAGATTAACCAATGTTTTATTTTTGTGTTAGATAAGTAGGAGCCATCTGTATTAGATAGAAATAGGATTTATAGTTCTCTTTTGTATTCGTGTCCGCACGGAACCTCCTTGGCTCAAGGCAGGAGTCCACCCCCGCTCCACCTGGACATGTCCCTTTCACGTGTAAAGCTCCTTGATGGACGCGGACAAAAGGGGATCCCGGAGGAAGCACCTCACCCTGCCTAATCTCACCAGCAGGCAGATAAGGGGGCCATCGTCATCAAGTTTCGTTTCCCCGATCCCGAACACCCAAGGGACCCTTTGTGTTCTTCCCGCCAGTGTATACGTCATCACCTCGCCCTACTCCAGCCGCGAGATCCAAGAAGGGGATGCCCCTCGAACTCTGATTGGTTCCCATGTGTTGCAAACGCATGATTGGTTACTGTGTATTCTGCTAATGAATGGTGGTGGGCTGTCTTGTATTCTCCCGGACTCCCGACGGGAGAAAATGTATTTAAGACGTTGTAAGGCTGCTAGGCAGTGGCCGTTGCCGTGGAGTGGAGGTGCTGACACTTAGGTCAGCATCTCAATAAAACCTTCTTTATTCATTATACTCGCTGTGTCAGGTCCCGTTTGTGTTCCCCTGCGCTGCCGAGAGCTGGGTGTTCTGGAGCTAATAAAAGTTACCAGGCAGTGCGATAACAATGTTGGTAAGGGAGCAAGCTTGTTTTCTGCTGCTCCAGAGACTAGGACCAGGTGTAATGGGTTCAAGGTGAAGGAAAAGAGATTCCACCTAAACAACAGAAAAAACTTCCTGACAGTAAGGGCTGTTCGATAGTGGAAGGCACTACCTCGGAGTATGGTGGAGTCTCCTTCTTTAGAGGTTTTTAAAGAGAGGCTGGATAGCACTGGCGTAATGCCCATTGGGCAAGGTGGGCAGCTGCCCAGGGCATCACCTTGTGGGGGGCATCAAAATGCTGGGTTCGTTTTTGGGTATTTTTAGTGGTTTTCCATTTCTGGCCTGCAGGGGGCGCATTTTTAGGCTAGCGGCACCAAAATTTCAGTGTAACATCAGGAGGCTGTCCTTATGCAAACCCCCAAGTTTGGTGAGGTTTGGTTCAGGGAGTCCAAAGTTATGGACTCCCAAAGGGGGTGCCCCTATCCCCCATAGTTTCCAATGGGAGCTAATAGGAGATGGGGGCTACAGTTTTGAGGGTCCATAACTTTGGCCCCCCCTGAACCAAACTGCACCAAACTTGGGGGGAATCATTAGGGCAGTCTCCTGATGAGACCCTGAACGTTTTGAGACTGTGCCTTCAAAAATGTGCCAACTCAGGTTTTGCCCAGGGCTACAGTTTGCCCAGGGCTGCCTCGTTACGCCCCTGCTGGATAGCCATCTGTCAGGAGTGCTTTTATTATGTGTTCCTGCATTGCAGGGACTTGATGGCCCTTGGGGTCTCTTCTTACTCTATGATTCTGAGGAGGCAAGTAAGACAAACAACTGCCATTCCCTAATGCTTTTCAGGCTCAAGTATTTCTCCCCACCCCCAACACAGACACAAGGGCACTCAGATGTTCCTCATTTGAGAAAGACAACTTCTGAATAAGAATATGGTATGATAAATGCAGCATGCCTGCCAACTGTTGTTCTAGCATCCTTGATGTTCATGAAATAGATCTGCAAATTATGCTAATTGCATGCCTCTAAAATGTGCCAATTAGCTGCTGCCTTCCAGCTGGTGATCTATTTCCAACCTCAACCCTGAGTACTAAACAGGTTTCCAACCCATGCCCTGAACTTTGTCTCTGTGCTTAATTCTGTGCAGGTGCCAGACCTGTGTTCGCAAGAACAAGGAGTCGAGATGCAACCACAGGCCAGAGGTGCTGCCGAGGCTTCCGAGGAGAAAAAGGACCAGCTTCACGAGCCACCTCCAGAGGAAGCCATGGGATCCGGAACTGTTGAAGTCCAGACTGCCACCACCACGGAAGAAGGTGACTGTTTCGATTCCCTGTCTGCAGGACCTGGTCTGTTACTTGTCTTGGACTGTTGTGTGTCTGTGGAGCTTTTATTTTCTGGGCTGATTGCCTGGGAGAACTTTTCCCTGCTAGCTGGTAATTGCATAGGAGGCAGTCAGAATTGACCAGACCGTGGGAGAGGTTTTGCGTTGGATCCAGCAACCCATCAGCAGAAGATGATGACAGTTGCTGATCTTTCCTGAAACCCTCCCTTCTCCATCCCAGCAGCCATTTCTGACCCCATGAAGGTTTATTCCTGGGATCACAGGACTGTGTGGTTTGTTAGCCACGAAGGTTTGCAGGTTGCAGTGGGGAAAGGGATGAAATTGTCCTTTCCGTCTCTTCTGTCTGCATAGCTCAGTTGATTTTTCCTCTTCCTGCTCCTCCCTCCTAACCTCCATGGCTGTTAGCCTACATGGGCCTCCAAAATTCCAGAGTAACCTTAAGAACATAAGAACTAGCCTGCTGGATCAGACCAGAGTCCATCTAGTCCAGCATTCTGCTACTCGCAGTGGCCCACCAGGTGCCTTTGGGAGCTCACATGCAGGATGTGAAAGCAAATGGCCTGTTAAGGCATTTGCAATCTGAGATCAAGGAGGATCAAGATTGGTAGCCATAGATTGATTTCTCCTCCATAAATCTGTCCAAGCTCTTTTTAAAACTATCCAGGTTAGTGGCCATCACCACCTCCTGTGGCAGATGGACTCACCTGGACTCAGCTGTGACTGATGGGTGTGGAGAGAAGAACATGGTACATATCCATAGTCTTTGCATCTGCACATCACTGACTTTGCATCTGCGAATCACTGACAGATCACTAGCCACGAATCTCCTCAGCGTTTAGCAATTTCAGTTTTGTGTGGCCCGATTTTGAATTGTGGTAATCTTGACTGGAAAAAGACAGTTCAGACCTTCCACTTTTGCATAGTTTCAGTCACTGAAACCACCCACCCCACTGCTATTATTAGCCCTTGATTTATTTTATTACTTCATTTATATACCCAGACTTTCTGCCCAACGGGAACCCAAAGCATCTTACATCACTCCTCCATTTTTTCCCCTACAACAACCCTGTGAGGTAGATTAGACTGACAGCATGTGACTGCCAAAGGACCCCCAGCAGCTTCCGTGGCAAAGTAAGGATTTGAACATTAGTGTGTCGCAGATCCTAGTCCAACGCTCTAACCCCTAGAGCCCACACTGGCTGTCTTTAAGCACAAACCAAAGTTGGAGTGCCTGCATTTTGAAAAGCAAGAAGAGGGAGAGTTACAATCAGTGAAACTATGCAGAAGCCAAAGGCCTAAACCCTGCCCCTCAGAATTTAAAAGGCATCGGAAGATTTGTGATTTTTGGTTTACGTTGACTCATAGTCTTGGCCCGTCTAACCCTGTCCCGTCTACTCTGACCAGCCGCGACTTTCTAAGGCGTCAGTCAGAGGTCTCCCCTGGCTCTCTGCTGAATGAGAATCTTGAACCCAGAGTTCAAGCTGGGAACGAGCTGAGATGCAGACCGTTTCCTCTGCCGCTGCAGCATCACTCCTTGCTTGTGGGAGGCTGAATCAAGTGCTGATGTTAGGGCAGGAGGCCAAGTTCCTCCACGACTGATTCCCGCTCCGCTGTTCCTCCACCGCTGCACGTTCCCAGTTTTGGCAAACCGCTGCATATTTCCCTCCCCTCCCACTTTGCTCATACTCCACTCCCACAGTATTTAGAACATGGGGTGAAAACCACTCCTGTCTGTTGGCTGCCACTGTGGCCTGGTATGGAAAAAAGCTGGGGGAGTAGAGGAGGGGACGGCCAGCTGGCACTTGGTCAAGACTCGTCCCTTGCTTCTAGAGAATCTAGGAGACACAGAAGAAGAGTTTGGATTTTACCCTCCCCCCTTTCTCTCCTGTAAGGAGATTCAAAGGGGCTTACAAACCCCTTTCCCTTCTCCCCCTCACAACAAACACCCTGTGAGGTGGGTGGGGCTGAGAGAGCTCCGAAGAACTGTGACTAGCCTAAGGTCACCCAGCTGGCATGTGTTAGAGTGCACACGCTAATTTAGTTCACCAGATAAGCCTCCACAGCTCAAGTGGAGAGGGGAATCAAACCTGGTTCTCCAGATTAGAGTGCACCTGCTCTTAACCACTACACACGCTGGCTCTAGGAAACCACAGCCCCACAGCCCCTCTAGGTTCACTGAGGCAGTTGCTCAGACTACACCCCACCCCCACCCCCAACAGGTGAAAGAGAACGGGAATAATACACCTGGCCAATTTTGACCAAATTGGATTGGCCTTTTGTCACACCGAGCTCTGATTTGGTCTTTGTAGCTGATTCTTTTTAGGGCTGTTTCAAGAGCAAGAGATGGCAACTCGAGGAATGGGAACGAGAGGCAAGACAACTTCTCTTCAGGGTCCTGCTAGTGTTGTAACCAATTCAGGCTGCAGGTGTCCATGCATGGAGAAGGGCCTTTGGTCTTCCTGTTAGGAAAGCCAGCCTCCAGCTGGGAGCTGGGGATCTTGCAGAATTACAGGTCATTTCCAGACTACAGAGATCCATTTTCCTGGAGAGAATGGGTGCTTTGGAGGATGAGCTCTATGGCACTGTGCCCTGCGAGGTCCCTGTCCTCTCCAAGGCCCGTCCCCAAATCTCCAAGAGTTTCCAACCTGGGTCTGGCCATTCTACCCTCCCCCAAAATCTCCCACAGGTAGCCAGGGGATCCAGGCAATCCTTCTTCCCTCTTTTCCACTTTATCTTCCTGACCTGAAATTGGTCCCAGATAGGTACTGCTCTGCCATTGGAGAAACCATGCACAGGTGGGATCCAGCAGGTTCTCACAGGTTCCTGAGAGTAGGTTACTAATTATTTATGTGTGCCGAGAGGGGGTTACTAATTGGTGATTTTCGGCTAATGGATTTCTTTAGTCTTAGTTACTTCCTCCTCCCAGCAGTAGCGCTGCAAAACCTGAAGCAGTCTAGCAGGGAGGTGCACTGGGTGTGCATGGGCAGTTCATGCCTGTGTGCATTCATTTCCTACCTATGATCAAGCGCAGCGGCTGCATCCCTTGCTACAGCTCCTGCCTAGGAATGCCCTACCTAGAATGTCTGGCCATGCCCTCATCGTGCCCTCACTTCAGTCCTACTGGCTTACGCTACAGCTTTGAATCCCACCACCATGGGAACCTGTTACTAAAATTTTTGGATCCCACCACTGAAACCATGTACACACTTTTGAGTTTCCCCAAGTTATTTACTTATTTTATTGATTCATCATCTTTTCCCCCAATGAGGACCCAAAACAGCTTACATGACTTACATGACATATATAGATGATGAGTTTTTCCTGGTGGTGCATAATGCTGCTCCATAGATGACGCTGCCACTTTGTGCCACTCGAGCACCCATAACAAAGAAGCACATATAATAGAAGTCAGCTCCTGGCTGCCTCTGGGCACATTCTGACTCAAGGAGGACCACTGGTTGTCATAGCAATTCAAGAAACCCACCTTAGCCTCCCTACCATCCATTGGCAGAGATGCTTCTGCCGTCATGTTGCAAAGTGCCGGCACGACTGTTAGTGCCAGCACAAAACTTATTATGCAGCTCAGATGCAACTCTTTTCTATTTGCAACTCTTTTGCTTATTGAAGTCAGGACTGGATGAAAAATGCATATGTATCTGTGTTACAAATTGTATGTCACCCTGAAATGAAAGGAAGGTCAAGCTGGGTTCTTAACTAAGGAATGGAGAAGTGGGTGGGTTGGGAATCAACAGTGCTAACTTGGGGGCACTGTAAGGATTTAATGGGTTAGGGCCGTGGTGGCGAACCTTTGGCACTCCAGATGTTATGGACTACAATTCCCATCAGCCCTTGCCAGCATGGCCAATTGGCCATGCTGGCAAGGGCTGATGGGCACCCCCCCCCCCCCCCACCCCCCCCCCCCCCCACCCCCCCCCCCCCCCACCCCCCCCCCCCCCCACCCCCCCCCCCCCCCACCCCCCCCCCCCCCCACCCCCCCCCCCCCCCACCCCCCCCCCCCCCCACCCCCCCCCCCCCCCACCCCCCCCCCCCCCCACCCCCCCCCCCCCCCACCCCCCCCCCCCCCCACCCCCCCCCCCCCCCACCCCCCCCCCCCCCCACCCCCCCCCCCCCCCACCCCCCCCCCCCCCCACCCCCCCCCCCCCCCACCCCCCCCCCCCCCCACCCCCCCCCCCCCCCACCCCCCCCCCCCCCCACCCCCCCCCCCCCCCACCCCCCCCCCCCCCCACCCCCCCCCCCCCCCACCCCCCCCCCCCCCCACCCCCCCCCCCCCCCACCCCCCCCCCCCCCCACCCCCCCCCCCCCCCACCCCCCCCCCCCCCCACCCCCCCCCCCCCCCACCCCCCCCCCCCCCCACCCCCCCCCCCCCCCACCCCCCCCCCCCCCCACCCCCCCCCCCCCCCACCCCCCCCCCCCCCCACCCCCCCCCCCCCCCACCCCCCCCCCCCCCCACCCCCCCCCCCCCCCACCCCCCCCCCCCCCCACCCCCCCCCCCCCCCACCCCCCCCCCCCCCCACCCCCCCCCCCCCCCACCCCCCCCCCCCCCCACCCCCCCCCCCCCCCACCCCCCCCCCCCCCCACCCCCCCCCCCCCCCACCCCCCCCCCCCCCCACCCCCCCCCCCCCCCACCCCCCCCCCCCCCCACCCCCCCCCCCCCCCACCCCCCCCCCCCCCCACCCCCCCCCCCCCCCACCCCCCCCCCCCCCCACCCCCCCCCCCCCCCACCCCCCCCCCCCCCCACCCCCCCCCCCCCCCACCCCCCCCCCCCCCCACCCCCCCCCCCCCCCACCCCCCCCCCCCCCCACCCCCCCCCCCCCCCACCCCCCCCCCCCCCCACCCCCCCCCCCCCCCACCCCCCCCCCCCCCCACCCCCCCCCCCCCCCACCCCCCCCCCCCCCCACCCCCCCCCCCCCCCACCCCCCCCCCCCCCCACCCCCCCCCCCCCCCACCCCCCCCCCCCCCCACCCCCCCCCCCCCCCACCCCCCCCCCCCCCCACCCCCCCCCCCCCCCACCCCCCCCCCCCCCCACCCCCCCCCCCCCCCACCCCCCCCCCCCCCCACCCCCCCCCCCCCCCACCCCCCCCCCCCCCCACCCCCCCCCCCCCCCACCCCCCCCCCCCCCCACCCCCCCCCCCCCCCACCCCCCCCCCCCCCCACCCCCCCCCCCCCCCACCCCCCCCCCCCCCCACCCCCCCCCCCCCCCACCCCCCCCCCCCCCCACCCCCCCCCCCCCCCACCCCCCCCCCCCCCCACCCCCCCCCCCCCCCACCCCCCCCCCCCCCCACCCCCCCCCCCCCCCACCCCCCCCCCCCCCCACCCCCCCCCCCCCCCACCCCCCCCCCCCCCCACCCCCCCCCCCCCCCACCCCCCCCCCCCCCCACCCCCCCCCCCCCCCACCCCCCCCCCCCCCCACCCCCCCCCCCCCCCACCCCCCCCCCCCCCCACCCCCCCCCCCCCCCACCCCCCCCCCCCCCCACCCCCCCCCCCCCCCACCCCCCCCCCCCCCCACCCCCCCCCCCCCCCACCCCCCCCCCCCCCCACCCCCCCCCCCCCCCACCCCCCCCCCCCCCCACCCCCCCCCCCCCCCACCCCCCCCCCCCCCCACCCCCCCCCCCCCCCACCCCCCCCCCCCCCCACCCCCCCCCCCCCCCACCCCCCCCCCCCCCCACCCCCCCCCCCCCCCACCCCCCCCCCCCCCCACCCCCCCCCCCCCCCACCCCCCCCCCCCCCCACCCCCCCCCCCCCCCACCCCCCCCCCCCCCCACCCCCCCCCCCCCCCACCCCCCCCCCCCCCCACCCCCCCCCCCCCCCACCCCCCCCCCCCCCCACCCCCCCCCCCCCCCACCCCCCCCCCCCCCCACCCCCCCCCCCCCCCACCCCCCCCCCCCCCCACCCCCCCCCCCCCCCACCCCCCCCCCCCCCCACCCCCCCCCCCCCCCACCCCCCCCCCCCCCCACCCCCCCCCCCCCCCACCCCCCCCCCCCCCCACCCCCCCCCCCCCCCACCCCCCCCCCCCCCCACCCCCCCCCCCCCCCACCCCCCCCCCCCCCCACCCCCCCCCCCCCCCACCCCCCCCCCCCCCCACCCCCCCCCCCCCCCACCCCCCCCCCCCCCCACCCCCCCCCCCCCCCACCCCCCCCCCCCCCCACCCCCCCCCCCCCCCACCCCCCCCCCCCCCCACCCCCCCCCCCCCCCACCCCCCCCCCCCCCCACCCCCCCCCCCCCCCACCCCCCCCCCCCCCCACCCCCCCCCCCCCCCACCCCCCCCCCCCCCCACCCCCCCCCCCCCCCACCCCCCCCCCCCCCCACCCCCCCCCCCCCCCACCCCCCCCCCCCCCCACCCCCCCCCCCCCCCACCCCCCCCCCCCCCCACCCCCCCCCCCCCCCACCCCCCCCCCCCCCCACCCCCCCCCCCCCCCACCCCCCCCCCCCCCCACCCCCCCCCCCCCCCACCCCCCCCCCCCCCCACCCCCCCCCCCCCCCACCCCCCCCCCCCCCCACCCCCCCCCCCCCCCACCCCCCCCCCCCCCCACCCCCCCCCCCCCCCACCCCCCCCCCCCCCCACCCCCCCCCCCCCCCACCCCCCCCCCCCCCCACCCCCCCCCCCCCCCACCCCCCCCCCCCCCCACCCCCCCCCCCCCCCACCCCCCCCCCCCCCCACCCCCCCCCCCCCCCACCCCCCCCCCCCCCCACCCCCCCCCCCCCCCACCCCCCCCCCCCCCCACCCCCCCCCCCCCCCACCCCCCCCCCCCCCCACCCCCCCCCCCCCCCACCCCCCCCCCCCCCCACCCCCCCCCCCCCCCACCCCCCCCCCCCCCCACCCCCCCCCCCCCCCACCCCCCCCCCCCCCCACCCCCCCCCCCCCCCACCCCCCCCCCCCCCCACCCCCCCCCCCCCCCACCCCCCCCCCCCCCCACCCCCCCCCCCCCCCACCCCCCCCCCCCCCCACCCCCCCCCCCCCCCACCCCCCCCCCCCCCCACCCCCCCCCCCCCCCACCCCCCCCCCCCCCCACCCCCCCCCCCCCCCACCCCCCCCCCCCCCCACCCCCCCCCCCCCCCACCCCCCCCCCCCCCCACCCCCCCCCCCCCCCACCCCCCCCCCCCCCCACCCCCCCCCCCCCCCACCCCCCCCCCCCCCCACCCCCCCCCCCCCCCACCCCCCCCCCCCCCCACCCCCCCCCCCCCCCACCCCCCCCCCCCCCCACCCCCCCCCCCCCCCACCCCCCCCCCCCCCCACCCCCCCCCCCCCCCACCCCCCCCCCCCCCCACCCCCCCCCCCCCCCACCCCCCCCCCCCCCCACCCCCCCCCCCCCCCACCCCCCCCCCCCCCCACCCCCCCCCCCCCCCACCCCCCCCCCCCCCCACCCCCCCCCCCCCCCACCCCCCCCCCCCCCCACCCCCCCCCCCCCCCACCCCCCCCCCCCCCCACCCCCCCCCCCCCCCACCCCCCCCCCCCCCCACCCCCCCCCCCCCCCACCCCCCCCCCCCCCCACCCCCCCCCCCCCCCACCCCCCCCCCCCCCCACCCCCCCCCCCCCCCACCCCCCCCCCCCCCCACCCCCCCCCCCCCCCACCCCCCCCCCCCCCCACCCCCCCCCCCCCCCACCCCCCCCCCCCCCCACCCCCCCCCCCCCCCACCCCCCCCCCCCCCCACCCCCCCCCCCCCCCACCCCCCCCCCCCCCCACCCCCCCCCCCCCCCACCCCCCCCCCCCCCCACCCCCCCCCCCCCCCACCCCCCCCCCCCCCCACCCCCCCCCCCCCCCACCCCCCCCCCCCCCCACCCCCCCCCCCCCCCACCCCCCCCCCCCCCCACCCCCCCCCCCCCCCACCCCCCCCCCCCCCCACCCCCCCCCCCCCCCACCCCCCCCCCCCCCCACCCCCCCCCCCCCCCACCCCCCCCCCCCCCCACCCCCCCCCCCCCCCACCCCCCCCCCCCCCCACCCCCCCCCCCCCCCACCCCCCCCCCCCCCCACCCCCCCCCCCCCCCACCCCCCCCCCCCCCCACCCCCCCCCCCCCCCACCCCCCCCCCCCCCCACCCCCCCCCCCCCCCACCCCCCCCCCCCCCCACCCCCCCCCCCCCCCACCCCCCCCCCCCCCCACCCCCCCCCCCCCCCACCCCCCCCCCCCCCCACCCCCCCCCCCCCCCACCCCCCCCCCCCCCCACCCCCCCCCCCCCCCACCCCCCCCCCCCCCCACCCCCCCCCCCCCCCACCCCCCCCCCCCCCCACCCCCCCCCCCCCCCACCCCCCCCCCCCCCCACCCCCCCCCCCCCCCACCCCCCCCCCCCCCCACCCCCCCCCCCCCCCACCCCCCCCCCCCCCCACCCCCCCCCCCCCCCACCCCCCCCCCCCCCCACCCCCCCCCCCCCCCACCCCCCCCCCCCCCCACCCCCCCCCCCCCCCACCCCCCCCCCCCCCCACCCCCCCCCCCCCCCACCCCCCCCCCCCCCCACCCCCCCCCCCCCCCACCCCCCCCCCCCCCCACCCCCCCCCCCCCCCACCCCCCCCCCCCCCCACCCCCCCCCCCCCCCACCCCCCCCCCCCCCCACCCCCCCCCCCCCCCACCCCCCCCCCCCCCCACCCCCCCCCCCCCCCAACCCCTCCCCCCCCACCACCCCCCCCCCCACCAACCCCCCCCCCCCCCAACCCCCCCCCCCCCCCCCCCCCCCCCCCCCCCCACCCCCCCCCCCCCCCCCCCCCCCCCCCCCCCACCCCCCCCTCCCCCCCTCTCTTCCCCCCCCCCCCCCCCCCCCCCCCCCCCTCACCCCCCCCCCCCCCCCCCACACCGCCCCCCCACCCCCCCCCCCCCCCCCACCCCCCCCCCCCCACCCCCCCCCCCCCCAACCCCCCCCCCCCCCCACCCCCCCCCCCCCCCACCCCCCACCGCGTCTCGCCTCTTCCTTAGCGACGACCCTGCGGGGATGACTACATATTGACTACTGGGCCCCTACCTTAGCCACGCTATTTACTCTGACTGATAGTATTGATCAATTCCCCAGAGCCTGGACTACGGCCACGATTATTCCTATTTTCAAGAAAGGGGACTCAGATATTCCATCCAACTACAGGCCTATAAGTTTGCTTTCTGTCCCCGGGAAATTATATGCGAGCCATCTTCTCGAGAAACTTCTTGAATGGGCTGAGCCTATATTAGGCTCTGAACAAATTGGCTTTGTCAAAGGTCACTCGATTTACAACCGTTGCGTGGTCCTGAGTCACCTGGCTGAGAAATACAGCAAATCTAAGGAGACGTTGCATTTATCTGGGCTTTTAATGGAGTGTAAACTGCAAATATCTTTTTTTGGGGGGGAGGTTATCTGAGGCTTTTATTTTGGCAGTTTTAAATTATATACAGTTTTTAAATTATGCTTCATGACCTGCCACACAGACAGGCATGATATAAATATTTTGTTCTGCACTATGTAATGAAGAAGTACCTCCCAAGGAGCAGTTGACTATTTAGAGAGTAGCAAAGAGAGACCCTTAGGTTTCAGCACTCGATTGTTTTGCTGGCCTGTTCATTAGCTGATAAAGATGAAGGCTTTAAGGTACATGTCAAGTGAAATCAGAGCTTGAGAACTCCTAATAACTGTGAGCCGTGGATAAATGAGGTGCCCATAGGCAAACCCGCCCCTCCCCCTGGTCTTTGTTTCCTGGGGAACAGGAGAACCAGCGAACCATCTGACAGGATGGTTGAGGGTAAAAAGGGGATCAGCATGCTAATAGATTTACCACGCTGTCCTAAGAAGAGTTGTACCCTTCTAAGCCCTTTGAAATCCAGTGGACTTAGAAGAGCGTGACTCCGTTTAGAACTGCACTGTAAATCTCTTATGGTAATAAGTAAATATTGTTGAAGAGCATTATCATTTTTAGAGCACTTACATAAACTCTGTACTATGCATAACGCAGCACGAAAGACCCAAGCCCTTAACATTTTACGTAAGAGGAGATACACAAGAGGAGGAGCTTAAAGATGCAAGATTAGAGAAAGATCAAGTGAAAAGGGGGGGGGGGTTGCCAAGAGCCATCATTTTAGAATGCACCGAAGACTGTTTTTATTAATTCATTAACACGACTGTCAGTAGGAAGAAAGCGTAGCTATCTGGGATGATAAAAAACCTTGTAGAAATAGAGACCTGCTCCTTATGTACATATGTAAGCCACGATTGACTTACAGTGACCTAGCAAGAGGCATTCAAAGAAAGCAAGAAGCAGAGGTGGTTTGCCATTGTTTTCTTCCACGGTTTTCTGTTGTTGTCTCCCATCCAAATATCAACCTTACTTAGCTTAGCCAAGTTCTGATGAGATTGGGCTATGCCAGGGGTCTGCAACCTGCGGCTCTCCAGATGTTCATGGACTACAATTCCCATCAGCCCCTGCCAGCATGGCCAATTGGCCGTGCTGGCAGGGGCTGATGGGATTTGTAGTCCACGAACATCTGGAGAGCCGCAGGTTGCAGACCCCTGCGCTATGCTATTCTTTCTGCTGCTTGTGTATGTCCTTGAAACCCCAGCAAGAGAATTTCTAAAGCCCCTTCCGCACACACAAAATAATGCGTTTTCAAACCACTTTAACAATTGTTTGCAAGTGGATTTTGCTATTCCGCACAGCTTCAAAGAGCACTGGAAACAGTTTGAAAGTGCATTATTCTGCATGTGCGGAAATGAGCCTAAGAAAGTGAAAAAGCAGAAGTGGTTCACCATTGTCTTCCTCTGCAGAGCCTTCCTTGGTGGTCTCCATTCCAAGTACTGACCCTGCTTAGTTTCCGAGATCTGACAAGATTGGGCTGTACTGTGCTGCCTTCCTGCTGCTTAAGGGGGCTGAATTTACACAGAGATGTGTTTTTTCTGCCTTCCACACAGTTGTCTTTCTCTGCCTATGCTTGGGGAGCATCAACAAGTCATTCTCCTCTGATCGTCCACTGTTCAGATTTTCTTTGTCCTCTGCGCACCTTTTCTTCAACCTTGTTTACTACAGTCTTCTTCTGAAAGAACACAGGCCAGACACATAAGCAGGCCATCTGGATGGGAAGCTGTGCATTTTCAAAGGTCCCACCCACAGGACTGTCATTTTTTCTCTTGTCAACTCTTCAGGATCACAATTTTCCCTGCTGTACTGCTAGGGGTAGCTTTTCTTTTTAAAGCTACAGCAATATAGCAATTACCCATTTTTTAAAGAAAATCCCTCAGAAAGGAAAAATGCAGGGTCAATGGTGGTTTGAATAGGAAAGTGTGTAAAAAAAGCCTGAAGTTTTACACCTTAGTGTATTAGGAGGGAGGGGGAGGGAGGGGTGGCATGCAAGGGAAGGGGAGGGAGTGAGGGGTGGCATGCAAGGGAGGGGAGGGAAGGGTGCCCAGCATCTGGACATGGCCCACCCACCCTAGAGGAGGGAGGGGAGGGGGAGGGGTGGCATGCAAGGGAGGGGAGGGAAGGTGCCCAGCATCTGGACATGGCCCACCCACCCTAGAGGAGGGAGGGGAGGGGGAGGGGTGGCATGCAAGGGAGGAGAGGGGAGGGTGCCCAGCATTTGGACATGGCCCACCCACCCTAGAGGAGGGAGGGGGGGTGGCATGCAAGGGAGGGGAGGGAGGGAGAGGAGGGGTGAGGGGTGGCATGCAAGGGAATGGAGGGAGGGGGCCCGGCATCTGGACATGGCCCACCCACCCTAGAGGAGGGAGGGGAGGGGGAGGGGGTGACATGCAAGGGAGGGGAGGGAGGGAGAAAAGGGGGAGGGAGAAAAGGGGGAGGGAGGGGTGGCATGCAAGGGAGGGAAGGGGAGGGTGCCCAGCATTTGGACATGGCCCACCCACCCTAGAGGAGGGAGGGGAGGGGGAGGGGTGGCATGCAAGGGAGAGGAGGGGGTGAGGGGTGGCATGCAAGGGAATGGAGGGAGGGGGCCCGGCATCTGGACATGGCCCACCCACCCTAGAGGAGGGAGGGGTGGCATGCAAGGGAGAGAGAGGAGGGGGTGAGGGGTGGCATGTAAGTGGATGTTCCCCACAGGAGGTGTGGAGGTGTGAATGCCTCTACATTTGTCGTACCAACGAATACAACATGGAAAATCCTCACCGTGTAGATAAGTCACAAATACACAAACGGAAAACAGCCTGGCAGATATCAAGAGAAGAAGCATTACAGTGGCAAGGAGTGGCAAAAGAGAAAGGACGCAGTCAGGGGATGGAGGACGTAATTTTGCATTTGCAGAAGACAACAGAAGAAAGTGGGAGCCAGAATCAGAAACACAGAATGAGGAGCAACATCATCATCATGACAAGTAGAATAGATCAAGCGAGCAGAAGAACTGAAAACAGAGGTGGAAAGTTTGCAGGAACAGACAGGAAGATGGAACCTGGGAGCATTGTGATAGTCGGCAGGAGAAATGAGGATAAGGTTAAGAAAGAGCGTCTACTGATTCATAGGACAGCTAATAATTCATAGGAAAAATATCCCAGAATAACAAAATGTAACAGAAAGCAATGCAGTAATACTCCAACTCTGTTGGCTGGAAGCAGAAGCAGACACACTGCCAAACTCCATGGACTTGACAGCCAAAGAGGAATAAGACCAGACTGTCCCACCTTATTTAGTTCTCCAGTTATTGCTGCTTAGAGTCTCTCTTTCAGTTCAGAGAGAGAAAGTTCACTCTTGCATGGGGCCAACATGGGAGCCAGCCGACCCGGAATGGAGTAGACTCCCAATCCCTTCAGGGCCTGTAGAATCAAGGTCCTAAACTTGCAGGGGGTGGCCAACCTATGGCATTCCAGATGTTCATGGGCTACAATTCTCATCAGCCCCTGCCAGCATGGCCAATTGTAGTCCATGAACATCTGGAACGCCATAGGTTGGCCACCCCTGTTAAAGGAAGTGCTTTTTTCATTCAGGGACTTGACTGGTAGCCACCAGATCTGCTTCCTGTCCAGAAACAATCTTCACTGCTTCTGTGGCCTGGACAGTAAAAGTTTTCCCAGATTCTGTTGAACCCCCTCCAACAGTATCCAGTTTCATACCAGCACGCTGCCCCTGATCTGCATAGACTCTAACAGCCAGCATATCTGAGCAAGGCGCCATTTTTACATGGCTGTTTTCAGTAGCAAAGACATTACAGAAAGAAGTATAAAGTTATGACTCTCTGGGTATAGGGATACCAACCTCCAGGTGGGACCTGAGGATCTCTGGGATTACTGCTCCTTTTCAGACGACTGAGCTCAATTGTCCTGGAGAAAATGGATGCTTTGATGGGTTGATTCTATGGCACTGCACCCCACAGAGGTCCCTATCCTCTCCAGGCTCAATCCCCAAATCTCTAGAAGTTTCTCAACATGAACTGGCAACACTACCCCCATCCCCAGCCAGTGGTCAGAAGGGACCTGGCCACCCTATATGTGTAACTCAACAACGGTGGCCTTAAACCTCTCCAGACTGGGTTCCCACTGATCATGCTCTGAGCTATAGGCATGTGACAGGAAGTTCTACAATATGAGGGTCATGTGACAGGAAGAGAAGGAGGCAGAGATATCACTTCACCAGTGTCAAGGCCGAGATTGTGGGCAGCAAGTCAAAAAAAAAGCTGGGGATAGGAAACACAAGCCGGGTACCAGGAGGTGTCCTCCAGTGAGGAAGAGTTCAAGGGTCAGATTGATAGAAGAATCTTCACTGAGCAGCAGGTGCAAACTCCATACCATCGTTACACACAGAAGACCTCGACTGGTTGGCCACGTTCTTCGCGTGGAGAATGGTCGGATCCCAAAGACGGCAATGAGGTGGATAACTCCTAATAAGAACATAAGAACTAGCCTGCTGGATCAGACCAGAGTCCATCTAGTCCAGCACTCTGCTACTCGCAGTGGCCCACCAGGTGCCTTTGGGAGCTCACGTGCAGGATGTGAAAGCAATGGCCTTCTGCGGCTGTTGCTCCCGATCACCTGGTCTGCTAAGGCATTTGCAATCTCAGATCAAGGAGGATCAAGATTGGTAGCCATAGAGCGACTTCTCCTCCATAAATCTGTCCAAGCCCTTTTTAAAGCTATCCAGGTTAGTGGCCATCAGCACCTCCTGTGGCAGCATATTCCAAAAGCCAATCACACGTTGCGTGAAGAAGTGTTTCCTTTTATTAGTCCTAATTCTTCCCCCCAGCATTTTCAATGAATGCCCCCTGGTTCTAGTATTGTGAGAAAGAGAGAAAAATTTCTCTCTGTCAACATTTTCTACCCCATGCATAATTTTATAGACTTCAAACATATCCCCCCTCAGCCGCCTCCTCTCCAAACTAAAGAGTCCCAAACGCTGCAGCCTCTCCTCATAGGGAAGGTGCTCCAGATCTCAGGATGCCAAACGACAGTGAGGACGCCCCCCAAAACTCCTGGAGGAGAACATTCAAGCAAGACCTGAAGGCAGTGAATATGACATGGGAAGAGGCTGAAACGCTTGCCCAAGCCTGGAAATGCTGGAGAGCACTTGTTGCCCAATATGTTACTTTGCATGATGGATTCGATGATGATGATGATGATGATGATGAAGAAGAAGAAGAAGAAGATGGATGGGTTTATGTGGTCTCCCCATTGCTGCTGCAGCTACCTATACAGCACAGCAGCAACCGGACTTCCACATGTCAGGTTCTTTGGAATTTTCCCTGTCCAGTTTCCCAACAAGGTCTTCCTGCCCCCCGCCAGGGGAGCTTTTTCTGTAAATAACATGAAGCCAGCAATGAAAATCACAACACAGAAAGCCTCAAAACCACAACCAGGAGGAGGAGGAGGAGGAGGAGGAAGAGGAAGAGGAAGAGAAAGAGGAAGAGAAAGAGAAAGAGAAAGAGAAAGAGGAAGAGGAAGAGGAGGAGGAGGAGGAGGAGGAGGAGAAGAGTTTGGATTTATATCCCCCCTTTCTCTCCTGCAGGAGACTCAAAGGGGCTGACAATCTCCTTGCCCTTCCCCCCTCACAACAAACACCCTGTGAGGTGGGTGGGGCTGAGAGAGCTCCAAGAAGCTGTGACTAGCCCAAGGTCACCCAGCTGGCGTGTGTGGGAGTGTACAGGCTAATCTGAATTCCCCAGATAAGCCTCCACAGCTCAGGCGGCAGAGCAGGGAATCAAACCACAGCTCAGACGGCAGAGCTGGGAATCAAACCCGGTTCCTCCAGATTAGATACACGAGCTCTTAACCTCCTGCGCCACTGCTGCTCCAGAGCCCACTCACTCATTTGAGTTTCTTTTTGTGGTTGTTGCCATCAAGTCAAAAAGTGGAGACTTTGTGGGGTTTTCAAGGCAAGAGACATTCAGAGGTGGTTCCCCATTGTCTGGCTCTGCGTTTCCACCCTGGACTTCCTTCACGGCCTCCCATCCAAACACAGCTTCAGAGATCTAATGAGATGGGCCATCCAGGTCAAGGCAGAGTATTGTTGTAGCATGATAATGTTACCCCAGTCTGCCTATCAGATTCTCTGAACTCCCAGCTTTCATTTTGAAGTGAAAATCAGACAGCATGGCACCCTTAGTCTCTATGTGGCAGTTCCCCGCCCCCTCCAAAATTATTCAGTATAAAAATAGCTGCTTTATAGGAACTCCACCACCCCCTGGAGGGTCCAGGTCCTGTGGGCCCTGCTGTGCAACCCATATAGGGTGGAGTGCTTCAGTGGGAGGGTCAGTGTCAGCCCCTGGGTACTAACCAGGACACAGAGGACTCTGATGCAGAAACTGACAACATTGTGCAGCCAGAGCTGGCTGCTCCTGAGGAAGACCAGGCAGCAGAGCCAATTCCCAGCCCTTCCTTGCCTGATGCTGTGCAGGTGGAAGAGCCTGCAGATCCCCCTAGGGTGCCCAGTAATGAGGCACAGGAGGCAGAAGCAGAGGCAACCTCTGCAGGAGCAAAGGAGAAGTGCTTGTATTGCAGCAAGATATGGGAAAATAGAAGTGTCTGTATCTGATGAGGATTAACTCCTTGCAGAATCCCAGCCCCATGGACAAGGCTCTGTATATAAGCCTTGCCTTGAGCTTGGGTCTGCCTGGGTGCAACAAGTGTGTTACCTGTTGCCTCCACGTGCCTGGTTTATCACTGATTCCCAGCCTGCTTATCGGTTCTCCTGTACCACGACCTGCGCGCTGACTCTTGACTACGTTTTTACCTGCCATCTGCCTTGGCCCATTGGACTGCCTTCTGACTACTCTTTCGTCTGCCGCCTGCCTTGGCCCATTGAACTGTCTTCTCACGACACTGTTGCCTGCCGCCTGTTTGGCCCTGCAAGGCTGGACCTGACCACGCCCTGACCACGCTGGCAGTACAGTCTGATAGTGCTGGAATTTCAATTCCACATACATGTTGGCAGAGGTCTGGCTGGCTCCAGTTTGGCAGTGAGTCTATTCCGCACCATTTCAAAGCACCTGCTTGTGATGGATGAAATTCCTCTGAGGACAATGGGGAGAAAATGTTAATGTACAGCAGTAATACTACATTGGAGGATGGACTCCTTCAAAGGTGACTATCTCTCACACACTCAAAAAAGCACACTTGTGCTTTATATCTATGGTCCTCAGACGTGTCTGTGACAAAAGGAAGTGAAAATTGAATGGGACAGAATTGTAATCCCCTTGTATGTAACTGCAGGGGCCGCTCTTTCAAGAATATCGTGTACTGTTCTGGCAGCTGAAAAGATACCACTGGAAAAGGTGCAGAAAATGGTGACCCTAATAACCATGCGACAGGAGCGCATTCCCTGTGAGGAAAAAATCACATTAGAGAACAGATGAGTGTGAAAGCATCACAGAGAGATTTCTAAAACGATGCATGGTTTGGAGAGAAAGCGGATACAGAGGACTTATCCTGTCTTCTTTCAAAATACAAAGATTTGGGGATACCTGGCTAAGTTGATGGGTTCAGGATCGATTAAAGGACTTATTTGCGCAATGCATAATTTGCTTCTGGAGCTCACTGCAAGTGGAGTCAAATGGTGGGCATGGTGTAGTGGTTAAAATTAGATGGATTCTAATCGGGAGAACCGGGTTTGATTCTCCATCCTCCACCTGAGTGGCAGAGGCTTATGTGGCGAACTGGATGTGTTTCCGCACTCCTGCTGGGTGACCTTGGGCTAGTCACAATTCTTTGGAACTCTAAGAACATAAGAACATAAGAACAAGCCAGCTGGATCAGACCAGAGTCCATCAAGTCCAGCTCTCTGCTACTTGCAGTGGCCTACCAGGTGCCTTTGGGAGCTCACATGCAGGAGGTGAAAGCAATGGCCTTCTGCGGCTGTTGCTCCCGAGCACCTGGACTGTTAAGGCATTTGCAATCTCAGATCAAAGAGGATCAAGATTGGTAGCCATAAATCGACTTCTCCTCCATAAATCTGTCCAAGCCCCTTTTAAAGCTATCCAGGTTAGTGGCCATCACCACCTCCTGTGGCAGCATATTCCAAACACCAATCACACGCTGCGTGAAGAAGTGTTTCCTTTTATTAGTCCTAATTCTTCCCCCCAGCATTTTCAATGGATGCCCCCTGGTTCTAGTATTGTGAGAAAGAGAGAAAAATTTCTCTCTGTCAACATTTTCTACTCCATGCATAATTTTATAGACTTCAATCATATCCCCCCTCAGCCGCCTCCTCTCCAAACTAAAGAGTCCCAAACGCTGCAGCCTCTCCTCATAGGGAAGGTGCTCCAGTCCCTCAATCATCCTTGTTGCCCTTCTCTGCACTTTTTCTATCTCTTCAATATCCTTTTTGAGATGTGGCGACCAGAACTGAACACAGTACTCCAAGTGCGGTCGCAGCCCGACCTACCTCACAAGGTGTTTGTTGTGAGGAGAGGAAGGGAAAGGATCTTCTAAGCCACCTTGAGTCTCCTTATAAGAGAGAAAGGTAGGGTATAAATCCAAACTCTTCTTCTTAAATGGCTTTAAAAGGGGACTAGCCAACTTCATGAAGCTTAGATAGGTCCATCAATAGATGTAGGACTATTTAAAAGGGACTCTCTTTTTCTCCGAGGGAGGGGAGGGGGCAGCTGGAGGATTGCTATGGCCCAGAGGCGTTCCTCCCATTGGGCAAAGTGGGCAATTGCCCAGGGTGCCACCTTGTGGGGGGTGCCAAAAATGCAGGTGGGATTTTTTTTGAATTTTCAGTGTTTTTTCTGTATTTGGCCTGCAGGGGGCGCAATTTTTAGGCTCACAGCACCAAAATTTTAGGGATTTTTCAGGAGACTATCCTAATAATATCACCCAGGTTTGGTGAGGTTTGGTTTAGGGAGTCCAAAGTTATGGACTCCCATAGGGAGTGTCCCCATCCCCCATTGTTTCCAATGGGAGCTAATAGGAGATGGGGGCTACTCTTTGAGGGTCCATAACTTTGGACCCCCTGAACCAAACTTCACCAAACCTGGGTGGTATCATCAGTAGGGGCTCATGAAGATACTCTGAAATTTTGGTGCTGCTATCTTAATAATTGCACCCCTGACAGCAGGCACACCCTAAAAATTTCCCCAGATTCTCCTTTTAAATCCACCCCCTTCCTGCCAATGCTTGTTTTCTTTCTTTCTTTTATTCTTTCAATGCCTAATAAAGGTTGTTGTTGGGGGGGGGGGCATCAAACTCAGGTTTTGCCCAGGGCTCCAGTTTGCCTAGGTACGCCACTGCTATGGCCACATTGGGCCTTTCATGTGGTTGCCAACTGAGATCTCCTATTAGAATTTAACTCCAGAGGACCGAGATCAGTTCCCCTTCACCCGAAAAGGCTGTTTGGACGGTAGCCACTATGGCACTGTACCCTCCCCCCACAATCTTTCCCTACCCAGGTTCCACCTGCCAAATTTCCAGATGTTTCCCTAACCCAGAACTGGCAACCCCAGCCCTTTCAGGGCATCTGGCCAGCTATTGTGGGGAACTGGATACTGGACTCGATAGATTCGCTGAACAGGGCTATTCTAACATTCTTAAGTCACGCGCACCCACACAAACACTGGGAGATCATGCAAAAAAAAAAATATGGAGGCATGTTTGCTTTTTCTCCACATGTGACAATCTCCGTGCGGGCTTTCTTCAGTTTTTCCTCCATGAAAATACTTTGGGGGGTGCAAAGCGGGAAATGTGGAATGCAGATGCTTTCAGGCCGCCCGTTCCCCTCTTCCCCAACAATATCACACACCCCTCCCCCCAGAAAGTGAGGAAGACCAACTCAAGATGGGATGGGATCTTGCAAGTCCCTTATTTTGGCCACAGGAAAACCATTTGCCCCGTTTGTGTTCCCCTCCCTATTTCTGGAGCACAGAATGCTCTAGTCTCGGCAGTAAAGGGGAGGATGCTAAATTGAACCCCAACAGGGCAGGGATTGCCCACTTATTCCCAGTTATGAAAAGTATCCGGGCACCCCATCGGGCAATATGAACCCCCCCTCCAACTTTGTTTCTCTTGCATCTTCTCCACGTCTTGCATCTTCTCCCCCTCCCCGAACTCCACTGCCCCCTTCCTCTTCCTCCCTTCCTGCTTCTTGCAGCCTCATCTTGGCGCTTCCCGATCCATTGAGTTTTCGTCTCCATCTCGGCACTGGCCGCCCCCACTCCGATCTTGGGGGGGGGGGGGCGCACTGGCACACAGAGCTGTCCTCCTCCTCGCCTGTGCCCGCTGCAGTACTGCAGAGCTGGCTGCAATGGCTCGGCGGGGGGGCGGGGGGGGGGAGATCTGGCTCCGGGAAGCGCTGGAGATGGATGGAGGGAGAAGAGCCAGAGCAGAAAGAGGGAGGGAGGGAGGGAGGGAGGGAGGGGGAGAGAGAGGGAGAGACTGGGGAGAGGGGGGGGGTCGTTGCAGAAGCTCCTCCTCCCCGCGGGCAGCTCCGTCAGCCCCAGCCCTGATCTGTCACTGAGCAGGCGGCTGCGGTGGCGGGAGCCCCCCCTCCCTCCCGCGGGCCCCTTTCCCCGCCCGGGCCGCTCGATGGCTGGCACAGCGGGTGGCACAGCCCAGGGCGGCCGGGCGGCACCATGAGGGGCGCAAGCCAGCAGGGCTGCGCCTGCCACCACTTGTTCCGCAAAGTCCTGGCCAAGTGCAGCTGTTGCCCCTCCCGGGCACGAGGTGAGTGGTGCTGGGCACGGGCAGCATCCCCCCCCCCTCGCCTCCTTTCCTGCACCCACTCCTTGAGTGGGCACGGCCTTTTTTTTTTTTTTTTACAATCCTGTCCCTTCGTCTGCTGAACGTCCCTTTCTTGAAGCGGGCATCATCATCCTCTTGCAGCGTGGGCACGGGGGTTGCGTTCCCTGGTTCCGTGGCATCCCCTGCCTTGAAGGTACCTTTTCTGGGCAAAGCCACGGCTGCTTGGGCACTCAGAGCCCTTCCTTGAACATCATCCTTTGCGGTTGCAGTGGGGGGGGGGGTCTCTTGCCTTCTTCCACTGAAGGGAACCGCTGCCCATGCTTGGCGCTCATCGTACTTGGCATGCAGCAGGGGTCCTTCGGACGGGCATGACTTGACTCTTCTGGCGCTTGCGTTTGGAATGGGATCTGATGGCACTGATGCTATTTCTTCCCTTGTTCTGGCCCAGCATAACTATTAGCTGGTACTGCCTTTCCTTTGAAAAGGGCTGCTGCTGGCTGTCATTCTTCCCATGGTGAAGGAAGGGTACTACAGGATGGGGCATGCTGAGCTCATCTTAGGTGTGCCACTCCCTTGTGGTGGCAACAGATGGGCCCTGACAGGGGGCCGGAGTGGAGCCGGGCATGGGCTAAGAAAAGTTTGCAGCAAGAATCCGAGACGCGCCCGGGCATCTTGGAGGCTGTGTGGGCAGAGAAAGGGGATATTTGGGGCGTCCGATGCAGGGGCTTAATTTTTTCTTTTACGCGAGGATGTATTTTTGGAACAAACCTGCATAAGAATGCATCCCTGGTCCTTTATTGGGGACCAGGGGGGAGAGACTTCCATGTCATTGCCTGTGTATCCATGTGGCACATCTCAGAATACTGTCTGTAGGCTTATGATGGGGCTTGTGTATTTAGATCTGTCTGAGATCAGCATGAGCCTGGATCTGTTCTACATTCAGGAGATGTTTAGGCATGGGTAGGGAGCACGGTTTGTGAGAGGCTGTGCCTGCAAGAAGGCTGACTCCATACGTGCACGTCTGTATGCGAGAAAAGGGACGTCTGTAAGTGTAGGAGGTGTTTTGCATGCATGTAGAGAACACCGAGCGGGGGTAGCTTTGATCGTGGGTGTCTCTGTGGTTGCATCTCAGTGTATGTATATACGACTGTGTTTTGGCCGTGTGCTTGCATGTCGAGCGGGCGGCAACATTGTACGGTGCTATGTGGCTGCTATGCTCTAGGCGCAGACTTGAGGGTGTATCATACACTGTGCACAAGCATGCTTCACAACAGGAACAATGATTCTCAAGCACTTGAACAATGATTCTAAAGCACTCGATATGTCTAGGGGATGCAACGGCAGGGCTTTGCTCCAAATGTCAGCCTCTCAGGGGATGCTGAGCTTCCCTGGGTACAACAGTGGTAACATCAGGGGTGGCCAGTGTTCAAGGTGGCTCACTGCTTTTATGTCCCTGGCGTTTGCCTCCCCCCCCCCCCCAGTTCTGAATTGCCCTGATTGCGTAGGTCCTGGTGGTTGAGGCATTCTGGGTATTTTTTAATTATCATGTCATGTTTATTATGTTTTTTTCCCCCAATATTGGTTGCAAGTTAACATGAAACTATTTGTGGACATATAAAAAATCTCAGGGCTGAAGGCTATTAAGAACGAAGGTGCGAAAGCAAAATGATTGGACTGTGCCGTCGAGCTGTGTTTGGAGACAGGATCAGAGCCCATTCCTGTTGCCCGACGGTCAGCCCCTGGTGGACAAGCCCCATTTTTTGTCTTTTGCTGACCTTTAATATTTAGCAAATCCCTCGCAAAACTGTTTCCTAGCAGCCACTTCTGCTTCTGTTTTCCCAGATCTCTCAAGCCCACCTTTTCTTTGATGTTCTTAAACCCCCAACTACAACACAACACACGTAACTGCTCACTTCCCCCACCCCGTCCTTTGAAATGAAGATTGGATGCTCCTCTGGGCAGGGGCCTTAGTTTGTTATGGTCATGCAAGATATCACCAAATATACTGATGGAGAGCCAGTGTAGCATAGTGATGAAATGTGGTTCAAATCCTGACTTGCCATGAAGCTTAGGTGACCACGGACCTGTCACTCTTTCCCAGTCTGACCAACCTCATAGGATTGTTGGGAAGATAAACTGGAGGAGGGGAAAGCCAATGTACGTCATCCCGAGCTCCTCAGAGGATGGGTGGGATGAAAAGGTACTTCCTATGTAGTATAATAATAATAATAATAATAATAATAATAATAATAATAATAATAATAATAATAATAATAATAATAATAATAATAATAATAATAATAATAATAATAGTGATAGAGGCCCCCTCCATATACAACATCAAGTGGATCCTACCGTCTCTTTTCCTTTTGGGGTTAGAGGGAACTGATAGCAGATGCCATTCTTGTTTTAATGCTAATTTTAATGCTGCTTCAAGACGAGATAGGGTTTATATTTTAATTATTAGAGCCTGTATTTATTGAAATTGTGGTTTTAAATTGTTATTGTGCTCTATCTATATGTGTTCACCGCCCTGAGCCCTCCGGGGGAGGGCGGTCTATAAACCCAATAAAATAAATAAATAAATAAATAAATAAATAAATAAATAATAGTAATAGTAATAGTAATAATAATAATAGGTTGTCCCAGTGGTAATCGGCATGCTGGGCGCCATCCCAAAAACACTAGGGCAGCACTTGAAACATCTTTGAATTGACAAAATTAACATCTGTCAAATTCAGAAGGCAGCCCTGCTGGGATCTGCACAAATACTACGCCGATACATTACAACTTCCTAGGCCTCTGGGTGAGGCTCGAATTGTAATGAAAGCCAACAACCAGCTAAAGATCTGGCAGCTGTGAAATCTACAATAATAATAATAAACAACTCCATGTAATGACCTGAAGAAGAGAAGAAATGTTTGGATTTATATCCCCCCTTTCTGTCCTGTAGGAGACTCAAAGAGGTGTACAATCTCCTTTCCCTTCCTCCCTCCCCACAACAAACACCCTGTAAGGTGGGTGGGGCTTAGAGAGCTCCGAAGAACTGTGACTAGCCCAAGGACACCCAGCTGCAGTGGCGTGGTGCCCACAGGATGGGGGGGAGGTGTGGCCGGGGCGCAGGGCACATTCCCCTCGCTCTGCCCCTGCCCAGCTATCATGTGTAGGAGTGCACAAGCTAACCTGGTTCACCAAATAAGCCTTCACAGCTCATGTGGCAGAGTGGGGAAAACCTGGTTCTCCAGATTAGAGTGCACCTGCTCTTTACCATTACACCACCCTGGCTATGTCAATAGTTTTCAAGCTTCCCATTTTTCAGGCACTCTTCACTCACATTGACTCCTAAGCTAGGGTTGCCAGGTTGCCCCCGGTGGGCAGGGGGTGGTGGTGGGGGGGGGTAGGGTTGCCAGATCCAGGTTGGGAGACTTCTAGAGATTTGGGGACTGAACCTAGGGAGGATAGGAACCTCAGTGGGGCGCAATGCCATAGAGTCCACCCTCCAAAACATCGACTTTCTCCAGGGGAAACTGATCTCTGTAGTCTGGAGATGAGCTGTAATTCCAAGAGATCCCTAGTTCCCACCTGGAGGCTGGCGTCCCTATTATCTGCAGCTGAGGCACATCTGTGCAGAGGCCATGGAACCCTAACATGCTGAGGAGGATTCTGGGACATGTTTTAGGCATGCAGGGCAGAGGCCAGGCCTGTTGGGCCTCACGGGCGCCTCCTCAAAAGTGGGCTCGATTGCTAGGATGACAGGTTGACACTGTTAAGAAATCTTAACCCAAACTCCCCAGTGGATTCATGTGGTGGGGGATGTTAGAGAAGCGATGGGGAAAGCTGCCCTCCAGAAAAGATGCTTTGCCCTTACGTATGAATGTGAAGGCTATTAAATGGATATGGACTTGACTTTCAATTCAGCCTAGTTCTCTTCTTGGCTCCTGTCTGTCTTGATGGCCTATATTGCACGTGCTGTATGTGTCTAATTAATCTAGTCGGTATTGGCAACGTTCCTCTCTTTTGGGGCAGGAAAATACTGTGTCCTGTTGCCTGCCACTGAATACTCTCCAGCCTCCGCTTCCCAGTCCTATAACTTGAAAGAGATAAGCTAGAACAGGGGTCGGCAACCTTTACCACTCAAAGAGCCATTTGGACCCATTTTCCAAGGCCCTGAAGATCTACCGAGCTGGAGAGGTGGCCCCTCCACTCACCTTTCCTTCCAGCGCTGCTCTGGAGGGCTGGAGGGACATGCCAACGCTACCCTCCGACCTCCAGGCCATGCGGAGCCGCTGTATAAGGCTGAAAGAGCCGCATGCAGCTCCAGAGCCATAGGTTGCAGACCCCTGAGCTAGAAGGAAAAAGAGACTGTGGGGTTGTTAGTGTCAGATAGATAGCACTATCCTCTAAGGTTGCAGGGAATAATGTTTAAGCAGGTCTGAAGGTGGGACGGCCCACCCTAAGGGATGAAGTGTGAGGAAAATTAGACTGATCCTAGTACCGTGTTTCCCCGAATATAAGACAGTGTCTTATATTAATTTTTGCTCCCAAAGATGCGCTATGTCTTATTTTCAGGCGATGTCTTATTTTTCTGTGTTCTGTTCGTCGGGCATGCTTCCAAACAAAAACTTTGCTACGTCTCACTTTCAGGGGATGCCTTATATTTCGCACTTCAGCAAAACCTCTACTACGTCTTATTTTTCAGGGATGTCTTATATTAGGGGAAACAGGGTACGAACTTCTTTTTGAGAGGGAAAGGGATTGCCCTTCTTAAAGCAGTTGTTATATTACCACTCCAAAATTAAGGCCTTTCCCCCAAAACAGTTGATCGATATGGTTAAGAAATCTTTTGAAGGATCTATAGCGGCATATAGCCTTCAAAGGACAATGGAAACTCTATTTTTTTTCCTCTGAGAAGCCGTAGCTCTTCAAAGAACTACAGTTCCCAGAATTCACTGGTTGAAATCCCAGATACTTAAGCTGGTTTGAAATTAGTTTAAATTTGTAATGTAGACTTTATTATTGTATACTTCCAGGCAGATAATTTTTAGGCATGCTGATATAATTGTCACCACAACACCTGTAAGCCACACGGGGCTCTGTCATAACTCGACAACACTTATTTATTCAGCTTTTCTTCCTGATCGTGGACTCAGTGGCCTTTCACATCATTTCCCCTTCCTCCACTAAATCCTCACAATGATTGTGTGAGGATAGCTTAGGCCAGAGATGTCCAACTCTGACGCTTCAGATTTCATTGACTACAATTCCCATCAGCCCCTGCTGACATGGCCAACAGGGGCTGGTGGAAGTTGTAGTCCACGTACATCTAAAGGGCCAGAGTTGGACACCCCTGCTTAGGCTGAGAGATTGTGATGAGCCCAAAGTCATATGGTGGGTTTCCATGGTTGAATGGTTGCCACCTCTGGGTTGGAAAATACCTGGAGACTTTGGGGGCGGAGCCTGAGGAGCATTGGGTTTGAAGGTAGGCTTCAATGGAATATAACGACATAGAGTCCACCTCCCAAAGTGATAATTTTCTCCAAGTGAACTGATCTCTGTCACCTGAATCAATTGTAATAGCAGGATATCTCTAGCCACCACCTGGAGGTTGGCAATCCTAATGGTTCAGTACTGTCAAATCCTAGTCCTGTGGTGGCGAACCTTTGGCACTCCAGATGTTATGGACTACAATTCCCATCAGCCCCTGCCAGCATGGCCAATTGTAGGGGCTGATGGGAATTGTAGTCCATAACATCCGGAGTGCCAAAGGTTCGCCATCACTGTACCTAGTCCAACCCTCTGGAGCAGCAGTGGCGTAGTAGTTAAGAGCAGGTGCACTCTAATCTGGAGAACCAGATTTGGTTCCCCGCCATGCCACTTGAGCTGTGGAGGCTTATCTGGGGAACTAGATTAGCCTGTGCACTCCAACACACGCCAGCTGGGTGACCTTGGGCTAGTCACAGTTCTTCGGAGCTCTCTCAGCCCCACCCACCTCACAGGGTGTTTGTTGTGGGGGGGGGGAAGGGAAAGGAGATTGTGAACCCCTTTGAGTCTCCTTACAGGAGAAAAAGAGGGGGTATAAATCCAAACTCTTCTTCTTCTTCTAACCCCTGCACCACACCAATCTGCTTGATCAAATGTCCATGTAGTTTGGCATCCTGTTCCATAAAGTGCTGAAAAAACAGGGTACAGAGTCTAAGGCCTCCCTTGTACTTTCTCCTAGCACTGGTATTCAGCAATTTGCTCCCCCTGTTTACGGAGGCTCCCTTCAGTCACCATGGCTAGTAGCTATTGGTGGATCTGTCTTTTATGAATCTCTCAAACCTTCTTATAATTATGTATGCTCATGACGATCACTACCTCCTCAGCAATGAATTCCACAGCTGAGTTATCGTTGAATAAAGAAGTATTTCCTTTTGTTGGTCTCGGTCCTATTTTCTCGCACTTTTATCGGGATGCCCCCTCCGTTCTGTCCAGTTCTTTCATTCCAAGTGACTAAGAATGGGTGCAGATGTGTATATGCATTCTTCATGTCCAGGCGCATTGTAGATTTCGTGCCACTCCTGAAGTGCTAGGATTTTCACTGGACCCTCAAGACTGGTTGTTTAATTCTCTTTTCTCCACACCATTCTGGTTTGCGTTTTTGATCAGGGACGCTTGAGGGATGAGGTGGGAATGAGGGCTCTTGGGTGTTAGAAACCGCTGTGATCGTGGCAGTTGGTCCCTCATGAGTTTTGAACAGAAGGTGTGGGAAGCAAAAATGCCCGCCTTCTGTCCCCGTGTTTGGGAGTGCAGTCACAGCTTTTACTGGTATCTCAATAATTAGTGAACAGAGAATGGTATGAATTTAGGGCTGCCACGTCTGGGTAGAGAAACTGCTGGAGATTTGGGAATGGTGCCTGGGAAGAGCAAAATGTGAGGAGGGAGGTCAGCAGGGATCCAGTACTATAGACGTCACCTTCAGAAGCTGCCATTTTCTCCAGGAGAATTAATCTCCTTGGCTTGGCCATCAGTCGTCATTCTGGGAGAACTCCAGGCCCTACCTAGAAGTTGGCAATGCGATATTTCAGTGATGGCGAACCTTTTCGAGACAGAGTGCCCAAATTGCAACCCAAAACCCACTTATTTATCGCAAGGTGCCAACACGGCAATTTAATCTGAATATTGAGGTTTTAGTTTAGAAACGCGTTACTCGGGAGTAAGCTTGGTGAAGCAACCGTGCAACGCTTCGAATGGGTGAATCACGACCCTAGGAGGGTTTACTCAGAAGCAAGTCTCATTGCCAGCAACCGAACTTACTCCCAGGTAAACAATTGCGCCCAGGCCAGCCAAGATATATGTGTGTGTGGGGGGTGGGGGTGTGTGTGATTTTCCGGCCCTCCACATGACGGACTCTGTGCACGCGTGCCCACAGAAAGGGCTCTGCGTGCCACCTCTGGCACCCGTGCCATAGGTTCGCCACCACTGCTATATGTTATATTGTATTTATTTTTGCATTTTTATCCTGCCCAATTCCCCACGGGGCTCTGGGCGGTGTACAACCAAAACAATGAATGCAGCCAACAATAAAACATGAAACAGTTAATTAAATATACTGGCTAACTTCCGAATCACAGATCCCACAACTACAAAAACTAAAATACACAGAACTAACATAGAGTCTGCTCCACCACAGCATAAGCCTCCCCAAACAGACCCCAAACAGGGCCACATCGGACGGCGGCCTTGTGCTGCCACTCAAGACGGCTGCCTTGGGCTTCTGGTGGAACTCCTGTTGTAGGTGCCAAATCCCACCACCTGCAGGAGTTTCCAATGGGGGTGGGGAAGGACTCTCACGCCTTTCCATGGGCAGCAGGCAGCAGCTCACCTGATCGACTTCTGCTTGGCTAGCTGGCAGGCAAGCCAGCAGAGAGGCTCTGTCCCAGGCAGGACCTAGGGTGATATCCAGTACCCCTGTCCAGTGGTGGGATCCAAAAATTTTAGTAACAGGTTCCCATGGTGGTGGGATTCAAACAGTGGCGTAGCGCCAATGGGGCTGGGCGGGGCACGACGGGGGCGTGGCCGGGCATTCCGGGGGCGGGGCATTAATAATTTCTGTTACTGTAAAAAAAAAGTTCCCAATTTCCAGCTGGTATCTTTCTGTCCATAATTTAAACTCATTATAGCAAGTCTTATCATCTACTGCCAACAGAAACAACTGCTTCTCCTCCTCCTTCGGGGAGGGCGGTATATAAATATAATAAATAAATAAATAATTTACTGCCTGTCAAATACGTAATACTTTCAAATACATAATTTTGTTTCTAGAAATCAAAAGAAGGATACTTTCCTTAAACAAGGAACTTTACCATATTTCTAAAACATGTTTTTAAAACAGGGAGAATTATTCCGTTTTCTACGTTCGCTAATCAGCCTCATAGGAAACAACAGGACTTTATGATTTTTGGACCTAATGGAATTTCTAACGGAAAAGCAGACCCAATTAGTAACCCCCTCTCGGCACACACAAATAATTAGTAACCCACTCTCAGGAACTGGTGAGAACCTGCTGGATCCCACCTCTGCCCCTGTCCCACAGTTTATTGGAAGTGCTGAAGTGTCCAATGGTTCCATATTGCAAGCCTCTCGCTGTGGGAACCGGTGGGATAACAAGGTCAGTCGGGGGGGGGGGGGTCCCCAGTCTTTTGAAGCTTGGGGATTCTCACATGGCATGGCAGGCACAGAACCGAACTGACTGCCACAAAATGCTTACTGCAGGAGGTGGAGCCAGCCATGAAACAGTTGCCAAAGCATAACCTCAGATCCGTGTGCTGTGATGGCAGTTGCTGCCAAAGCAACATTAAAAACATCTGCACAGCCAATCAATAGTCAATCAGAAGACCTGCTGGACAAATGCCCTACCTAACCCTGCCCGCTTTCTAAAAACACTTGGCAGCCACTAGAAAAGGTATCAGTAGGCACTATGGTGATCTATGGCCTTCTTGCCTCAGGAGGACTCATTTTACTGTCATGGTCTCTATTTTGAAGGGGATCGCTATGAAGGCAGAGCAAGGCTTGTCCTGGGCTGAGGTTCCAGGCAAGAGTACCTTGCAAGGTGTCTGGAGTTCTTTTTTACCAGGTAACTGTAACACAGAGGTGTCCAACTCCGTCGTGTCAGATGTTTTTGGACTACAATTCCCATCAATCCAATTGGCCATGCCAGCAGGGGCTGGTTGGAATTGTAGACCATGATCACGCAAAATGACAAAGTTGGACACCCCTGTTGTAACAAGTGAGGGGCAGTGTTAGGCAATGGGCAACGGAGCAGCTGCCCTGGACTCCAACTATGCATGGCCCTGCCCCTGCCCTTTGAAGGAGGGGGAGGAAGAAGAGTAGGTTCCTTCTGCTGCTTGCAGCTGCCCTATCTGGGCGGGCTCAGGCAGCTAGCTGAGCTGGCAGCGTAGGCTGTTTGCAACCAGCTCTCATAGTACATGTGGAATATGGGGAAAAACCTTTTCCCAAAGGTTTCTGGGAAACCTTTAGCCAAGCTAGAGAGTTGGTACTTCTCATTCTAGAAGTTAAGCCCCAGAGAAGGGTCCAGGGGAAGAGCGAAATCCTCTTCCCTGCTTTGCTCCACAGGATGTTCCTTGGGAATCTGACCTGGGAATAAATGCTGGCTGTGGACCAGGCTTCTGTGTCTCACCAGCTGTGTTGCAGCTGGTGGCTCTAGTTGCCCACAGCCAACCCCATTCAGATACAACTGGAGCTGCTCCCAGACTGAGTGTGCATATGTAAAGGGGGGCAGGATTGCCATACACTCTGCCCCTTTCCTCTAATTTCCCTTGCCCCTGGCCTTAATAGGGGTGTGTGTGTATATGTGTGTGTGTGTGTGTGTGTGTGTGTGTGTGTGTGTGAGAGAGAGAGAGAGAGAGAGAGAGAGTGTAAGGGCAAGTGAGATGATTTGCCATTGCCTTCCTATCCAGAGTCTTCCTTGGTAGTCTCCCTTCCAAGTACCAACCCAGCTTAGGTTCCAAGATCGGACAAGATCAGGCTATGCCCTGCCGCCTTTCCTCCCAGTCCTGACCCATAAGAAGTAATGGTAAGAAGAACATGTGCAGAGTGTTTTTCCTCATCTTTGTGGAAACAGCAGGCAGCACATTCTGGAGGGGAAACAGTCAGAGGTCAGAGGGTGTGTGTCTTCCATGCAGGCTTGGAATGTGTGTGTTGTGTGTGTCCATCCCTGATAATTCTGTTTCAGCTCTCAACAGAGAAGGAATGGAAACAGTCTGGTAGATTATGCAGTGGGGAATGGGGTAGACAGAGGAATTGTTTCTCCCTAGCTCTGAGAGTTTAATGCATTAAACTCTCTTGTGTCCATTTCTGCTTTTGATGAAGAGGGAGAATTGAGTTGTTATAGTATTAGCCCAGTGGTTCTCAACCTTCCTGATGCCACGACCCTTTAATACAGTTCCTCATGTTGTGGTGACCCCCAGCCCTAACATTTATCCATTTTATAGATGGAGAACACTGATGCAGAGAGTCTTAGGCGACCCCTGTGAAAGGGTCGTTTGACCCGCAAAGGGGTCCCGACCCCTAGGTTGAGAACCACTGTATTAGCCTAAAAACCTGAGTAGAAAGTTTGCTCATGAGCAGGAGAACAGTGGAGCAGATGCCCCTCAGAGCAAGAATGTGCCTGCTGGAATGGAGGTGCCTGTAGCGGGTAAGGGTAGCTGGCTAGCACTTCAAGGAGCACCCGGCTCACAAAATGGCACCTAGAAATAACTAACCAGGAATTAACAACCACCTCCTGGTCACAGACTTATGGGCATGAATCAGAATTACAATCTCACCCATAAGCATGTTTGCTAAACAGGTGGGAAGATACCCAAACCCTCTGCCTATTGTTAATCAGCTGGATTGTGAATACCTCAGCATGGCTACCTGATATCAGGTGGTAACTAATCCACGTTAAGCAGTCTTGGATGTGTGTGACTCTACAGCAAGCAACCATCACTTTTGCTTCACGGTTAGGTCAGCTCATCTTGCTCAGGGAGAAGGGATTATCTGAGTACTTCATTGTGAGCAAGGAATGCTCCCGTGGATATGAAATCACTATGCACTGCGGAGAAAGGAAGTAACACCCACAAATTCATGAGTGGTCCTAAGCATAGAGGGTGAAATGGAGACTATACCATCCCTCCTCCATCTCAGCCCCCCCCCCCCAAAGGTCATGCCCAGCAGCCACCTGGCCAAGAAGGGAGAGTGATACACCTTCTAAAGAGCTTCATACGAGCCAACTAACCAATGGCAGCTGGGCCTTTATGAGTCAGGCACCTACTGACAGTTGGCCTTTTGACAGCTAGTTGCCTGACAGTCAGCTGTTGGTAAGCTCTGCTCTGTGGGTGAGGATGAGGAATAAGAAGGACAAAAGGGCTCAGGAAACTTCTCTTGGTCATTCACAGGTTTGGCCACGATCCCCAGAAAGGGGTAGAAAGGGGCCACTGACCAGGCTTGACTTCGGTTTGAATGAGAAGGCCAAGGAGGACTCTGGCTCCCAGTTCAGAAAGTAGTAGAGCTAGAGAAGAGGCTGTGGATTAGGGGGGTATCCAACCCCACTCCGCTCTTTCTCTGAGGCTGAGGGAAAGCACTTCAGCTGAGTTAGGAATAGGGAAAGCAGTGCGTATCTCTTCTTGCAACCAGGTCTGTTGAGTTATAGTGTTCTGCTTCCGTGCCATTCAGCAAAGTGTAAAGTCTTCATCCAGCATAAGATCCCTTCCTTCTCTGGGTTGTTCCCAACCTTTTTTCACTTACCTACTCCTTGGCAACCCATTTCCCTAAAATTGTACCCCCATATTTGCAAGCCCATTGCTTATTTTTTCACATACCCCCCAATGCTCTGGTGTGTACCTATAGGGCAGCGATGGCGAACCTTTTCGAGGCCGAGTGCCCAAATTGCAACCCAAAACCCACTTATTTTTCGCAAAATGCCAACACAGTAATTTAACCTGAATACTGAGGTTTTCGTTTAGAAAGAACGGTTGGCTCCGAGACGTGCGTTACTCAGGAGTAAACTTGGTGGTGGTCGATGGCTTTGCTTTGAAGCAACTGTGCAGCTCTTCCAACGGGTGAATCACGACCCTAGGAGGGTTTACTCAGAAGCAAGCCCCATTGCCAGCAACCGAGCTTACTCCCAGGTAAAGGATTGCGCTTTAGTTCTTCGCATGAAAACCAGTGGGGTTTAACAGCGCTTAACAGGGTTACCTACACTGCTTCCCCAAAACTAGGTCTCAGGTTTAATGCTAATAATCGAGCCCAGTGGCCCAGGCCAGCCTAGATGGGGGGAGGCACTCTGTTTGCTCATGCCCACAGAGAGGGCTCTGAGTGCCACCCATGCCATAGGTTTGCCATCACTGCTATAGGGGTATGCCATAGAAACCACTGCTCGAGGGGAGGGCTTCAAATCTTGTAGATCAAAGTATAGGTCAGATATAGGCTGCTGTGCCCTTGGTCAGCCAGAATGAAAGGGTAACTGGAGAGGCAGCTTCTTTTTATTCCTTCTTGAAACAAGACAAAAATCTGTGTGATTTTCAACTTGTTAGTAATCCAGTGTGTGTCTCAGATGCTTGCCCACCATCTGTCTAGAGCTTTATGACATGTAAGACCAGCTCTACCAGATGAGACCAAAACATCCATCTAATGTAGTGTTCCGTCTCCACATCTGTGCTACAGAGACCTCTTGACTATTGCATGTTGTCAAGGCTTGAATGGATTCTCTGTGATTTCCTTATATACAACTTGTAGGTAGTAACAGTATGACGTGCAGGCCTAGTACATGTTTGATGAGGTGATAGAGAAAGCGGTTCTCCATCCTGTTTTACCGTCAAGTCACCTCTGATTTAGGGCAGTCCTGCATGGTTTATAAGAGCCAGCGTGGTGTAGTGGTTAGGAGCAGGTGCACTCTGATCTGGAGAACCGAGTTTGATTCCCCGTTCTGCCACTTGAGCTGTGGAGGCTTACCTGGTGAACCAGATTAGCTTGTGCACTCTAACTCATGCCAGCTGGGTGACCTTGGGCTGGTCACAGTTCTTCAGAGCTCTCTCAGCCCCACCCATCTCACAGGGTGTTTGTTGTGGAGGGTGGGGAAGGGAAATTAGATTGTAAGTCCCTTTGAGTCTCTTGACAGGAGAGAAAGGGGGGATATAAATCCAGACTCTTCTTCTTCTTCTTCTTTATTGCCTGCCTCTATGTTACAACCCTGACCTCCTGTCCAAATTCTAGCCAAGGTCAGGCTGAGAGTGTGTTACTGGCCCAAAGTCACCCATCAAACTGCTATGACTTGAGTGGGGAACTGAGCCCAGGTCCTAGTCTGATACCATATATAAGCCTCCCTGGGACTTCGGTGTCAGGTGGGGTATAAATGGAATAATTAATAAATAAATAAACAAACCACTACACCATGCTGCCTTTTTGTTTCCCTTAGGAAAGCAAATTCTTACAGCCATTTTAAACAAATTGTTCCCAAAGCTGCTCCTTCCTAGATAACATACCTGGAGAGATAAAAGCCCAACAGAAGAGGGAGAAAGCAGGCGCCCAACCCTACACCACGTGACCTACTAAGGCGGGTCATCTGTTTTCTAACAACATGACAAGAGTTAAGATCTTTGGATCTTATTTTAGACCTGGACAGTGTGATGGAAGTGAGTACTTTTATTTGTTTCTGGATCTGCGTCGGTGCCTTTAACTTCAACCTGACAGACAGAAATGAGGCATGTGAGGCTTTGCTGAGCATGAACAGCTTCACCTGCTATTTTTTTTTTTAGTTTGTCAGGCTGGTGCGTTGAGAGCATAGAAGCAGGGATGATTTTAAAAATGGTGGTAAGCCTGCCACGCTTTATGACGAAGCCTTACGTAGTGATTTATCCTTCTTATTCCCCCCCGCACCAGTTCCCAGGGTGTAGCTGCATCCCTGACATGGGGAGTAAGAATTAGGCTATACCTTGCACAGTGTGCGGGTATGGCCAGGGGGTGGGGAGTCATGTTTCCCTTAGCTCACCATTCTTCTAAATGGATGCAGATGCAGTACATGCTGATCTGAGCAGCTTGAGAGCTTGGGAAAGGAAGGGAAGAAGGCAAGAGTCTGGCTGCAAAACAAATCTGACTGGAAGGAGAAGGGACTTAAGAATGCATCAGCAAATTCTGGGGATGCAGCTCAGACCGTGTCCTGATTGGCTTCTCCCTAGGATGGCCCAACTAGCCCTGTTTTGTCAGATCTCGGAAGCCGAGCAGAGCAGGCCATAGGTTGGTTGGGACTAGATGGCACTTTACACACAGAGACAGATCGTGTGCACTATGTTTGCGTCACTTGGGAAGACATATCTTGCTTCCCGGCTGATCATGTGTGTGTGGGGTCTGTATTCTCTTCCTCCTCCTCCTCCTCCTCCTCCTCAACCTTTAGCTCCCTCTCCTCTTTGCTATAGCCTCACAGGGCTATAGCTGCAGCGTCTACCTTACCAAAGGCTTCAACTTCCCTCTGAGGCCCATGGTTCCCCTCTCCCCCACACCTCCTAGCACAGGGGTAGGGAACCTGCGGCTCTCCAGATGTTCAGGAACTACAATTCCCATCAGCCTCTGTCAGCATGGCCAATTGGCCATGCTGGTAGGGGCTGCTGGGAATTGTAGTTCCTGAACATCTGGAGAGCCGCAGGTTCCCTACCCCTGTCCTAGCAGAAGCCTAATCAGGGGAATGGGTGCTTGTGCTGTAGAATAAGCCTTCTTTGCTGGGCAGCTGAACATCTTCCACCTGAATCTAGCAGCAGCCTAATTGGGAGAAGAGAGCAATTAGGGCAGTGATGGCAAACCTTTTTGAGGCTGAGTGTCCAAACTGCTACCCAAAACACACTTATTTGTAGCAAAGTGCCAACACGGCCATTTAACCTGAATACTGAGGTTTTAGTTTAGAAAAAACGGTTGTGAAACCAAAGTGATGCATATTACTTCCCGGGAGTAAGCTTGGTGGTGAGTCGGTGGCTTTACTTTGAAGCAGAACCGTGCAGTTCTTCCAGCAGGTGAATCCACTTTACCCCAGGAGGGTTTACTCGGAAGCAAGCCCCATTGCCAGCAACCGAGCTTACTCCCAGGTAAAGGATCGTGCTTTAGTTCTTCGCATGAAAACCAGTGGGGTTTAACAGCGCTTAACAGGGTTACCTACACTGCTTCCCCAAAACTAGGTCTTAGGTTTAATGCTAATAATCGAGCCCAGTGGCCCAGGCCAGCCTAGATGTGGGGGGGGGGGGGACACTCTGTTTGCGCGTGCCCACAGAGAGGGCTCTGAGTGCCACCTTTGGCACCTGTGCCATAGGTTCGCCACCACTGAATTAGGGCATGCGCATTGCAGAATAAGCCATCTCTTCTGACCCATTGAGCCTCCCCTACCTCCTAGGAGCAACCCAGTCAGAGGAACAGGGAGCGCTGCAGAACGAGCCCTCTCCTGTGCAATTGAGTCTCCCCCTCCTACTGTCAGCAGCCCAACTGGGGAAATGAAGTGTCCTCTGCAGAACAATCCATCTCTTTTGGGCAACGGAGCCTCCCCCACCTCTTGCTGTCACCCTCCTCTCTGCTTGCCACCTGGGGCACCTGTCCTCCCCCTGGCTCCCCTATATCCGTGGTGGCGAACCTTTGGCACTCCAGATGTTAGGGACTACAACTCCCATCAGCCCCTGCCAGCATGGCCAATTGGCCATGCTGGCGGGGGGTTGATGGGAATTGTAGTCCATAACATCTGGAGTGCCAAAGGTTCGCCACCACTGCCCTATATCCAGCCCTGGGCTCAAAGGTATATTAAGCCTTCTCTATGGGGCTAGGGCTGACCATCAAGCAGAGTGAGAACCAACTCAACCAGCAGGTTGGGACTGGTGTTCTTGCTACCCTCTTTTGGTTTGGTGGGGAGTAGAAAGGAAGTGGTATAATTTCTGTCTCTAAGGCAGTGAGGGCGAACCTTTTAGAGACCAAGTGCCAGAGGCGGAGCAAGGGGAAACTGCTTCTGGGGCACGTGTGTGCCCTGTGCCCCTGCTGCGCCCTCATCCGCCCCTGCCCTGACCTGGAACACCCCCAGAATGCCCCCAGAACGCTCTCACCATGCCACCGCAGGGGCGTGCGCCCAGTGTGTTGCACATCCCTCGTCCCCTTGGTGCTATGCCACTGCCAAGTGCCCAAACTGGGACGACTGCGCACGTGCCCACAAAGAGGGCTCTGAGTGCTACCTCTGTCATGCGTGCCATAAGTTCGCCATCACTGCTCTAAGGGAATTGGGCTGAGCATTAGAAAACAGTGGGGCCTGATCTTCCCAGTGTGGCATCATTTGAAATGCATGCCATCCGGCGTGCATTAAAAAGTACCCACACATTAGATCGCCACTCACAATTTACATGTGGGTTTCATTCTTTTCTCCACAGGGAAGTCATCTTTGAAAGGAAGATCTGCACAGCTATTCTTTTCTTTTCCTGGCTGGATCTAGTGGTGCGTGTGGTCTGTACTTAGTCACAAGCCAAGCATTGTTGTTGGAGACGTAGCCTCCCAACCCTGAAAAAGGCAGGTTTGGGTAATGGCATACAACTGCAGCTTCTACTCACGACAAACAACTCAGATACCCTTTTACATTTGGCAAGCGTTTAAAAAAAATGCAGGGAACAATCACAAGCTGTTCCTTGGCTCTTATCCTTCTTGGCTATAGAAACATCCCCCCCCCCCCCCCCCCCCGCCCCAAGTGTTGATAGTTGTATGATACGGGCAGGTATAATAGCCAATGGACTGAGTACATCCCATGAATGTCTCTGGGGTTAACTAAATGTGACATCAAAAGATTCCTCATAATAGTTTTTCAAGGCACAAAATGACTGTGGTGTCTATGGAAGAAGGATTTAATACTTCTCGCCACCTTCCCCAGGTAGGTGTTCTCATCTTTATCATCCCCTTCAAATCTGCTATTTTCGTAACGTGAGAAAACATACAGGAGCCACGGAAAAGCCTGATCGCAAATACTTTTCCTGTTTTCTTACATTTTGTAGTAGGGTTGCCAGCCTCTAGGTCCGTGGGGGCGAACCTTTGGCACTCCAGATGTTATGGACTACAATTCCCATCAGCCCTCACCAGCATTGCCAATTGGCCATGCTGGCAGGGGCTGATGGGAATTGTAGTCCATAACATCTGGAGTGCCAAAGGTTCGCCACCACTGCTCTAGGTGGTGGTTGGAGATATCCTGATCTCCAGGTGACAGAAATCAGCTTCCCTGAAGAAAATGGCCAGTTTGTTTGTTTGTTTGTTTGTTTGTTTGTTTATTTATTGTTTCGATTTATAAACTGCCCCATCCCCTAGGGGCTCTGGGCGGTGCACCACATTCACATATACAATTAATTAAATCAATAATAAACTATATAGTACTAAAATCCATTAAAATCTACTTAAAACAGCGGTTAATATCACCATGACAGGTGCCCTATAATCCAGTTCATTAAAATCACCCCAACAAAAATAAGAGGGAGGGGCCAGGCTCCTCTCTAGGAGGATAATAAGGTAGTAAAGTGCATCAGATGGTAGGTGCAAAAAACAAGGGGGGAGGGGGGAAGGTAGTTTGGAAGGTAGATGACATTACACTCCAATAAAGCCCCTCCCCTCCCCTCCCCTTCCCAAACCCCACCCTCCTCAGGCTCCACCCTCAAAATCTCTAGGTATTTCCTAACCTGGAGCTGGCAACCTTATTTTGTGGGCTTCTGACCCAGATGACTAAACAGCTTCTCAAATTGTGCTTGTACCCATACACAGGAAGAATGGTATTGGGAAACCTACAGTTTGCCATTTGAGGGAATGGTTAAGTGCCTAAAGGTTGTTAAAAGTGGATTGGTTAATGCCTTGAAGTCATGAGTAGAGATTCTTATTTTGGCTTGGTGGTCTCTGCGGCAAAATTGTTCCTACCTCTCTAGAAGAAGAATTAGTTTTGATATCCTGCTTTTCTCTACCTTTAAGGAGTCTTCAAATGGCTTCCTTTCCCCTCCCCACAACCAACACTTTGTGAAGTAGGTGGGGCTGAGAGAGTTCTGAGAGAACGGTGACTTGCCAAAGGTTATCCACCAGGCTTCACGTGTAGGAGCGGGGAAAACAAACCCAGTTCGCCAGATTAGAGTCTGCTGCTCATGTGGAGGAATCACACATGATTCTCCAGATTAAACTCCACAGCTCTTAACCGCTACACCACACTGGCTCTAACCTTGATTATTACCTAGGGCTGCCAAGTCTGGATTTTATTATTTTGAAACTGTCCATTAGAATGTGGCAGACATCTGTTTTGCAGGATCCTGTGGAACTATGGAGCGTTAGGTTTCTGAGACAGTACGAAGATTGCTGTGAGGCCTCGATGAAACAATCAGGAGAGGATACTTGGATTGTCTCTTCTGTAGAGCTTGTCTTAAAAGCTTTAGGATGCTTGCTTGTTTTCTGTGGTGTTGTGTGGAGACATGGAAGACAGTATGATTAAGGTGGAGGATTGTGTGCTGATAGTAATAATAATGTGAGGACGCTTCTACCTTAGAATTATAGGGTTCTTTGTTCCACAGCCAGGACTGTAAAAAGCTTGAATTGTGCTTAAATTCAGTGTATACATTCTTTTATTATTATTAACTGGTTTCATGGTACTTCTAATGTGCAAGTTATTTTACAGTCTTGATCTGGTTTGTCCCTTAAAAAAAATCACACTTCTGAGGTGAAGCATAATTATTCTCAGACAAGAAAACTGAGATTGAGAGAGAGCACATTTTTGCTCAATTGGGCCAGTGGAGGTACAGAGGCCTGGACCAGGCATTCCTTCTTTGACAAGAGCCAGGTCTATTGATTACATGTATCCTGGAGCACTGGTCTTCAGTGTTCCTGACCCAGGACCCACCTTTCACCAGGCCTCCACACGGGCCAGGGCCTTTACGGCTCTGGCACTGGCCTGGTGGAACACATTACCACCAGCTGTCCGGGCCCTGCGGGACCTTGGAGAGTTCCGCAGGGCCTGTGTAAGACCGAATTGTTCCACCGGGCCTTTGGAGAGTCCAGCCTCCGATAATGCCCCCCGCCCTCCCCCCCCCTGCTGGCAGGGTCCCCTAACATCACTGGGACCCATCCTCATTTTTTCTGGAAGAGGGTGGTATATGGGTCTTGTGGGCCCCTATTTTAGAATATACTTGTTTTAAGAATTTTATATTTTATGTATGATTTTGTGTTGTGCACCGCCCTGAGCCCTTCGGGGATAGGGCGGTATACCAAGTCTAATTAATAAATAAAAAATAAATAAAATAAAAAATATATCCCGATGTTACTTTAAAATCTTATTTTAACAATACCCTGTTTTATCAAAAGATGTCCTTTCTCTTCCAACC
This sequence comes from Sphaerodactylus townsendi, assembly GCF_021028975.2. Lineage (NCBI taxonomy): Eukaryota > Metazoa > Chordata > Lepidosauria > Squamata > Sphaerodactylidae > Sphaerodactylus > Sphaerodactylus townsendi. The sequence goes on along the minus strand of NC_059427.1, from coordinate 179,265,851 downwards.
TATTGTTTTCTTCCCTCTTTCTCTGTCACTCTGTTCCTTCTTGTCCACTTCACTATTCCGTCCATCCCAAAAGACCATTTGTGTGGCACGACTGAAATAACCTACATAGATTGTCAGTCAAAGACCCATGTCTGGTGGGAACCTACAGACTTGGAGTTGTCTCTGTGGAGTTGGTATTTCTTCCTGAGGAGAAAAAAGAACAGGCTGTGGTTTACTTACTCATGTTAATTAATTTAAATGTATGCCAATTTAAACTGACACTGCTTAGAAATGAGGCAGAGCTACAAAGGCTTAGCAAGTGATGACTTCCTAAAGCTGTGGGCGTGTTGTCTCGTCTGTTTAGTTCAATGGCATGTAGTCTTCCGAGGAAGGGATAGGTGAGAACGTTATGCGGAAATTTAGTGCAGTGGGTGAGGATTGCTAGGATAGGCGAAAGAGGGCTGCGTCTTGAACTGGGATAGCCAGATGCCTCTGGGCTGTGCCATTTGAAGAACAGATATGCACACCAGCAAACTGAATGACGATTCAGTCATTCGGCTGGCCGCTTTCCCTCTGCTTCAGGGTAGCTTTTACAGAGCTGCGTACCAGCGTTCATCTGTTTATCTTTCACCTTAAAGATTTTTTTAAAGGTTTTGCAAAACCACGCTCCAGATTTGGGCGGGAAGATTTGCGACACCACAAGCGCTGCCAGTTTGTACGCCATTCAACCCACTTCTGCTGTTTACTTTCAAAAGTCATCGTCCCTCCCCCAGTTCAGCCTTAGAAGTGAATGGATACTTCTGAGCTGAATTGGGTGTCGCTGCTTGCAAGATGGCCCTACCCCTCTGTGAATGTTCATTGCTGTTTGTCCTTCGAACAGTTCCAATTTCACACCCCCTGTGTCCAGAATAGCTGGCATTTTTTTTTTGCACAATCTGTGACAGAAAAACACAAGGAGTAGGTGTAATGCACACCACATCCTGTGATCTGTCACTGAATGCATGTGTACGCTTTAATTTTTTCCCCTTAAAAACTTCTTTAAAGAGATGCAAGATTGAAAAAAAGTGTTCTCACACAATGCCTTTTTGGGGGGGTCATTTTTCCCCTCCTCTGATATTATTGGAGCCCTTTTCTTTTTGGCAAGAGAGATTGTACAATCACCTAGAAATGTTAATATTGCCTTCTCATTTATTTTTGCAGAAATGGAGCCTGTCTACAGTAAATATTTTCTTGCTTTATGATCAAGGTCCCCCCTTCGTCTAATCCTTTACATGTTGGCAACCTGCTCCTTTGCAATTCACACTACGCAGAGCAGCACTTAATGCTTCGGAAACATTAGGTTACCCAGAATATGGCTGCTAGGCTGTTGACTGATACATTTTGGTTTGGATATATTCAGCCTATTCTCAGAGGCAGAGCAAGGGGAAACTCCTCCTGAGGAGGCATCGTGCCATACTTCAAGCCATTGCCACAGCCCGCCCACTCCTCCACCCTGGAGCAGCTCTCAGCCCCCCTCCTGCTTGGCTCTGGCCATGCCACCGCCTTCTCACTGGGGCATCACGCCCCACCCCACCCTGTTGGTGCTACGCCTCTGCCTATTCTGCATTGGCTTCCCATTGGTTTCTGAGTCACATTCAACGTGCAGGTTCTAACTTTTGAACCCCTAAATGGTCTGGGGCTGTCATACCTTAAGGGGCAGTCATCCTCTCCTGTTACGAACCCCCGCGGTACTTGTATTCCACTTCACATGGATTTCTGGTAGTTCCTGTCACTTGGGGAGCTCATTTAACTCCAACCAGGGCAAGGGCTTTTTCTATCATGGCCCCAACCTGGTAGAACTCTCTGTTTGAAGAGACTTGTGCCCTGTGGGACCTGTCTAGGTTCTGCAGGGTCTGTACAACAGAATTATTCCTCGAGTCCTTCTAGGCAGTCTTACTGGGCCTGCTGTCACCGTCTCAGATTGTCATGCCAGAGCGCCAGTGCGTTAAATTGTTTTATAAAATATTTGTAATTTTATTTATGTTTTGTATTTATGTTTGACTAACACCAGCCCCAAATCCTGATTACTGGGAAGGGACAGGATAAAAATTGAATGAAATAACAACAACTGGTGATAGCAGGGTTGTTGAAAAAAACCATGAGAAGGTCACTAAACATCACAGTTTGAAAATCGAGATACGACTATGGTACAAACAAGCTGAGGTTGTTCTAGTGGTAATTGGCACCCTGGGTGCCATTTCGAAAACACTAGGGCGGCACTTAAAACATCCTAAAATCGACCCAATCAGCATCTGTCAGATTCAGAAGGAAGCCCTGCTGAGATTTGCACGAATACTTCATCGATACATTACAACATCCTAGGCCTCTGGGTGATGCTTGAATTGTAATGAAAAGCCAACAATCAGCTAAAGAACTGGCAGCTGTGATACTGAACAAAATTAAATAGTAATACAGTAATAGTTGTTGTGAGCAACACGGGTGCGTTTGTACAAATTCCATGTTTATTAATGGGAAAAATAGGAAAACCTGAACCTGCCCTTGATACATGGGAAATGTCCAAAACTGGTTCCAGTAAACTAAAGGTATACTTAACATCACAAATTTGATTAAGCTGGCTTAATCATCATCCCCTTTCTGCTGGGAGGCATAGTTCCAAGCATTCTTGCAAATCTCTCTTTTAATCCTCAATTATATTACCAAACTACAATTCCCAGGATTCTCTGGAGACAAAGGCTGTGACAGTTGAAGTTCTATATAAATGATGTGTTAGTATTGTAGATAGGCCCGCAAAAGTGAACTGAATTTGGACAAGAGTGCTGTGTCTGAATTTAATTGTTGGGTCTGACTTATAGCTGAGTCTTCCAGAAAAAGGTGGGGGGTATAAACGTGTACCAGTGCCGTAATAGCGGGCACAATAAATAGTGATATATACACAAATAGACAGTTGTTGGGCCTGACTTATAGACCGTCGGTACACCTTTACCTGCACTGGTGGAACTAGAGGGGCCAAAGGGAGCATTTGCCTGGGTCACCTGGAGGTCACCTTAGCCAAACTCCCTCCATTTGCCTGGGTCACCTTAGCCGAACTCCCTCCATTGCTGAACTCCTGCTGCTGCAGTACCGCAGTCCCCACAACCCCCCCCCCATCTTTTCCTCTTCCCAGTGGTGACGGAACCTCCCTGGCTTTAACCCCATCCCCAGCATGTTGCTGGCCAGTGCCTCTTGGAGAGGGAGAAGGTGGGGGGGGGGTGTTGCAGGGGCAGTGCAGTTGTGGGAGTTTGGTGGAGGCGGCAGGGGGGTGTTCAATGGCGGCAGAGGAGCGAGGGGAATTCTGCAGCAGCAGGGGACATGGGGAGTTCGGCAGCAGTGCCAAGGGCAGGGGGAGTTCAGCAGCAGGGAGACGGGGGAGTTTGATGATAGCAGGGGGTGGGGGGAGTTTGGCAGCAGGGGAGTTTTCAGTTTTGAAAATTTCTGCAGATTTGGGGGCAGTCGCTGTGAAGGGTGGAGTTTGAAGAGGAGAGGGAGCTCAGCAAAGCTATGATGTCACTCTAGGGCTTCTATTTGCTGTCCGAGGGTGGACCTATTTTGCGCGAAACCCTTTACCAATAATACACACCACTGCATTGCTGAGGTAATAAAATTTGGCATTACATAGCTATTTTTAATGGAGCAGAAGCATGCTAGAGTCTAAGCATGTATAGGTCTGGATCTGGTCATTCTTGAGCGGGTTGAAAACTCTACAGAGGCCGGATGCCCTTGTTACCTCGCAGCTTGAGGCTCTACTGCAGGGCTCTGCTGGGTGGCCGCTCTTGGCAAGAGGTGTTCCCCTTTTGGCCCTGTTCAGCAGGGCGGTCGCCTCTTGCCGTTGTCGCCATTCCCAAGGGGAAGGCCTAGCTCCCTAGCTCGCTTCCCCTTGCCCTCCCATGCGCCAAACCGCCATGTATTGAGGCTATGACAAAAGAAGCATGCATTAACACACGAGAAAATTAGGGAGAGTGGGCAGGCAAATCGACAGCCAGAGAGCACATGGCTGACACAAAGGATGGTGAGCCCCTTCAAAGCCCCTTCAAAGGCCCATCCTTTGCTCCGGTGACGCAAGCCCTTGCCAGCCATGGCTCCTGCCCTCACTCGGTGGCATCTGCTGATTTCGCCTCCCTCCATCCCGAGTAGCAACCGCGGCCCGGGGTAATTCCCAGCCGCCTTTCTCCTAGACTAAGGTGACCACATGGTCACCTTTGTGATCCCGGGGCGAGGCGATAGCGACGCGGGCGCGCAGGAGCTACAGGGCTATTGGCCGTTTGCTGCCCTGTCACAGGGCAGCAAACTGGCAGTAAGCCCCAGAAAGCCATGTGACTCCTAGGCACAGGAGCCCTGAGGAACTGCCCTTTGCATGAGCCCCCAAGGCAGTGCAGCAGCCTCCCAAAACTCAAGGACAATTTGTGAGAACCTAAGTGGGACGGGACAAAGTGTCCCAAAGGCGTAAACTTGTTGACCCGGCCAGAAACGCAGGGCGGCTGGTCGAAGCCTATCCTGGAACTCCACTGACGATACCATACAAAGCTGCGCCTCTCTAAATCGGCCAAAGTTACCCTCTAAGGGAGACTTTCGATTTCTGGTGTATGGAGATCAGTTAATTCCCGGAGAACTCCAATCCCCACTTGAACACTGGGAAGTCTAATTTCAGCTCAGGAAAACAGTACAGAGCAGGGAGAGGCAGGAATCTTCACTTCTGTCATGCTGTTGCTCCAAGTGGAATCAGGCACTGCCGTCCTTTAGCTGCTCTGTGGCTAAGGGGAAAGAGAGCCAGGCCAGACTCGACTCAACTCATTAAAATGTAACATGTAGGTTAGCATTACAGGAAGTAATAGGTGGAAGAGCCTGTTTGCCCCAAGATAAGGTTGCCAATTCCAGAGGGGCCTGAAGTTCTCCTCGTTTTCCAGCTGATCTCTAGACTCCAGAGATCAGTTCCCCTGAAAAAAAAGAAGATACCTTTAGTGAATGTCGGACCTCCACAAAGGCGTCACATCTCTGTTGAGCTCCCTCTCCTCCTCAGTAAAATAAAAAACAGACCAGGCAGAGGAGGCTGTATTTGCCTTTTGCCGGAACTACCTCCTGCTAATCTCCAGTGAATTTCCTTAATCCAGAGTTTGGCATCCCTCCTGCCTCCGAGATCCAACTTCGCTTTTCATTCCTGGGATGTAAACAGGGTGTCCTTTCTGGCCCTGTCGTGTGGGGGAGGAAGAAGTACCTCCTTAATCCCTTTACGATCTTTACCGACATGTGCCTCTGGTGGAGATTTTTTCATGGAGGAGCCGCAGCTTGGACGAGATAGCGGTAGTGTCTGGAATGCAAATAAAATTGACTGGCGCCCTCGATATCACTGATCTACTACTTTCAAAGACCTCCCAGGAGATTTTGGTATGTGAGCTAGGGAGATAAAAATGGTGTCTCCATAGTGGGTGAACTCTCCTCCAGTTCTAAATAATTGATCATTCGTTGTTGTTTTCATGTTACCATCCAATCAACTTCAGCTTCAGAAAGCCCACCTCATTCTGTCTAACCTTAGGACCAGCCTGGCCTCCTGTGCCTCTGCCTAGTCTGTTCTTATTTAACTGTATTGATGCAAAAGGTTGATCGCCCTCTGCTGTATGCATTCAGTGGTAAATGCTCAACCTGTCATGCCCCTCTTACTATTTTCTTTATTAAGTCTCAGTTGTCCCTTCAGTTAGTATGGGTTTAGTCAAAGTTGGGATCCCAAAGCGGTGGTTCCCTGCAGGCAGGTTCTGAGTAGGTTACTGCAATTATTTGTGTGTGCGAGGGTTAGCTAATTAGGAATGGAAAGATTTGCGCGTGATTTTTTGCCTTAGTTCGCCTCCTCTCTCTCAGCATTAGTCGCCAGGCAACTTGAAAACAGGTCTAGCAGAGGTGCACCCGGCATGTGGTGGCAGCCTGTGCCTGTGTGCATTCGTTCCCTTAAGGACCGAGGCATGGCGGCTGCATCCTTGCACATGCCCAAAGCCCAGGAATGCCGCCCGGAATGCCCTGACACCTGAACAATTTCCACCATAGGTGCCCCACTGAGCCCAGCCCGCTGGCTCATACAGTTTGAATCCCACCACCCATGGGAACTCTGTTACTAAGTAATTTTGAATCCCACCACGGGGTTTGAGTTCTTCTTAGTATGAGTGTTCTTAAGTGGGAGGGAACTTTGGATTGGAGCCTATCCTTTAAGAAGCCCCTGGAGGCAGTGGGTGGGATTCAAGTTCAATTTTAACTAACCAACCTTTGCAAGTCTTTTTTTTTTATTACCCAGTAGTGCTCCTGTTCAGTTAGTTATAGTCTAAGGTGCCAGTGGAACCGGAAGGCTGTAATATCTCTTACGTATAAGGTGTATAAGGTGTACAAGTCTAAGGTGTATAAAGTATATAGAGCATTAAGTTAAGGTGTTAACAGAAAGCGAGGTCCAAGATAGGAGACACTGGAAGGAACCAGAGGAAGCCACAAGACAAAGTGCACTTTCTCAGCCTGGAAGAGTCGAAGAAAGGATCAAAGGTCCTCAAGCTTCAAGCTGTTCCAGTCCAAGCCAAGTGATGCACTTTGTTTTAGTCAGACCCTGGGAGGAGTTAGGGTCTATGCAATAAAACCTCTTTTTTGAAACTGTTACACCTTTAGCGGAGTCTCCCACTCTGTCTCTTGGTTTGAGTACAGGGCACCTTTTTTTGTGAATTGATTTCACTTGGGGGACAGAACACAACCCAACCATTTTGAAATTTTAAAAAACTTGGTGAGAACACTACTAAGGCTTTCCTTCTTTATCAATCCTCTTCAATTTTTTGAACCCTTCCATCTCCTTTTGAATATTGGGTACATGTACCTATTACCCCTATATAATTAAAGGTAAGGGTGTGTGCGGGAGAGCAATAAGCAAGCAGTTCTTACACTGCTCCTGTAGTCTAGCAGTTTTTTTTCTCTCTCTCTCCCAGCAGCAAGACTTACCATCTTCTCATCCATTATGTACCATTATGTCTGGGCAAAGAGCTACTTCATCATTTAAGATAAAACCTGTTCCTTCTTTCATGGCTGGAACTGATCTCGATGGGATGATTAACATATTTTTGAAAGTACCTACCCACCGTATCTGATCTTGAGTCTGTGCCCCCGGAGAGCATGTGGGGAGGAGAAGGATCGACAATATGAGGGGAGAGACTGGCGTAGGAAACCTGATCAAATGATTTACGTCAGATCAGATGGAATGTATTTGTTTGGATAAGTCATAGGAAAAATCATATCTTTGAGGTACAAAATATAGTCTGTTAAGACCTACACCAGAGTTCTCCAGTGTGGTACCCATGGACGGCATGGCAGCTACAGGGGTGTAACGAGGCAGCCCTGGGCAAACTGCAGCCCTGGGCAAAACCTGAGTTGGATGCCCCTCACCCATGGGCTGACCCTCCCATCACGCGACCAAATTTTTTTTGCACCAGGACATTGGTGCCTACAGAAGAGGTGCATTTTTAGAACATATCAGCACCAAAGTTTCAGCATATCATCAGAGTACTGTCCTTATGCTACTCCCCGAGTTTGGTGAGGTTTGGTTTAGGAATCCAAAATTATGGACTCCCAAAGGGGTGCCCCATCCCCATTGTTTCCAATGGAGCTAATAGGAGATGGGGCTACAGTTTTGAGGGTCCATAACTTTGACCCCCTGAACCAAACTACCAGAGAGCTTGGGGTGCCATCATCTCCAGATGATACCCTGAAATTTTGTTGCCGATACATCCAAAAATGCACCCCTGCAGGAACATCCTAGAAATTTGCCTAAGAATCTTTGTTCTGCATTGAGTTTTCTGCATTGCTGTCCAATGGGGTTGCAGGCTGTGGGGGGCACATTTTGAAGGAGCACAGTCTCAAACTTTCAGGGTCTCAATGGGAGACTGCCCTAATGATACCCCCCAAGTTTGGTGCAGTTTGGTTCAGGTGGGCCAAAGTTATGGACCCTCAAAACTGTAGCCCCCATCTCCTATTAGCTCCCATTGGAAACAATGGGGGATAGGGGCACCCCCTTTGGGAGTCCATAACTTTGGACTCCCTGAACCAAACCTCACCAAACTTGGGGGGTAGCATAAGGACAGTCTCCTGATGATACGCTGAAAGTTTGGTGCCGCTAGCCTAAAAACTGCGCCCCCTGCAGGCCAAAAATGGAAAACCACAAAAATACCCCAAAACAAACCCAGCATTTTGATGCCCCCCACAAGGTGATGCCCTGGGCAGCTGCCCACCTTGCCCAATGGGCATTACGCCAGTGGGCAGCTACCACTACTTCTCTAGCTTCCCACCAGGCTGTTCAGAAAAGGTGCGGGCCCATTGTAAGGCAGAACGTGTTAATGTCTTCCCCCATTTACTTGAGGATGCAGAGGATTGGTAAGCAACTGTGCTTTCTTTAGTCAGAGTGTGGTTTCATTCCCCCTTCAGAATTTCGTTCTTCTCCAAAAGTATGAGGCTCTGCCAAGGGTTGCTAAATTCCTCGTGGCCACTGGTGGGGGATGTTGTCAGATCCAGGCTGAGAAACTCACAGAGATTTGGGGATGGTGCCTCGGAGGACAGGGACCTCTATGGGATTCCACCCTCCAAAGCATCCATTTTCTCCAGGGAAACGGATCTCTGTAGTCTGGAGTTGAGCTGTTAATTCTGGAGGATCCCCGAGTCCCACCTGGAGCCTGGCATCCCTAGCTCTGCCTCGTGAGGTTACCGTTTGAAGCCATTTTGGGGTGGCACCCACCATCCCCTTTCAAAATCCCAAAGATGCCCACAAAAAGCTTGGGAACCTCTGACCTAAATACAGCCCCATCCACAGCTGCCCTGCTCCACCGCTCCCAGAGGGGCTTCCCGGTGGCTTGGGGAGGCTTCCACAGAGACAAAGCCTCCCTGCCACTGAGAAATCACTATGGAGCTGTATAGACTTACACTGCCTTTTTGGCAGCTTAAGCGTAAACAAACCACTGCCAACATAAGGTGGCGAATGGCCAACAAAGCTCCTCCCCCAACCATGCCCCTGGACTGCCCCCGCTGTGCTGGCGGTGGCATAGGGACACTGTTGCAGCCAGTGGTGGGATCCAAAAATTTTAGTAACAGGTTCCCATGGTGGTGGGATTCAAACAGTGGCGTAATGCCAATGGGGCTGGGCGGGGCATGACGGGGGCGTGGCTGGGCATTCTGGGGGCGGGGCATTAATCATTTCTCTGTTACTGTAAAAAAACTCTTACTGTAAAAAAAAGTTCCTAATTTCCAGCTGGTATCTTTCTGTCCATAATTTAAACTCATCTAAGCAAGTCCTATCGTCTACTGCCAACAGAAAGAACTACTTCTCCTCTAATTGACTGCCTGTCAAATACTTCATACTTTCAAATACTTAATTTTGTTTCTAGAAATCAAAAGGAGGAGACTTTCCTTAAACAAGGAACTTTACCATATTTCTAAAACATGTTTTTAAAACTGCCCAACAGGGAGAATTATCTACCTTCGCTAACCAGCCACATAGGAAACAACAGGACTTGATGATTTTTGGACCTAATGGGATTTCTAACGGAAAAGCGGACCCAATGAGTAACCCCCTCTCGGCACACACCAATAATTAGTAACCCACTCTCGGGAACTGGTGAGAACCTTCTGGATCCCATCTCTGGTTGCAACGTCTTGTGACGTGTCCCATGGCTGGGGAGGGCAGCCGCCGCCACACGTTGGCAGTTTCGCCCCTCCGCTGGGGTAAGTGCCCCAGGAAAGACAAATACCAGAACGGCCATGCGCCACTCCCATAAGAGAATTTGCCTCCCCCCTTTGGTGGGGCTGGAAGTAATTGATCAGTAAAACAGTCCACGCCATGAACACAAAGGAAGCATGGTTGTACCCTCTCCGCTGCAGGGAACTGTTTCCAGTGTCTATCTATACATCGGGCAACAGAACAAATAATGAATCAGAGCAAATAGCTAAGAGAGAGTTGGCGAAGCACAATCGCCCGAAAATTCTCCCCGTTCTTCATTTCAGTGGGGTTTGCGTAGGAGAACATCTAACGGGATAAAGCCCCTAAATTGTCGGGCTTTATGCTTATAGGGAAGGGAGGATTTTTGTGCTTTTGAAAAAGTAACTGTGTCTGCTGTTAATGCTTCACATACCCAAAGGCGAATACCATAAAAAGAAGTGGACCATTTTGGCTTTGAAGTCCAGAGATTGAAGATAACAGTCTCATATTGTTGAGGTCTTACTCATCATGTTTGCAGCGATCGGGGACTGATGAGCTGGCTGGACACCCCCACACTCACATTACCAGATGTCCTTTCTGTGAAATGATTGTCTCTCGTTCCTGAACATTGCATTCCCACATCAACAATGGATGGGCCAGAACTTTTGTCCAGACGTTGGTGGTTAGGGACACAACCCCTTCTCCTACTGTGTGCATTTGGCTTCATCATCATCATCATCATCAACCTTTTTATTGGCATAAGTTTAAAATACAACAGGGAGGTTGAGGAAAATCAAGTTAAAATAAGTAGGTTCAGACATTTCCTGCAGTTAAAACCATAAATAAATAAACTAAAGTCTGTGGCGAATCTGCTGTGCCAGCGCCAGGAATTTGGCAACGTCTAGGGATCTCTGAGGAGACTGATCACAAAGCAGAAAGAAGGATTTGACCTTGTCTGGTGAGTAGGCATAGTTCTCAGTGTGTGGGTCTATATATTGTCTTCTGGATGAAGTATATAGTTCGCAATCTAGGAGGATGTGCTCGATTGTTTCAATGGCTTTTTGTGAGCAGGGACACGTTCTTTGTTGGTATGGGATCTGGAGAAATCTGCATTTGGCTTGTTGCTGTACCTTTACAGAGGGAGGGGGTGTAGAAACTGATCAGGAAAAAAGGTGGCATGTTTCCCTAATCTGGTCTTCCTAGTGGAGACTGTAATGTTACGTTGAATTTTGTGGACAGAGGGTTTTTTGTGCCTTTGTCAGATACCGGTCAGTCAAAGATCCTTAGATGTCCCCTTTCCCCCCCACAACTGAAGTATATAAACAGGAAAAGCTTTGCCTTTGAATTGCTGTGGCTGGTGTTAAAGGTAGAGGGGTCTTTGTCCATAAAAAGGCGGTGACCATAAATACCGTAACATGAAGGTGTCTCAGGTTTTTTTGGGGGGGGGGTGTGTGATAAAATTGGAAGCAGATGTAAATTACACAGCTAGGATCTGTCCCTATCAGCTATGGGCACCTGCACAGGCTGGATAGCCCCACAAATCTGGACCTGGAGTGCCTGAAAAGCACATCCCAGTCATCAAAATGAAAGCAGCTGGGCCAAGCGCCTAACCATTAAGATTTCCATGATTATATTTTATGTCAGATGCCTTCATTCAGGCCTGTACAGTTTGTGATCCACCGGCCACATGCTGGATACTTTTTAAAATATGAGTGCTTTAATGCTATATTTTTTTTATTATTCTCCCCCTACTAGGGTTGTCAGCTCTGGGTTGGGAAATACATGGAGATTTTGGGGTGGTGGTGGAGTAGGGGGGTAGAGCTTGAGGAGGGCAGGGTTTGGGGTGGGTATGGACCTAATTGGGGGATAAAACCATAGAGTTCACCTTCCAAACCATAGAGTCAACCTTCCTATTTTCCCCAGGAGATATGATCTCTGTTGCTTGGAGATTGATTGTAATCCCAGGAGGTCTCCAGTCACCATCTGGAGGTTGGCAACCCTATTTGCTACTCAGCCCTTCTAGCTGCTTAACAATCTCCTCCTTCACTGTGCAGTGCAAGGCAGGTTGCAGAACTGTGAGGCACGTCAAACTTCAAATAGGCTGCTGTCCATAGTAGGAGAACCTTTCTGAGCTATGGGATAGCTTGAATTCTAACAAGGCATGGTGGGCACAGCAACAAAATGGCTGCCACAGAAGGTGGAGCCAACCACAAATTGATTGCCACAGCTAGACCTCAGTAACACAGTGCAGATCCGTGTGCTGTGGTGGCAGCTGTTGCCGAAGCAACATTTTCAAATATCTACACAGCCAATCTCATCTCCAGTAGTCAATCAGAAGCTTTCATGGGCAAAAGCCCTACCTGGCCCCATCCACTTCCTAAAAACACTTGACAGACACTAGAAAAAGTGTCAGTGGGGCACTCGTGGACACCCCGCTGGGGAGCCCTGCTCTGTAGTGTTTATAAATTTTGTTAGATATTTTCATCTAGTGGTCTTTTGTCACACACAATTAGGCCTGGGAGTTATTTTTTTCCCTATCTCTGTGCTACATTGTTACCTTGCTATTCTTCTCTGTAGGTGATGGAGGCACGTGATTGTCATCATTGTATCCTAACGACCCTGTGAGGTAGTTTAGGCTGAAATAGTTTGTGTGTGACTGGCCCAAGTCAGTGAGCTCAATGGCTTGAGTGGGGATTGGAGCCCTGGTTCCCTTGGTGCTTTCGATACTCTAACCCACAGGTGTCAAACTTGCGGCCCTCCAGATGTTATGGACTACACTTCCCATCATCCCCTGCCAACATCATGCTGGCAGGGGATGATGGGAACTGTAGTCCATAACAACTGGAGGGCCGCGAGTTTGACACCTATGCTCTAACCACTATACCATGTGCAAAAAAGTTGCTAGCTATATTGGTTTGAAGCAAAATGCAAAAACAATATTCATGTAATATCTCTTGTTAAGGCTCAAAATGGATGTGACTTTTTTTTAATGGACCTTGTTAACTGCATCCTACCAACAGGGCAAGTAACACCCCCCCCCTACCTGTTTGGGTCAGGAAAATGTGAGGGGGGAGGCTCCCAGCACCATGGTCCTCATCTAAATCTGGCTTTGTGGTACTTGTGAAACTAGTTCCCCACGGCTACAGTCTAACTGCAGGGAATGAGAGTCTGGTCCGGGAAGCCCTGACATGACTTGTGAGAAAATGTCACCTTGAAGTTTGGCTCTGAGACCAACCCAAACAACACAACACATTGTGCGAGCTGTTGAGTTCTCAGGAACCCGTTTGACATCCGAGAAGCATTTGATCAACTGCTGGTTTCTATATTTTCAACTGGACAGCTTCCATTTTGTGTTTCTTCCCAACGTGCTAGAGTGCAGTTTGATTCCAGCTAAGGACACCTTTTGCCCATTTAAGTCAACTGAGATCGAGGAGCAGCAGTGGCGTAGGAGGTTAAGAGCTTGTGTATCTAATCTGGAGGAACCGGGTTTGATTCCCAGCTCTGCCACCTGAGCTGTGGAGGCTTATCTGGGGAATTCAGATTAGCCTGTGCACTCCCACACACGCCAGCTGGGTGACCTTGGGCTAGTCACAGCTTCTTGGAGCTCTCTCAGCCCCACCTACCTCACAGGGTGTTTGTTGTGAGGGGGGAAGGGCAAGGAGATTGTCAGCCCCTTTGAGTCTCCTGCAGGAGAGAAAGGGGGGATATAAATCCAAACTCTTCTTCTTCTTCTTCTTCTAGTTGAATGCCGTGGCGTGAACTATGTGTTTGTCTCTCCCCTGTCCCCTGTGTTTGGCTTTTAACATCCAGCCTGGCGAAGAGTTCTCAGAAGTTTGCAGAATATGTGGTGTTATTTTGGTGCATCTGAATAAAAGGTATTATTGCACACGCTCTAAAAACAGAGCAGCCAGCTGCTCAGTTCTGCTTGGCTTTGGAACTGGTGTCCAGTCAAAGTTGTGCAAGGACTATCTATTATTTTTTGGGGAGAGAGGAGCAGTGACAGGTCCCTTCCATGTGCTCAGATGAATCTTGGCATCAACAAACTGGCTCTGGAGCCCTGCCAGGGTGAGTTCCGGGTTCCAATGAAGCCCTTGAAAGAACATAGTTCTCAATATTCTGAAACCAAGAGTGCTGAAGTTTTTGCTTGCTGGTTGGTATATTACTATTCTGAGAACTACTGTTCTAGAAAAGTCCAAGAAAAGGATAAATAAGGAAAAAATGTGTAAGGTCCTCTCTGCTTCCCGAGATCTGAGTTTCAGCTTTCCCCACATGGCTCCACCCACCAGCACATTGGACTCCTGGAAAACAGATGGTGGAAGGCGCAGTCACAGAGCTACACAGGCTCTGCCAAGGAACGTGCCGTGCACATTCTGCCTCCGCCAATCTTAGGCTGTTGCCCCGTCACCCATCGAAGAGGGAGGGAGGGAGCAGGGGAGATTAACGTGGTTTGTGCTAAGCACAGGAAGGGCCTGTTTTTGTGGCACAGGGTCTTGGTACAACTGGAATAACTTGTGTGGGTCTTTTGGGTTGCTCCCAAGTATCCAGTTCTCAGGCTGTTCATTAGAAGTGAGTACAAATGTATTGGAGAGCCAGCGTAGTGTATCTAATCTGGAGAGCCAGGTTCGATTCCCCACTCCTCCATATAAAACCTGTCAGGTGACCGTGGTCCAGTCACAGCTCTTTCAGAACTCTCTCAGCCCACGCAGAGGGAGGCAATGGCAAACCGCCTTCAAATGTCTTTTATTTTGAAAGTCCTATGGGGTTGCCATAAGTCAGTTGTGACTCGATGACACTTTCCACCACCACCGCACAAAGATATTGGAGAGGGCAAGGCAACTACAGCAAGCTGTACTTACTAGCCACACACTGTAGCCTTGGTGACCCCCCCCCCTTTCATTTTGGCAGATGTAGGCAGGCGGCAAAATTCACTAGTGCTGTATAGTATAAAATGTCATACTAGGACTAGAGCAAGATTCTAGTCCAATAGCTTCTTAAAGACAAAGGAGATTTCCAGGGTACAAGCTTTTGAGAGTCAAAGGCCCTTTCCCCACTTACCTTAAGCCCCGCGCTACTCTCCTCAAGTAGCGTGGGGTCCCCCGGCACTCCCCACTACAGGGGCGGCGACAGCGCAGCCACCCCGACGCTGCCAATGTCGCGCCCCCTCAGCGCACGGCATCACTTGCACTCCTCGAAACGGCGCAGCAAAGGGCAGCAAAGGTAAGTGGGAAAACGCCCAAAGTTCCCTTCACCAGAGCTTTTATACTCAAAAGCTTATACCCTGGACATTTGGTTGCCCTTTAAAGTGCTATTGGACTCGAATCTTGCTAACCTACTGCAGACCAGCATGGCTCCCTCTTTGACACTAGGATTAGGGTGAATTGAACTCAGATGGCCTTTCAGCTGTGAAACTGTTAATAAATAATAGGACTGAACTATATAGCATAGCTCCTGTGTAGTATTGAGGAACAAAGGTACCATATATACTTGTGTATAAGTTGACCCGCATATAAGTCGAGGCACCTAATTTTACCACAAAAAACTGGGAAAACTTATTGACTCGCGTATAAGTCGAGGGTGGGAAATGCAGCATCAATTGAGGCATCAGTAGGTTAAATGTTTTTGAATATTTATTTCAAAGAAAAACAGTAAACTGGCTCTGTAAGTGGAAAAGAGGGTCAACAAGAACAATATGGTATCAACAATAACTTTAAAAGTACAAAAACCTTAGCTCAACCAGCAACCAAGCTAAAACACAAGAGTTAAAATCCTTCAAAACTGGATTCCTCATCATCATCTGTGTACCAAATGTAACCCAATCCTAGATTTTAAGAGGGATACATCAGAAATGAAAAAATTCCACTATTAGATTCCATTGTAAACAATGGGGGATGGGGCATCCCCTTTGGGGGTCAATAACTTTGGATCCCCTGGCCCAAACTTCACCAAACCTGGTTGGTATCGAGTAAGAGACTCCCTCCTGATGAGACCAGCCAGGTGTGGTGAAGTTTGGTTCAGAGGGTCCAAAGTTATGGACCCTCAAAAGGGTAGCCCCATCTACTAATAGCTCCCATTGAAAACAATGGGGAATGGGGGCACCTCCTTTGGGGGTCCATAACTTTGGACCCCCTGAATCAAAAGTTACCAAACTTGGCTGGTATCATCAGGAGAGTCTTCTGAGAGTACCCTGAAATTGTGGTGCCTCTAGCATAAAATTGCGCCCCCTGCTGGCCAGCAAAGTAAAAACACACACAAAATTTTAATGACCCGCATATAAGTCGAGGGGAGCTTTTTCAGCATTAAAAATGTGCTGAAAAATTTGACATATACATGAGTATATACGGTAATTGTTTCAGGATGTTTACTGTGAAAACATAATCTTCATCTGGATGGCCAGATGTTCTCAGAAATGCCCATGTTCTGCTTTTCTCCCATGAAATTGGTCAAAGTGGTTGAGAAGGCTTGATTCCTGAGCAGCCACAGGTAGCCAGAACTAAATGCATATGGAATAAGGATTGCTCTGGCCAACCAAGGTGGTTGGGGAGACTCAGGAGGAGTCATAAGAGAAAGCAACAAGCAGATAAAATTAGGACTATGGTGAGTTGCATTTCAATTTGAATCTATGAATTATGTATGCATCTGCACAAATGAATGTAAATTAGCACGTGCAATTTGTTCCCCCTCTTTTTGGCCCTTTGTAGACAGCCACCCTCCGGCCACCCTCATTGCATTTGAAGGCAAAGACTCGGGCATAAATAAACTTGTAACATTTAAACATGCATCAGGGGCCCTTTCCCCACTTTCCTTAAGCCCCACACTACTCTCCTCAAGTAGCACGGGGTCCAGCTGCCTTCCCCACTTCAGGGGCGGAGAGAACGTAGCCGTCCCGACGCTGCCTCTCTCCCGCCCCCTCGACGCGCGGAATTCCTGGCGCCTTTTGAAATGGCGCCTTTTGACGACCCCGCGCAGAGTGCGGGGTCGTGGGGAAGCCAGGGCGCGCGCCAGGAATTGCGTGCACCGGGAATTGCCCGCAGCAACCCTCGGGCAAAGGTGAGTGGGGAAAGGGCCTAAATCACTTGGGTTTTCTGAACTGGATGACTGGCCACTGAATGTCTGAACATATTTCATGGGAAAGCATGGTGACTTGAGGCCGTGAGGATTCTCTCTGTGTTAGATTTTTCCGATGGCTTGTTCACACAAACTGATCGACTTCAGATGTTGCGGTTGTCTGATGTCACCAGACTTGTATGAGCCAATGTGGGACTGTGGATTTAATTGCTGTCTCTCCCAGATGCCTCAAGTGAACACCAAAATGGGATGCTTATTGTGTTTAGCAGTGACTTGGGGGAAGAGGAACTTAAATGTGCTTTTGGTTTGCTGGGCCGCACATGTCAGTCCACATATCTCCTGCCTGACAGTCTTAGACTAGGTTGCCCTTTTTGGACTTTTCTTTAACGCCCCCCAAATTGGAGGTTGTTGTATATTACCAATATAAGAAACTGGGGCTTACTTCTTCTCACTGAGGTAGTACAACTATCTTTGGCCTCTAGTACTTCACTTAGCAGGTGGGAACTCACGAGATCAAATGTTCCTCTGTACAAATACATTCTGTCCCCGTAGAAAACTCTCAATGAGACGGCACATCTACCTCGTGCTCTACCACTTCTGAGAGCTTGTGGGAACTCACAAGATCAAATGTTCTTCTGTACAAAAAGAATTCCCTCTGTATAAAACACTAGATGTGATGGGAGAGGTTTTAGCCTTCTTCCTGATCTTCTAGTTTTCCAGGACTGTAGAGGATCAGAGCTGGTGGGAAAGGTACATGCTTTGTGGGTTCAAATGGCTTTTCCCCCTAACTAGGCCCGAGATGCTGTTGTGCTGGCCAGTTGCCATTTATTTATTTATTTATTTCTGAGGCTTTTATACCGCCCCATCCCCGAAGGGCTCTGGCCGGTGCACAACAAACAAAAGCAACAGTACAGAATAGTTAAAACATTAAAAGCAGCAGTAATTAATAATTATCAGGAAAATGAAATAAGAGTGGGTCCAACATCCTAATTTCAAAATTCCCTCCCCCCCCCAGAGGGAGGCATGGGGGCCTCGGTAGATGACCAGTGACCCAGATGTCAGGGTCAGACGAGGACCAAACAAGGAGCCAGACAGGGGGGGCACCACATCAGCGGCCGGTACCTCCAAAGGCCCGGCGGAACAGCTCCGTCTTACAGGCCCTGCGGAACTCACCAAGGTCCCGCAGGGCCTGGACAGCCGGAGGGAGAGTGTTCCACCAGGCCGGGGCCAGAGCCGTAAAGGCCCTGGCCCGCGTGGAGGCCAGCCGCATCATTGAGGGGCCAGGAACCACCAGTAGATTGGCCTCAGCCGAACGGAGAGGCCGTACAGGGACATATGGGGTGATGCGGTCTCGATGATACGATGGTCCCAGGCCGCGTAAGACCTTAAAGGTCAACACCAACACCTTGAAAATGATCCATAGCAACATCCTTCACATTGTCTTGTCATTTTCCAAGGTGGGGTCAGGTGCCTTTGGCGTTGGCTTGATACATCCCAGGCTCCTGACGCAGGCACAGTTATTTCAGGAGCAGGTGCCATGCCACTGCATCACATTATTTCCTCCTGCTAGGCACTCACTAGGCTATTGTTGTAGTGCTCATATCTGGGACCGTGGCTGCTCTTTCCTCTCCTCCGCTTGCAACCTGTACTGAACCAACCTGGGATTTGCACAGACCTACTTCTGTGTGCCCACTTGCATATCTACATCTACATCTGTACCTACTGCATCTATTTGATTCTCGCATGTGTATGTACTTGGGACTGGTTCACAAGACCAGACAGAGAATGGTTTGAAGGCAGGGTGACACTGTTTCATTGATGAAAGTGAGATCTAATCTTGTAAAACAAGGAGAGGGGGACTGTATGACAGCCTAGGATGAGAGCCATAAGGGATACTGCCTGGGTGCAGTGGTGAACTGAGAGAACTTCTGCCGAGTCGACAATTTTAATCAAAATGACCTTCTCAATAGGTATATTTCTATATTGTGGAGTGGAGAAAATAACTGGGAAGGCAAGACAACAAAATTCTGAATCATACTTGCTTTGAGCACAGTCCTATTTACCTTCAAAGTCTGAGGTGTAAATCTTTCACCACCATGGGCATTTACCTTCACAGACGGTTCAAAGTCTGAGGTGTAAATCTTTCACTACCTTGGGCAGCTTGAGATTCACTTACAGGGAGATGCTGAGGATTTAATTTGAACAAAGAATGTGCTCTGTGCTATGGCCTGGGTTCCTAACACCCTTGAACATGTTCAGAATGCCTTCTTCCTCACCCTTGAGTGGCTCTTACTTACGTTCACAGACTGAAATAAGAGGAATGGATTTCCAATCAAAAGGAGCAATTTTCTGTGAGCTGGAGAACAGGTTCTTCTTCCCTTGCTAGAAATTAAACTTTGACCTACTGCTTCTGTAGCCATGCTTATCTTGAATGTCATTCCAATATCTGCCCACGTGCTCACTGCCGTGCCTGTCTTCTCCTTCCAGATCCTTACTCCATCGCAGGCAGCGATGGCAGCATCTCTGCCTCAGTGGCCTCGATCCAGCCTCAAGCATCCAGTAGTTCCGCTCCCAGTTCCCCCGGCTCTCGCCATTCAGTCAGCACTCTCAAGAAATGGCTGACCAACCCCGTGCGCAAGCTAAGTGCCGGTGGGCTACCTCGGGGCGACCGCCCACTCAGGAAAGCAGAAGGCCGGATGCGGCGGCATGGGCGTCAGGAGGATCGCAAGAGCATCGACTTGGGCTTGCTGGGCCAAGTGGAGGGGCCCTTTGCTGTCCCACGGGAGCCAATTGGCACGGTGAGAGAAAAAGTGGCACACTTGATGGTGGAAAATGCTGTTAAGTCGCAACTGACTAATGGTGACCCAACAGTGTTTTCAATGCAAGGGTTGGACAGAGGTGGCCTCTGCACAGCAACCCTAACTTGCCTGCCTCCACATAGCAACTCTGGGCCTTTCCCCACTCCCTTCCATCCCCCCTATGCAGCGCGCGGCATCCCAGGCGTGCGCCCAGGCGTCCCCACGACCCCTCAAGGCCTGTGCTGGTCGCCAAAGGCTGCTCGAAGAGCTGCCTGGGATGTCAAGCAAGGCTAAGGGGGCGCGACAGCGTCAGCGTCGGGGCGGCTGCGCTGTGGCCGCCCCTGCCGTGGGGAGGGAGGAGGAACCCCGTGCTACTCTCCTCAAGTAGCGCGGGGCTTACGGTAAGTGGGGAAAGGCCCTTTAACTTCCTTGGTGATTTCCTATCTGAGTGTCCACCAGGGCCAACCTACTTAGCTTTCCAGAGCTGATGAGGCAGAATTGCAGGGGACTAAAAGAACAGGCTTTTCCACACCTCCAGCCACAAAACAGAGCTAGCCAACTACTGACCTGTTGCACTTTGCCACAAGCAGAAAGCTGGCACATGATTGACAGATGTTTACAGATCAAATGGCTACAAATAATTCAGGCGAGTGAGCCAAACCTCATGTTGCAGGAAAAGACCCACTGACCCTCAGACTGACCAAATTTATTTCTAAGACATAAACCTAGCAGATATGGAAATTCTGAATGTGAGTGAAACTCCTCCATCACATCTTCCCAAAGGAAATATCATGGGATGAATCACTGCACCATCTAGCACCGTGGCGGCAAACCATTGGCACTCCAGATGTTATGGACTACAATTCCCAATTGGCAGGGGCTGATGGGAATTGTAGTCCATAACATCTGGAGTGCCAAAGGCTCGCCACCACTGTTCTAGCATCCTTTCCAAATTCTATTTGTTTGTCCACCCACCCACACACCCACCCACCCACCCACCCACCCATCCATCCATCCATCCATCCATCCATCCATCCATCCATCCATCCATCCATCCATCCATCCATCCATCCATCCATCCATCCATCCATCCATCCATCCATCCATCCATCCATCCATCCTGTTTTACCCTGTGATTCTTTCAAGTTGCTCAGGGTGGCATACATGGTTGTTTTCTCCCCCACCCTTCATCTGTCCTCACAACAACCGTGCAAAGTAGGTTAGGTTAAGAAACAGTGACTGATCAAAGTCCCCTGTTGAAGGGGAAAAGCTCCCCTCTGCAATATCATGGTTGTTGCAAAGATGCTGCCTGTATTGTTCCTTCACTCCAATAGGTCACAAATGCCCTATCAGAGCTATCTTAGATTTCCTTAACCGCACTAAGCTAATGATTCTGTCCTGCAGTTCCTGACCTATGTTGATCCTTGTCCTTCATTATCATTCTTCTGCAGAAAGGCTGCTGAATTTTATTATATGGATCTAGAATTCTAGATTGAGAACATGCAGGAATCCTGTGTGATTTTAGCACATTCTGGAAAGCTTGTTTGACACTGTACTCCTACGCAGTTACTCCACCGAGACCAAAAACAGTGCTCCAAGACCTACAAGGTCAAGAGAGGTTTCCAGAACACGTTTGGAATCCTTCATCGTTGCAGTATGTCCCCAATTTTAGTGCACTTAAACTGCAGTAACCCTGCCTAGGATTTAACCATTTGTAGGCCATAGGTAAATATGGTAGGATGGTCTAGAAGGTTGAGGTCCTAGATTAAATCTCCAGTCTCTCCAGGAGCACAGGGCTGAACCCCACCTCTGCCACAAAGCTTTGCCTGGACCTGGATAGCCCCAAGCTAGCCTGAACTCATCAGATCTCAAAAGCTAGGCAGGGTTGCTCTGGTTAGGAGTTGGATGGACAACCACCAGAGTTGTAACGTGGAGGCAGGCAGTGGAAAATCACCTCCAGACATCTCTTACCTTGAAAAACCTATGAGATCAGCATGTCAGCTGTAACTTGATAGCAAAAAGAAGGCCACAGATGCTCTAGGAGCAGGCTTGATCATACATGGTCTGAAACATGAAAGGGCCACCCATAAACATTACCCATGTGTAGGGCTCTTCCCATGTGTGGCAGGAAGTCTCATTGAAGCCTTCACAACTGTTGGAAGCCCCCTGAATTTCAGTAAGTTTGGATTCAAACCAACTTGCCCAAGAATCCAGTAGATTCATAATGGCATCCTAGAAACCGGATAAAATCTAGCTTGGGATGAGTAGCATTTTTATAATTAAAGATCCAAATGACGTCAAAATTCAGACCGAGAGATCAACAAAAATCTGGTTTATGAAAACCCATTTGTTTAACTAAACCCATGCAGATTAACATCGCTGGCAAGCGACAGGTTGATAATTCATAAAGGTTTAACTGCTCAAACATTAGTTCTTGCAAGTCCTTCATTAGGAAGTAACACCCACGAAGTCTCACAGTGAATACTAAACAGACACAGGAGCACCCTGCATAATTGTTGTAGTGCTGTGGCATAAACATGCACATGATTCACATTTGGATCACTGGCAACATTTCATCTTTATCATTTTCCTTTCCGTAAAGCATGGGATTTCGGTTTCTGGTAGCCAGCTAAAGGTTGACTTAGCCTTCCATCCTCCTGAAGTCGGTAAAATGAGTACCCAGCATGGTGGGGGTAAAGTGTAGGCCAGTGATGGCGAACCTATGGCACGGGTGACAGAGGTGGCACTCGGAGCCCTCTCTGTGGGCACTCACACACAGAGTTCGTCATGTGGGGGGCAGAAAATCACCCCCCCCACACACACACACATACACATCTAGGCTGGCCTGGGCTACTGAGCACAATGTGCGCGCACCGCAGTGAGCAGGGAGGACTTGGCTGGCGGGCCCGGTGCCTGTGCTCGGGTGGCTGCTGCCGGGGGGGGGGGGGCGCAGAGGAGGCAGAGATGCTAGAGAGGCACAGAGCGGTGTGCACAGGACTTGCTGGAGGCTTGAGCAGGCTGGCCCCTGCTTGAGCGGGTGGGGCTGAGGAAGAGGGAGCCAACCAGTTTTTTCTAAACTAAAGCCTCAGCATTCAGGTTAAATTGCCGGGTTGGCATTTTGCGATAAATAAGTGGGTTTTGGGTTGCAATTTGGGCACTCGGTCTCGAAAAGGTTCGCCATCACTGGTGTAGATGATTGGGGAAGGAAATGGCAAACCACTCCGTAAACAGTCTGCCCAGTAAACATTGTGGGGTAATGTCACCCCATGGTTCAGTACCTTTAAAGCAGGGGTCCCCAACTCTTTTGAGCCTGAGGGCACATTTGACATGGTGGGCGCACTACAAAATGTCTGCCACAACGATGGCTGCTGCAGGAGGCAGAGCCAGCCATAAAATGACACAGTGTAGATCTTTATGCTAGGGTGGCAATTGCTGCCAAAGCAACATTTGAAAAAAAAATCTGCACAGCCAATCATATCTCCAGAAGAAGCCTTGCTGGGTAAAAGCCCCGCCCACTTCTTAAAAACACTTGGTGGGCTCCAGAAAAGGTGTCTGCAGGCACCGTGATGCCCACAAGTACAGCTTTGGGGGTCCCTGCTGTAAAGCATCTGTAAGAAGCCCGCTAGTCCCATAAAAACCTTTGCCTGCCACCTGGCTCCCATATTGGTTATTCTCACTTTGTACCTGCGCCTCCAATATATCTTACGTGAAATACTGGATTTTCTTTTTTGAAGATCTGTATTTGGCAGGGACTGTGGCCATTTAGTCACGTGGGGGCAGAAAATTGCCCCCACACCCGTCCTCAGTAGCGTAGCATCAAGGGGGCGAGGGAGGGCGCAATGCACTGGGCATGCGACCCTCCGGGGATGTGGTGGGGGCGTTCTGGGGTGTTTCGGGGACGCGTGGCAGGGGCGCAGGACGCAGTTCCCCCTTGCTCTGCCCCTGCCTCTCCTCCTTCCCCCTGGGCCCATACACTGACTTCAAGACCTAGTGCAAAAAAACATTGTTTGGTCATGGTGGGGGAAGGTGGCTGCCCAGATGGGAAGGTGGGAGGACTCAGGTTTTGCACCGGGCAACATTTTCCCTACCGTGTTTCCCCGAAAATAAGACAGTGTCTTATATTAATTTTTGCTCCCAAAGATGCGCTATGTCTTATTTTCAGGGGATGTCTTATTTTTCTGTGTTCTGTTCGTCGGGCATGCTTCCAAACAAAAACTTTGCTACGTCTTACTTTCGGGGGATGCCTTATATTTCGCACTTCAGCAAAACCTCGACTACGTCTTATTTTGGGGGGATGTCTTATATTCGGGGAAACAGGGTAGATGTGCCTCTGGTATTTGGTTCTGCACTGAGCCACATTTGGCTACACACTGCTGCTGTAGAATAAAAAAATGACAAATCTGGCTCTCCAGAAATATTTGTTCCCACCCATTTCTTGTCCCTCAGACATCTCAAGCAGATCACAAGTGCTCTGAACAGGGACAGCTGTGTGTTCACTACAGCGTCCGGTATTTTGTTGGCATGAAAGTGGTGCCTCATCATTTTAGAGGAATTAGTGGGGCTTATATGTGAGGCTGGGAGCCATGAAGCTGGGCACTGGGATTAATGCCCGGGGAGGGGGGGGGAGGAGGAGGAAGGGAGGCCTGGCATGAAGCGAGTCCATTCTCTGATCTGCATCGAAGACAATCAAAACTATGTTTTTGTTCCCTCTCCATGTTGCCTGGGGTTCTGCCCCATGCTGCAATAAACAATGTGGGTTTTCTCTGATAGTCTCTAGAAGGGGAAGCAGCTGTTTATCCAGGGCGTGCTTTTACTGTGAAGCATTTGTTTGCGGCAGAAGGTTCCAGAGGGAATGCATGTTCCCTGTCTCAAATGTCCACTGTGCCTGTATGGTTTTTAAATGCCAAACCAATTTGCTCCTGTCAATTTTGACTTTTGCAAAACAAAAAGAAAAGTGAAAAGGAAGTCTAGCTGTACCCTGTGGCTATCCAGTTCCTGGTTCACTCACTCATGTGTAAATGCACCAGCAGATGTATACACATACCTCAGTTTGGCCAGGTCACAAGCCTTTATTGGCATAAAATAAACATACAAAATCAGCATACAAAATTTGCCCATTATTGCTCACAATTGTAGACACTGGTACTAAAATACTAAATACTAAAATATATACATGGTCCTTCTGTAACTATAGGACATTCCTTCAGCTAAGTTAACTCACTTAAACGTCATCGGATACTGACAGAAGCTAGAAAAATTACTGCTGGCTATATGTGGTCATAATACATAGACATTGGTTGGTATTCATCTAGATCTCTACGTCTATTATTGTTAGCAGAAATTTTGCTACATTCTCACACACTGTGGGATCCATGTTGTTCAAAAGCATAGGTATCTTAAGAGCATCAGTTAGATTGTTATACAGAAATGGGATAAGTGCAGATTGTGACATTCTGATTTTTGCAAACCTTACACAATGAAAGAGGGTATGATCGAGTGTCTCCACCTGACCCATATTGCATGGACATAGCCTCCTCTGTTTATCAATTTGTTGATATCTGCCATAGAGCAGCATAGAAGGCATTAGATTGAATCTGGCCAGTGTGACCTCAGTTTGGCACTGACTTTTGCTTTCAAAAAGTAGTCAGGATGCTTAAAAATTTGCACCAGGATGATGATGAAGAAGAATTAGATTTATATCCCCCCCCCTTTCTCTCCTGTAAGGGGACTCAAAGGGGCTTACAAACTCCTTTCACAACAAACACCCTGTTCCAAAGAACTGGGACTAGCCCAAGGTCACCCACCTGGCATGTGCTGGAAGTCCACAAGCTAGTCTAGTTCACCAGATAAGCCTCCACAGCTCAAGTGGCAGAGCGGGGAATCAAACCTGGTTCTCCAGATTAGAGTGCACCAGCTCTTAACCACTACACCACGCTGGATAGACCCAACCTAATTACGCAATTGTATTTAATCAAGGCAATTATTTTTATTTATTTAATTCATTTACACTCCGCCCTGCTCTCCAAAGGGGATTCAAAGCAGCTCACATTGTTCTCCTCTTGCAACCTTGTGTGTTGGGTTAGGCTCAGATTATGTGACTGGCCCAAGGTTACTCAGCAAGCTCCTGTGGCATATTGTGGATTTAAACCTGGGGCTTGCAAAATTTCGTCTGACAGTCAAACCACTGCATTGCACTGACTCTTTAAAGCCTGTTCAGGAGATTGAGCAGAATGGGAGGGAAATATACCTCCTGGTTAGCAACAAAGTCATATTTTACATCACACTGCTCTGATGATAGGATTTGCGTTTCTCAAATGTGGGTTTTTACAGAAAGCTGGAATAGGCAGACTAAATATAGTTATCCTTAAAGCTGGATAGGAGCAGGCTAGAACTGACATGCTTCAAGCTGATGTTTGCTGAAATCACAGCAGTGAAGATGCAGGGAGAGGCTTCCAGGAACCTAAGTGATTTTAGAGGATTTATCTACCACCTATAGAGACCTGCTCAAGACAGGTTACAACCAAAATGATAAAACAGTCATTCATAACCAGTCAAAGCTGTTAAACATAACCTGTCAAAAACAGTATAAAACACACCTCGAGCAAGTTAAAATGATACTGGGCCTTTCCCCACTTCACGTATTTTCTGAAGCGCAGCGCGCTTACCCCTTAGCACGAGCCATTACTCGGTGCGGGTCGTGAAATTAACTGCCGCTTCTGCAGCTGAGGCAGTCAGAAGGTGCCGTTCTTTCCAGCTGTCAGAAAATGACGCCACGCTGAAGGACGTTGGAGCCGCTAGAGTCGGGCTGCCGCGTCATGCGCCTGCTCGGCCGACTCGTGGTGAGCACCGCTGGACCACGCGCTATTTGGGGGCAGTAGCGCGCAGCAAACGGTAAGTGGGGAAAGGGCCAATGATAAAAAAGCTCACAGGCTAGAAAGCAAACAGTGAAACAGCTGGCAAATAAGAAAATCCCCAAGTTAAAAGTCTAGGGGCACAGAAATGTTTTGAGTTGGTGCCTAAAGGAATGATAGGCACCTACCATGTGATACTCCCCCGTGTTGTCCTTCCCTCCGTTGAACTCATTTCCTGTTTTGAAACATGGCTACAGAGAAAAAAAAATTCATGAGTGACTGGTGTGTTTTCAAGAGCTAATAGATTGAGGGGATGTTAGATGTCCTCACATGAACGACTTCTCCTTTGCAAGTGCCATGCATTAGCTTTACATAGGAAACACAGGGTTGAAACCTTGTGCTTTCCTCAAACACCTTGTTTAAGGTGACCAGATGGTCACCTTTGTGAACCGAGACGGGGGTAGGGATACATTGACAAGACGGGTTCTGGGGCTTGCCGCTTCAGGCGGAAAATGGCAAGCCCCAGTAGCTCGCGGTATCAAGCGCCGCACACGCTGGCTGAGGCTGCCGCACCGCTCATGCCTCCCCAGGACAATCGGGACAATTGAAATAACCTGCGGGACGTGGGACAAATTGTTTGAAGACGGGACTGTCCCGCCAAAAGCGGGACGTCTGGTCAGCCTGACCTTGTTCCACCTTTACCATCTAATAAACATTGTACGTAAATGTGCGCAACAAAATTCCAGTGGCCATTTTTATAGACTCCATGACATCACTTCTGCCTGCAGAACCGGAGGTGATGTCACCACATTGCAGCATGCTCTAGGACTCACCCAAAGTGATGTAGACCTTAGAGCTCATTAGGAATTATTATCAGTTTCGTCAGATGTTCATGGCTACAATTGGCCATGCTGACAGGGGCTGATGGGAATTGTAGTTCCTGAACATCTGGAGAGCCGCAGGTTCCCTACCCCTGGTCTATGGCTTTAACCATGGAGTTTTGGAGAAATCCTAGAGTATCCCATGATGCAGCAACATCCCTTCTGGTTGTACAGCCGGAAGTGGCATTACAGGATGCTTATTTGGTAAGTCTCCATCCTGCTGGTCTCCCAGCCTACTATGTCTACTGACTGGGCTACCATTCATGAGTAATGATTTTATGTGCAAGGTAATGACTTTATATTCAGGCAGGGTTTTAATGCAGGGTGTGGAAAGGAGCATAAAACTAGAATAACACATGCCCCTGGCCTCCAATTTAATTTAGCAAATTCATCCCCCTATGCCTGACCTGCTTGCTCAACAAAGCCAGCCCTGATCCCAACAGCAAAAAATAAATACAGTGGCACAATGTGGTGGGTGAGGTCATCCGTAACGAGTTTTGCACCCCTGTAAACATGGCACAGTAAAGACACTGCTGTGTGTCATTGATGCTACGCCTATTCCTCTTCCATTTCTTCAAATCACTTTCACCAAGTCCTTCTATTCCCCACCTCCAGTGTTCTAAATATATGTATCTAGCCTTGCAGACACACTTGAACCCCTGTGGGGGAAAAGAGGTGAGATTATGAGCAGACAAATGGCTCGCTTTCATTTCCCCGTGCCTCTGGTTTGCTTCAGAATCACCCTTTGTGGAAGTAGCGTGGGCATTTTTAAAAAGGGCAGTTAGATAGACCTTGAGATGAAGCAGCCGGGCAGGAACTAATGGAGTTTGAACCAGGTATAGTATGGAATTTGTACCAGGTATAGTATGGACAAGTGAAATACCAAATGATTACCCCGGGTAGCTGAAATTTATTTCATTTTGTCATTGCTTTGCTTTCCAGAGATGGTTAGCTGTTTGCTGGAAGCAGCTTGCAATCAAAGCACATAAAAAATACGACAGAAAAAGCAACTCTGAAAGAGGGTAGTAAAATGCTGCAGCTGTTCCCCATAATAAACAAGCTCAACAAAAGCTGATTGAACTCTGGACGAAAACAGTAGCGTCATCAGAAATGAACCCAAATGCTTGTTGAAATAGCGTAACTTTGCAGGGTGTGAAAGCTAACCAGAGAAGGCACTGCCTATACAAAAGAGGACACAGATGGCATCGCAGCAGCTGGTGGTGGCGGCAAGATGCTGCCCTCAGGGAAGTTTGGAAATACTTAGAGAATGGTCTGAGGGCTTCCTGTAGTCCAGGAGGTGAATCTGCTGTTGCCGTAACACTTTTATCTTGTGTTCCAGGATGGCAACTCTCACCTCCCGGATCTTTCGCTTCTCTCCAGCTTACTGGAAGGGGATGGTGCAGAGAAACACACCCAGGTGAGCTGTTGTGTGTATGCCTTGTGTGTGGAATGTGCCTCTTACCTCTCTCCTCCCTGGGGCAAAATGGCCCTCTGATACCTCAGGAAGACCTAGAACAGGTATTAGCATGCTTTTTTGCAGGGTAGAACTAGCATGGTGGGCAGTTTTTTTGCAGAGTAGCTCAATTGAGGTTTCTGATTCCTGGAGGAAGGGGGAGCAGATAGCAAAGAGGGACTTTCTTTGAATCTGGACATATCACACTTTACTCCAGAAAGGCTCTTGGTCTTTCTTTGCTTCTCTCCGCATGGTGGCAGCAGTGGGATACTTTTTCAAATTATATCTATTCACCGGTATTGATTTATTTCATTTATATGCCACTTTACCCCCTAACGAGGACCCAAAGTGGCTTACAACATTCCCTGCTTCTCTATTTTATCTTTACAAGGATCCTATGAAGTATGTTAAACTAAAAGTGTATGACTGTTCTCATAGGTTGCCAGGTCTCTTCTGTCAGCAAGAGGTGGGAGGTAGGGTCGCTAGATGTGGGATGGGGATGGCTTGGAGATGTGGGGGTGTGGCCTGGGGAGGACAGGGGGCTCAGTGGAGCACAATGGCACAGAGTCTCCTCCAAAGCATCCATTTTCTCCAGGGGAGCTGATCTGGAGTCTGGAAATGAGCTATGGCTTCCAGGGATCCCCAGTCCCACTGGGAGGTTGGCATGCCTGGTCACCCATTTATGGACTACAGTACCCATCATCCCCTGCCAGCATCATGATGGCAGGGGATGATGGGGACCGCAGTCCATAACATCTGGAGGGCTGCGAGTTTGACACCTGTGCTCTATGGCAAAGTGAGGATCCGGATGTAGATATCCCAGATTCTAATTCATTCGGCCATTCTAGCTCTAACGTAATAATAGACCTCATCCCATCTCCAAAGATGAGTTGAAATTAATTTAAGCAAATCCTTTACACTTCTTTTTGACAACATACCCATTTACAAATGCTGTTGGTTTTAGTTGTACTCAGAAAAATAGGCTGTAAATTATGAGCTTTGAAAATTAAATACTTGCAGTCCAGCCTCGAATATTAAACACTTTGATTGTGATGAGCTGGAGGCACTTAACCTCATCAATATTTAATGTCTCTAAATTTTATTAGCAAGACTTAGCATGTAAATATGTTTGAAACTGAAAAAAAGGGTCTCTCGAAATTAGGTTTTAAAAACAACAGTTCAAGGGAGATGTTAAACTGGTGCTATGCATCTAAATGCCAGCGAAAAATATAGCTAGCGATAAAATGGAAAATACCAGATGCTCTAAAAGAACCTGATTTTTTTTTAACATGGCAAAGTTAATAAAATTGACTAATTTGTTATGATTCAGAAACAGAAGATTTCTAATAGAGATGAACACTATGGAGGTTGTTTTTACAATTTTGAAATTAATGTAAGGGTTACCAAGAGATATCTCATGATTTTTTTTATACCTCCATAAGAACATAAGAACAAGCCAGCTGGATCTGACCAGAGTCCATTTAGTCCAGCTCTCTGCTACTCGCAGTGGCCCACCAGGTGCCTTTGGGAGCTCACATGCAGGATGTGAAAGCAATGGCCTTCTGCGGCTGTTGCTTCCGAGAGCACCTGGACTGCTAAGGCATTTGCAATCTCAGATCAAAGAGGATCAAGATTGGTAGCCATAAATTGACTTCTCCTCCATAAATCTGTCCAAGCCCTTTTTAAAGCTATCCAGGTTAGTGGCCATCACCACCTCCTGTGGCAGCATATTCCAAACACCAATCACACGTTGCGTGAAGAAGTGTTTCCTTTTATTAGTCCTAATTCTTCCCCCCAGCATTTTCAATGTATGCCCCCTGGTTCTGGTATTGTGAGAAAGAGAGAAAAATTTCTGTAGATAAATTAGCTGTAGTTAATTTGAGTATTTTTCCCAACGTGGCTATGACATGCATAGTTGCCCTATTATTTACAATAGAACAGTGGCATAAAAATACTCTAAATAAACAACTTTTTTTAAAGGCAGTCTACAGGAAATTAGTTTTAACAATGTGTGTGTAAAGTGCCGTCAAGTTGCATTCAATTTATGGGTTTTTCAAGGGTTTTCAAGGCAAGAGAGTATTAGAGGTGGTTTGCCATTGCTTTCCTCTGCATCAGAGGTGGTTTGCCATTGCTTTCCTCTGCATAGCAACCCTGGTATTCCTTAGTGGTTTTTCATCCAAGTACTAACCAGGGCCAACTCTGCTTATCTTTTGAGTTCTGTCAAGATCAGGCTAGCCTCAGCTATCCAGGTCAGGGCAGGTTTCACAGTAGTTAACGAAACACACTATGTCGACAGCTAGACTGAGGCAGGTCGGCACTGCTCGGTGCTTTTAGAGCTCACCACAGCATTCGACACAGTCTGTTTCAGTCTGTTCTTTGGGAGACAATTTCAAGAGCAAGATGTCTACTGGAGTGACTGGATCTGAAATCTGTTCTTTTCCCTCTCCTGGTCTTTGAGAATCTGGGGGAAAGCATGAGGTCCTATTCAGCCCTCCTTCAGCCAAGCACAAGGGCCCTGCTTCCCTTTCGTCACCCTTCTTTACCACCTGCTGTTGATTGTTCCAAGCCTGATGCAAGGGTTTTTTTCCTTTCCCTCACTGCAGGTCCCTGACCCCTCTCCCCTCCCCAGCGACTGCCAAAGCCTGGAACCCCCCTCAGAAACCCCTCTGCAGCCCCTCGCCTCTGAGGAACAGGAAGAGGAGGAGAGGCGAAGTGCCTTAGAAAAGAGTATGTAAGTGATTTCCCTTGGTGCCTGGCTTGCGGGCTTGACAGGAGAGGGCGGGAGGGTTGGGATAGTAGGGAGAAATACAGCCCCTTCTGCCTCAGAACCTTTTGCTCAGTGGTGCTGGGTTTTTGCTCAGTTTTGCTCTGAACTGGCAAAGGTCCAGTCTGATCTGGGGGGCTTCACACATTACAACTCAGTAAGGCTGCTACCGCCAGGTTTGGAAATTCCTAGAGATCTCACGGGCGGAGCCTGAGTGGGAGGGGACTAGAGAGAGGAAGAACCTTGGCAGGGTATAATTGTATGCAACCCACCTTCCAAAGCAGCCATTTTCTCCAGGAGAAAAACATAAATAGTTTTCAATCAATCTATCAGTCAATCAATGGTTTGTGTAGTCTGGAGATCATTTGTAATTCTGGGAGATCTCCATCCCCCACCTGGAGGTTGGCATTCGTACAACTAAGCAGGTCCTGTGCACAGACATATATACCCTGTATATGTGCCCTGTAACATTGGGACACTTTTTTTGTTCTGTGTACATACTGTGGGAAACCAAGATTGGCCCTTTCTCTCTACTACATGTTCATGCATTTTTTAAAAAATGCATGTATGTGTCTTGAGTGTGATGGGGTTGTACTATAGCTACTGGGGTTGCCATCTTTGGGTCAGGAAATTCCTGGAGATTTGGGGTTAGATCTTGGGGAGCGGGAGGGGAGAGGAGGGCATATTGTCCGCATATTGTCCGCCATTGAAAGCAGGGGAATTGATCTTTGTTGTCTGGAGATAATGTGTGACTCCAGAAGGTCTTCAGGCCCAACTTGAGGCTGGCAACCTAATAGCCACCCATGGGGGTACCTCATCCATCTGAAATATACGAATCCTCCAGGCATGGGACCATACAAAAGGTTTCCTTTGAGAAGAATGTATCTGTAGTTGGGCATGGAGTGTGTTGAACAGGTTGATGGGAAGAAAACAGGAGGAGGAGCAGGGATATTCAAGGCCAGTACCTTCCCCTCAGACACTGCTACTTCCTCTTGTCTGCAGGTTTGTTCTCAGGGAGTTGATTGAGACTGAGAAGATGTACGTGGAGGACCTGGGTCAGATTGTGGAGGTGCCAACACCCTCTTCATTTTAGACATTGATTCCCCTTACCCTGTCAGGGCTGGCTGTAAATTATTGTGAGTGTGAGAAATTTGCCATTTCTTCCAGCGAGGGCGCATTGCTTACTCATGCATCCCCATGCTTCCGAACGTGCATAGTGCTGAACACAAGGAGAGGGGAAGGGTTAGCCGTCCATTCAGCTGGCCCTTCAAGTGTCCATGCACCACAGGTAACTGAATGACCTTGACTGGCATTGGCCGCGTCTACCTGTCTTTTTCTTTGGCAGCTATTTCCATGATACTGTGCGTTTTTTGGGAGAAGCAAGAGTGGTGTGAGAATTGGTTGTGCTTCCTGCCTTGCCTCTTCTGGGCCCCAAAGTTCCCGTCTTTGCTCCTTTACATACGCTGCCATCCTAAAGCACAGTTCTCAGCAGGGCAGCATAGTTGGTTTGGTTCCCATATTTGTGAAATTCTGTATGGAAGCTTGGTTAAGAATGCAATTGGGAGTCCTCTAATATGTTTCAGGGTGTTTTTTTTTTAAAAAATTAAAACCATATTTCTAGTCCTTGCACCTATTAAAAACATGCTTGTCGCAATGCGTGCAGAAGGTTCCAGTTTCCAAACAAAAGAATATCTTTGCTTTATGTGGGTACATTCCCCTTCCCCACATTTTCCATGACATTATATTCCTATTTGTCCTTGATGCCACTCAGGGCCACTCCCCACTCACCTCTTACTGTGCAACCCCGCAGCGCCCCCGCCTGGAAAAGCCTCCGTGGCTTTTGACCACGGAGACATTTGTTTCCCACTCGCTCCCTGGCTTAGGCAAGAGGAACTGGCGCCGAGGGAGAAGCGCTCCCCAGACCTCCTTCCACCTTCCTCGTTGCCAGTGAAAAATGTGCACTGGGGCAGGCTGGGGAAGGAAGAGGAGGGACGGAAGGAAGGCACGGCCTGCCTGGCTGTGTGCAGGAGGAGGGCCCCCGAGCTGCTGCCGCCGCCGCCGCCGCCACGTGTGGCACAGTGGTGGCGCCGACGAGTAGGCAGCCGCCTGGTTCAGCGACGAGAGCTGTGAGAGGCGGCCCCCCGCCGAGCTGCCGTTCAGCCCCTCCGAGCGCTCCTGCACCAGCCTGAGACAAGATGGAGGCAAAGAGGGATTTCTTTTCTGTCAGTTCACTGGAGGAGTCTTTGCTGCTCTTCCACCTCCTTGCCGCGGGGTTTTTGAAAATGTTCCTCTTCGTAGAGGACCTAATTTGCCGTGCGGCAAGGCGGTGGGAGAGCGGCAAATTCCAGGCAGCTGCGCAGTGAGCGCCGGTGATGTGGGGAACGTCCGGGATCCCCGCGTCTTTTACAGAGGTGACCCCGCGGCTTATGGTGAGTGGGGAGTGACCCTCAAAAGAATATAAAAACCTTACAGATTTGCTTGGCTGGATCAGATGAAGGGCCTAGCTAGCCCTGCATTGTCGTTTCTTCCAGTGGCTATCAGACACCATCATAAACCTCCTCAAGTCAAAAGGCTGCACTAATGTCCATCCAGTGTTTTCCCGTAACCATCTTGTTTACATGTACAATAGGCACATATGTCCCGAGGGTTTTTAAAAGCTAGCAGCCGCCACCCCATCCCATGGCAATGAGTTCCACAAGCTAATTATGCACTAAGAAACATTTCCCCCCCTTTTTTATAGCAGACTTGCTGTCAATCAATTTTATTGGATGACCTCAAGTTCTGGTGTCTTGAGAATGATTTCCCCCCATTTCATTCTTTCCGAACCATAGTTTTATAAACCTCAGGCTTGTTGTCTTTTAAGTGATCTTTTTTTTCCTAAAGAAAAATCTCCCAAGGAACGATAGGGTACACGTACACATAGATGAGGTTTAAACTGTGTGTCCTTCCCTGTAAGGATGGTGCTTCAAATCCCACACATGCCCCTTTCTGTCTCAGGGCCTCTGATATTCCTCGCTGAGATCCGGCAGCTGTTTCCAGAAGTATAACGTATTATAAATAAATGTTGGCCGGACCTCAATGGACATCTATAGGGTTAGTCCTTTTCCTAATAATTTCTAAATACTGAATTAGCCCTGTTCATTTATTTTAATTATTATTATTATTATTTATTTGGCTTGTACACCGCTGTCTCCACGAATGAACAACCATAAATAAACAATTAAAACAATGTCTTAAAGAACTGATAAAATGCCAGTCTTCTAAATACATTTTGACAAGGGTTGGGATGACAGCATTGCTTCCAAAATCACCACTAATCAACCGCCATCGAAACCAGAGCAGAACAAAAAACAGCAGACGAGAAGCGACGCAAACAAACGAGACTGAAAAAAATGGAAACAGGCTGAAAAAGAAGAGACCAGCTTAAGATGGAAAGACCGTTGCGGCCTTCAAACATAGGCTTGGTGGAACAGCTCCATATCGCAGGCCCTGTGGAACTGAGCTAGATCCTGCATGGCGCTGGTCTCGTTCGACAGAGAATTCCACCCAGAGGCGTAGCTAGGGGAAATGGAGCCCGTTGCAAAATCGGAGTTTGCTGCCCCCCATGTTCGTTTGTGTTTTTTGTATTTTTTAGTGCTTTTTCAGTTTTCGGCCTTCAGGGGGCGCAGTTTTTAGGCTAGCAGTATCAAAATTTCAGGGTATCTTTAGGAGACTCTCCTGATGATACTTTCCAGGTTTTGTGAAGTTTGGTTCAGGGGGTCCAAAGTTATGGACCATCAAAAGGTAGCCCCATCTACTATTAGCTCCCATTGGAAACAATGGGGGATGGGGCACCTTCTTTGGGGGTCCATAACTTTGGACCCCCTGAACCAAACTTCACCAAACTTGGTTGGTATCATCAGGAGTGTTGCCAGACGAAATCCTGAAATTGTGGTGCTGCTATCCTAAAAACTGCACTCCCTGCTGGCCGACAAAGTAAAAACACTAAAAATATCAAAAATACATTTTTGCTGCCCCCCAGGAGTGGGCCCGGTGCAACGCGCAACCCCCTGCCCCGTGCTAGCTATGCCACTGATTCCACCAGGCTGGGGCCAGGGGCAAAAAAAAGCCCTGCCTGTGGTTGAGGATAACCGGACTGTTTTATGACTCCAAGGCCACTGTCCTGAATTATTTCAGTCAGTTTAGACCTCATCTATGTATATGTGAGTTTAAGTTTCCTGTCCCGACGTGTGTCACTTTTACAATTAGCCTTAATGAACTGCATCTGTCATTTTGTTGCTGAGATGCATGTGTAACCTCAGCTTGTGGGTTCTGTGGGGCAGTACTTGGAAGGAGTTGCAAAGAACCAAATTTAAACAAAACAGTTTACTTCTCTTACAAATAACATTAAACATCAACATTTAACATTACAATTCAAGGTCCTGTTCAGGTTGCATTTCAAGTCCTTCTAGTTACAGTCTACTGATACTGCCAAGTCCAATTCTTCTTTGCAAGTGGGTTGGCTCCTGAAGACTCCAAGGGCTTGATGAACAGGATGCAACATGATGAAGGTTTCCAGGAGAACTCTCACCCATTACAACCACAAAAAGAAACCCTGAAACAATAAACTCCAACATTTACAACATAGCAAAAATAAACTACCTTCCCAGTAGTTCCCAACAATATTGCAGTTTACCTTAACAAGGTGTCAAGGGCTTATACAACCAAGGTCCGAGTCTGGTAGCCTTGTCTTCTCCAAAGAGCTCTGCAGCCTTTCTGCTGCTCTGAGTCTCCACCCCCTTACTGGTTCAACCCATTCTGGGCATGGGGGTTACACATGCTGTGGCATTTTCCACAGTCTGCTTGAGATTTTCCCTGTCCTGAATAATTTAATGTTATCTGCTATCTCTGCCACTTCGGCATTCACCTGTGATGCCATGTCATTTATGAACAAGTCGAAGGGCACAGAGTTCCATCTCTGGGAAGCTCTGTGGTTTATTTCCTTCCACTGTGAAAACTGTTTGGATACCCGTTCCCTCTACTCCCTGTCTCCTAACCAATCCCTTAGTGAATGTATTCTCTTGGAGCAGCAGTGGCGTAGTGGCTAAGAGCAGGTGCACTCTGAATCTGGAGGAACCGGGTTTGATTCCCAGCTCTGCCGTTTGAGTTGTGGAGGCTTATCTGGGGAATTCAGATTAGCCTGTGCACTCCCACACATGCCAGCTGGGTGACCTTGGGCTAGTCACAGCTTTTCGGAGCTCTCTCAGCCCCACCCACCTCACAGGGTGTTTGTTGTGGGGGAGAGGGAAGGGCAAGGAGATTGTCAGCCCCTTTGAGTCTCCTGCAGGAGAGAAAGGGGGGATATATATCCAAAAAAACCTCTTCTCTCTCATCCAGTGATTGTTAAATTACTTTTTGGTGAGGGACTTTGCTACATGCTTTTTAAAAAGCCGAGTATACAGTGTCCACTGAGGCATCTATACCTCACAGAACTCTAAAAGGTTGGTGAGATAAAACTTCCCTTGGCAAATTCCTCCTCAGCAAGGATTGTCATTCTACATATTTCACCATTGTAGCCTTAATATTGCTTTCCAGCCACCTGGAAACAGGGCTTGTAATTTCCTGGATCTCCCCCTACCCTCCACGCAGTGGTGGGATCCCAAAATTTTAGTAACAGGTTCCCTCGCCAGCCCCCCTCAGCAAAGGGGGCAGAGGCGTACCTAGGCAAACCTGAGCCCTGGGCAAAACCTGAGTTGGTGCCCCCCCATGGGCAGCCACCCCACCACGACCCCCCCCCCAATTTTTTGCACCAGGTCATTTCTAAATCATCATCACATTATAGAAAATGCCCCAACTCACAAATCTGAACACAGCAATGGTGAAACACACAGGTTCTTTGATAGAGACTGGTGAGATAAAAGGTACGAAAGGCTGAGAATCCATGAATTGCAGTACCTGAAAGGGATTAACCCAGTTCAGGGAGTTACATTATTAGTCGCAAGTGCTATATGGAACCTTCATGTTCAAAGGCAGGATGCCTCTCGGGGAGGCGAGGGCGTGGAGACGGGAAAGCGGACCCAATTAGTAACCCCCTTTCAGCTCACACAAATAATTAGTAACCCACTCTCGGGAACTGGTGAGAACCTGCTGGATCCCACCTCTGCCTCCACGCCTTTTTAAAAAACATGAGTGTGATGCCGGCCTCTTGCCAAGCTGTCTGGAAAAGAAGCGAACTGCAGGGACCTTATATATTTCAGCTCTGCAGCCCTCGCCTGTCCTTTCAAAACTTCTGGGTGAATGCCGCCAGGCTTGGAGGCCTGCACTCCTTTTCTGTTATTAAATCACGCTGATTTAGGCATAGGTACCGACGTCTCCTGCACCTTCAAACAGCCCCTACCATAAGGTGACCAGATGGTCACCTTCAAGAACCGGGACGGGCGGGCAGCCCCCCGTGCTCGCGCGCACACACACACGCACTCGCGCAGCCACACACACTCGCACAGACACACAGAGCGCACACTCGCGCGCACACACGGAGCCCCACACACTCGCGCGCACACACTCGCGCAGCCACACACACTCGCACACACACACGGAGCCACACACACTCGCGCACACACACTCGTGCAGCCACACACACTCGCACGCACACACGGGGCGCACTGCCTTCTGGGGCGCTGCCGTTTCCCACCCTGTCACAGGGCTGGAAACGGCAGCGCCCCAGAAGGCCATGCCTCTGTGACAGGGCGGGAAACAGCAGCGCCCCAGAAGGCAGTGCGCTCCTGTGGCCGCGCAGGAGGCTGCCGCACTGCCTTGCGCCCCAGAAGGCAGTGCGGCAGCCTTCCAAAACCCGGGACATTGGGGAAAACTTGCGGGACGCGGGACAAGTTCTTTCAAGGCGTGAATGTCCCGCCAAAAGCGGGACGGATGGTCAGCTTACCCTACCAGTTCAGTTTCCCTGTCTCCCTTAACAGCTCTTCTGTCTGCCTTTCTCGTGTAACGGCCCCACTTTTAATTGGAAAAGTAACTTTTAAGAAGGGTTGTTACTTTAAAAAAGAAAAGCAAAACAGATCTGGAGCAGTCTGCACTTCAGATTCCTCAATGCCTTGCCATATTGTCGGTCTATATTTGGTTTGCCAGAATTTGTACTTTTTTCACTTGGGCAAGGCTTCTGCCTTTTAAAAAAATAATAATAATGAAAGTCATCTTGCCTTTTATAGCTTTCTCGCCTCTGTTGTTTAACTCCATTGGCTGACCGCTGAGCATGTTTGTACCTCTTCTAATCTGTGTTATACTTGGAGCATCTGCAATTGCGTATTTATATGTTTCAAACGGTCCCTTAAGCGCCCCTTACTGTATTTTCACATTTCAAGTGTACTTTTTGATCCAAAATCAAGGCTTTGGGACAGCTTTCGGCTTTTTCTGATTGTCGCAATACATGCTGCCAAGCCATTACAAAATGAGGAGGATCCCCAATGCCGCAGGCCCATAGCCGGAAATGCTGTGATGTTGATATTGAAAGATGGACACTGCAGGCCGGGGTATCGTAAGCGTAAATAAATATATAGCCTAGGCCGTGGTAGGGAACCTTTGGCACTCCAGATGTTATGGACTACAATTCCCATCAGCCCCTGCCAGCATGGCCAATTGTAGGAGCTGGTGGGAATTGTAGTCCATAACATCTGGAGTGCCAAAGGTTCGCCACCACTCCCAGAGGCGTGGGGGGGGAGGGAAAATGGTGCCTGGGGCAACACCTGCTCTGGGCGCCCCTCACCCCCGCCCCACTTACTTTACTTGCCTGTTATGGGCTGCCCCTTGGCCTGGCTCTGCCAGGCTGCTCCTTCAGCTGGAGGCTCCGCTGGCTGAGGGAGTGGCAGGCCGGGGCTGAGGGGAGGCAGGCCGGGGCTGCGAGATGATTCTCTGCCCCCACCTGTCCAGCTGGCATGAGCCTGGGGACACATGACCCCACATGTCCCCGTGAGCCCCTGCACACCCCACAAGTTACTTAATGCAATTTTATTTTAGTGAAATGGCCAAAATGATTGCAGAGCGCCCACCGCTACATTTTCGAGCTAGAAAATTGCATTCCCTCACCGGTTTGTTACAGAGTCAACAAACATCAATGCTCACTCTCCTAGTTTGTGAAATAAAGGCAGCCACAATGGGGTTGTTTTTTTTAGCAATGAAATGCTGCCTGCTTCATGGATCGATACAAGAGCGATGGAAGGAAATATAACGGGTCATTACTGTGAGGTGGGAGCAGGTATACGTCTTCTTAAAGAAATGGTGAAAATACCTGCCAGCATGCCTCTCCTAATATTACATAAAACCGGATCAATAGGAAGTAAAACGATCAGGGACTTGAGTTTTTTTCTTTTGTCTTTTTTTAATGCTTCTGAAAATTCAACAAAGGGGCTTAGAATATCCCCAGGGGACCCAGTTTTTTCTCTCTTCCTGCCCCCCCCCCCATATTTAGCTACAGCCCTGCAATACTTGGGGGGGGGGTATCAATATGAAGCATGCAAGTGAAGCTCATTTTAAATTGGCTTTGCATAACACCGTGGTGGCAAATCTATGGCACTCCAGATGTTCATGGACTACAATTCCCAATTGGCCATGCTGGCAGGGGTTGATAGGAATTGTAGTCCATGAACGTCTGGAGTGCCATAGATGGAACCACTGGAAGTGCCACCACTGGAACACATTCTGGATGTAAGATCTGGATTTCTTTAGTGCCGTATTTTGGATTTATATGGCTTGTCATGCAAGCACCTCTTTTTTGGCTCTACAGCTCAGCAGTTTTTGGCTCTACAGCTCAGCAGTTTTCTATCTTCAGGGAAACTTTTCCGCATCTGTCAATTAACCTCATGCATCATGCAGAGGGTGCTCTACATCTCAGTTCACCTGGGGTGCACTTCCTCATCCTCCTGAATGGGCTGTGAATGCATGGCATGCCCAGAAGGTCCCACGCAGCTGTGCATTTGAGAGAGAGATAGCGAACGAAGGGCAGAAAGCTTGGCTGTACTAGCTGGGTGTGATGCAGTGTATATAAGGTTGGTAGATCATTTCATAAGGTTGTCGTTGCGGTATGTGGCTCTTGATAGGTAGATAGGTAAGTGTGTTGGCTGGGAGGCGTGGAAAGTATGTGTCTGTGAAGAAGATTGAAGTAGCTAATTACAGATCAATCCTATGCGGTTACTCCAGTCCATAGGTGTCAAATTCGTGGCCCTCCAGATGTTATGGACTACAGTTTCCGTCATCCCCTGCCAGCATCATGCTGGCAGGGGATGATGGGAACTGTAGTCCATAACATCTGGAGGGCCGTGAGTTTGACACCTGTGCTCCAGTCTAAGGCCCTTTCCCCACTCACCTTTGCCCGAGGTTTGCTGCGGGCAATTCCCGGTGCGCGCAATTCCTGGCGTGCGCCCTGGCTTCCCCATGACCCCGCGCTCTGTGCGGGGTCATCAAAAGGCGCCATTTCAAAAGGCGCCAGGAATTCCGTGCGTCGAGGGGGTGGGAGAGAGGCAGCGTCGGGGCGGCTGCGTACTCGCCGCCCCTGAAGTGGGGAAGGGAGCTGGACCCCGCGCTACTTGAGGAGAGTAGCGCGGGGCTTAAGGAAAGTGGGGAAAGGGCCTCTGCCCATCAAATAACTCTGCATTTTGCTCTATAAGTGACAGAATGAAAGGGGATGGGAGAAAGAACAAAAGTGAGTGAGTGAGAGAGAGAGAGAGAGAGAGAGAGAGAGAGAGAGAGAGAGAGCAAAGTGTTCTGATTGGGGAGAGATGGATGAATGGAGAGAGGAGAGAGGATAAGAAAAAATGACAGGTAGAGCTAGGCTTCGGGCTGCCAGTTCCCCTCCTGGCCACAGGTAGGGGATGGGGGAAAGGGTTCCCTGATCCAGGTTGGGAAACTCCTGGAATTTTGGGGGTGGAGCCTGGGGAGGACAAGAAACCTCAGTGGGATACAATGCCACAGAGCCCATCCTCCGAAGCATCCATTTTCTCCAGGTAAACTGATCTTTGTGGTTTGGAGACGAGCTGTAATCCCCAAGCCCCACCTGGAGGCTGGCTTCCTTAGTTGGGTTTTTTGTAAAGTGGTTAGGAAAGGTTAGGATTTTCTGTGTATTGAACTGAAGTTTGTTCTTATTCATTCTATGTTACACACTCTGAGCCCTCCGCAGCCTCCCTGAAAAATTCTTCTGAAACCAAAGGTGAAAGGTGTCAGGGGTAGTGCTCATACTAATCGGCCTTAGGTTTAACTAAATGCGGATTCAGTGGGATGCTAATGGCAGCGCAGTTAGTGCTAATGAAGAGAGGCAGGGAAACAGATGACACTTCAGTGAGGGACCCAGTGAGGGAAGTATCACACCAAGGAACCCTCATTGGCTTCTGAACAGCCAAATACAGTTTGAAAGCCATGGGTAAAGTCGTGATGAATGAGTATACTGTTTCACTCCAACTACATCAGGGGTGTCCAACTCTGGCGCTTCAGATGTTAATGGATTACAATTCCCATCAGCCCCTGCTGGCATGGCCAATGGCGCTTCAGATGTTAATGGATTACAATTCCCATCAGCCCCTGCTGGCATGGCCAATGGCGCTTCAGATGTTAATGGACTATAATTCCCATCAGTCCCATCATGCCAGCAGTGGCTGATGGGAATTGTAGTTCATTAGGTTCCGTCTGCCAAAGCTCCGCGGCGGGTCGCTTCCCTGACGAGTTCTCCGCATTTCTTTTACATGCTTTCCAAAGTTATTTTACCTCACTCACTTTTTATCTACTAGCTCTTCTTTTAATCTAAAATTGTTTTATCATTCATGCTTAATGGCAACATGCCAAAGGCGCCATTTACTGGCTCCTCGCGTTATTTGAGTTTGCTTCTAAACTTTTAAACCTATTATTTCAGCCATTGTTGGCTTTTAATTTAGTTTAGCTTTAGTATTTTTTTAACTTTTAACAATTTTATTGCTGGGCTTGAAACCAGCCTCCTTTTATTAGGGTAATTAGAGCCCGTTTAACTCTTTTTAAAAAAAGGTTTAAAAAAAAATTTTTTTTTATTTTTTTAGTGTAGTTCATTAACATCTGAAGCACCAGAGTTGGACACCCTCTGAACTACATCCTACTGAGCTCCCGTCCCTCTGTCATACTTCTCCCTCTGCTCAGCGACCCTGTCCAGAATCTGGAATTGCCAGCAGTTCTCTTAATTCACTCCCCAACTCATTCCCTCTTGGTGCGTCTGAGGGCAGAAAGAGGAAGCACCCCGGCTTCCATAGTCAACTCTTTTGACTTCTACAGGGCTACATGGCGACCATGAAGGCCCGTGGCATCCCCGAGGGCATGAAGGGCAAGGACAAGATAATCTTTGGGAATATCCACCAGATCTACGACTGGCACAAAGAGTGAGTGGGTGAGCACCCACGCCTGGGTGCAGGGCTTGTCGTGTTTCTGAGGACCTGGGATGGGGTCCTTATGGGGAAGGCTTCTTTCGGTGGGGGCGGTTTGATGATAAACCTTTTTGGATTAGCTGACCCTGTGAAATGAGCAGGGTGAAAGTGACCAGCTGAGGGGCTCCATCCAGGAAATCAGTGGAGAATCAGTGTTCCCCTTCTGCCTCACTGTTGTCCAGTCCTGGGAGAAATGAGAGTATGTTTAAGCCGTCTCTGGGAAGCATTTGGAGTTGGGCCACCCTGGGATAAAGTACAGGCAGGAGAGCAAGAGAACTTGTCCTGTGGATCTCACACTACTTCTGTTCCCTTCTGTCCTTGCCTTCCAGTTACTTCCTCAAACAGCTAGAGAAGTGCCTGGAGGACCCTGATCTACTGGCTGAGCTTTTCATAAAGCACGTGAGTCCTTTGTCACAGCTCAATAGAGGGTGGGGAAGCTGCCAAGCTGGCCCAGGATGGCTAAAGAGAGCCAGTGTGGTGTAATGGTGAAGAGCAGTTGCATTCTAATCTGGAGAGCCGGGTTTGATTCCCTGCTCTGCCACTTGAGCTGTGGAGGCTTATCTGATGAACCAGATTAGCTTGTGTACTCCAACACATGTCAGCTGGGTGACCTTGGGCTAGTTACAGTTCTTTGGAGCTCTCTCAGCCACACCCACCTTACAAGGTGTTTGTTGTGGGGAGGGGGGAGATGGGAAAGAACTTTGGAAGCCCCCTTGAGTCTCCTTACAGGAGAGAAAGGGGGGTATACCCTGTTTCCCCAAAAATAAGACAGGGTCTTATATTAATTTTTGCTCCAAAAGATGCGTTAGGGCTTATTTTCAGGGGATGGCTTATGTTTTTCCATGATTTGGTGCCCCCCACGTGACCAGATCAGCTGCGTTGGGGAATCTGTAACTAGGGCTTATTTTTGGAGTGGGGCATAAATTTCAAGCATCCTCCAAAAATCCCGAACAATCATGCTAGGGCTTATTTTGGTGGTAGGTCTTATTTTCAGGGAAACAGGGTAAATCCAAACTCTTCTTCTTCTAAAGCAGGGGTAGGGAACCTGCGGCTCTCCAGATGTTCAGGAACTACAATTCCCATCAGCCTCTGTCAGCATGGCCAATTGGCCATGCTGGTAGGGGCTGATGGGAATTGTAGTT
This sequence comes from Sphaerodactylus townsendi, assembly GCF_021028975.2. NCBI lineage: Eukaryota > Metazoa > Chordata > Lepidosauria > Squamata > Sphaerodactylidae > Sphaerodactylus > Sphaerodactylus townsendi. The sequence goes on along the minus strand of NC_059427.1, from coordinate 179,221,759 downwards.
CCTGAACATCTGGAGAGCCGCAGGTTCCCTACCCCTGTTCTAAAGGAACCTCCATGTTCCAAGACATCTTGCCCTTGAATACTACTAGATGCTGGGAACAAATTGTAAGGCAGATCTGTTGCCTTTCACATCTGGCCCACTTATCAGACATAAGTTTCACCCTCATTAAAAAAATGTACCCAGAAAAATTGTGAGTTAAAAAACTCACTCAGCGTTTGCAGTTGCTGTGGCATTTTTTTCCTGCAATTTCTGTCCCTTGGTACAAACTTGCCCAGTCCATGTGAAGAGGTGATCTTCAGAGTTAACATCTTGTTTAAGATAGTTCAGCGCTAAACCAGGACTTGGAACTTCTCCCTCAGTGAATCCCCACTGCCACCGAGCTCAACATTGTTTTGTCTCAGTCCCCCCCCCGCCCCCAGAACTGCGACATCCTTGTCGCAGTTATGAACTACACTTTTCTGCCGGAACAAGGTCGATACCACTTCGAAGCTTCGAAGTGGGGAAGCATCGAAACGACACCTCATCCGTTCAACCAATCACGAGCTGCTTTTGTGGCATGCGCAGAACGGGAGAGTTGTGGCGGGCAGAAAGTGCATGTAACTGTAAACTGTCAACTGTAAAAACTGTAAAAAAAAAGAACGCTTCCATTTCCCGCCGTAACACAAGCGCCAATCACAATCGAGGAGCGAAACAGGCACCAAGATGATCCTGCCCACTTAGCTCAGTTCCAGGGAGCCAACTCAGTTGCTGTGGGGACAGCCTGGAATCGCTCTCCACTGAAGGGAACCGAGTCGACCTTAGCTCCCTTCTGTAGTGGGGAAAGCCCCCCTGTCTCACAATACTAGAACTCTCACAATACTAGAACCAGGGGGCATACATTGAAAGTGCTGGGGCGGGGAGAATTAGGACTAATAAAAGGAAACACTTCTTCACACAAGACGTGATTGGTGTTTGGAATCTGCTGCCACAGGAGGTGATGATGGCCACTGACCTGGAAAGCTTTAAAAGGGGCTTGGACAGATTTATGGAGAAGTCGATGTATGGGTACCAATCTTGATCCTCCTTGATCTGAGATTGCAAATGCCTCAGCAGACCAGGTGCTCAGGAGCAGCAGCAGCAGCAGCAGAAGGCCATTGCTTTCACCTCCCGCATGTGAGCTCCCAAAGGCACCTGGTGGGCCACTGCAAGTAGCTGGTCTGATCCAGCAGGCTCTTTCTTATGTTCTTATGTTTAACCCCTGAGTGCATTGTCTATGAGCATTCCTCTGAACTGTATTCCTGTCATGTTGCAGGAGCGCCGTTTGCACATGTATGTTGTTTACTGTCAGAACAAACCCAAATCTGAGCATATTGTCTCCGAGTTCATCGATACCTACTTTGAGGTAAGAGGCTGCGCAGCTCTGCTGAGCTTTGTTCTTTCCTTCCTGCAGAACTTTCGCAACATCTCTTTCCTCCTCTGACACTTCTCCGCCTCTATCTCCTACAGCCCTTTCTGAGTTGGTGTGGCTGAACTCCTAGGGTGCCTAATCCCCAGGATGCCTTATGTTCACTCACCCTGCAGCTCCCACTGTGTGGAGAACAGGGCAGAAGGGTCAGTCTGGCCTGACATCAAAGGAAAAATGTAGACTGGTGCAAAATCTGAGTTTTCCACCCCCACCCCCATATGGGCGGCCACCCTCCCCCACCATGACCAAACAACTTTGTTTGCACCAAGCCTTGAGGTCAGTATATGGACCCTGGGGGGAAGGAGGAGGGATGTGGGGGGGGGCAATTTTCCACTCCTCCCATGTGGCTAAATGGCCACAGCCTGGGGAGATTTGACCCCATATGTCCCCCTGGGTGGTACGCCCCTGGTCCTCATCAGGGATCTGCAATCTATGGTTCTAGAGCACAGGTGTCAAACTCGTGGCCCTCCAGATGTTGTGGACTACAGTTCCCAGCAGCCCCTGCTAGCATGATGCTGGCAGGGAATGATGGGAACTGTAGTCCATAACATCTGGAGGGCCGCGAGTTTCACACCTATGTTCTAGAGCTAAATGTGGATCAATACAGAACCTAATACTGCTCTTTAAAACATAACTTTGAGTTAAGATCTGTTGGAAGGATAGTTGAAATGTTGCAACAGTCTTCAAAGCGAATAGCAGGTAAAGGTTTTTTGCTTCTTAGAGATGCTTTCCAGAAAAGGGAAATGATTGAAGTGAATAGTTGCCATTAATCTATGGCCCTTTCCCCACTTACACTTTTCCAAGGGTTGCTGCGCGCATTGAATTCCCAGCTGCTGGCATCCCCTGGCGCGCACTGAGAGTCTCCTTACGACCCCGCGCTACTGCATGGGGTCACCAGCATGCGCCCTTTGAAAGAGCTGTGGGAATGCTCCCTCGGGCTGAGGGGCAATGACAGCAGCAGCTGCCAAGGGCTATGCTTGTCACGCCCCTCTCAGTGGGGAGTGCCGAGGGACCCCGCGCTACTCTCCTCGAGTAGCGCGGGGCTTAAGGTAAGTGGGGAAAGGCCCTAAATGTCAGCCATGTGCAAATTTATGCCAGTGCAGTAAAACTTCTCTTTGCTGTAGTGCTCCAGTGTTTGGGGTCAGCTACTCATTGTTGGGCCTCATGGGTGCCACTTTGTAATAATAAAGGGCCTGGCATCAACCAGGGTTTGGGCTCCAGGAACTTTGTAATATGTGGGTTGGCTAAGCAGCATCTAGTTAGCAGTAATTGAAGATGGCTAGTTTCAGGTACACAAATAGTCTTTCTTATGCGTGTGTGTGAAGTGCCGTCAGGTCGCAGCTGGCAAGGGGCTTTCATGGCAAGTGAGAAGCAGAGGTGGTTTGCCATTGCCTTCTTCTGTAGAGTATTATTTGGTGGTCTTCCTTCCTGCTTATCTTCTGAGATCCGACAAAGCAGCCTATACCATACTGCCTTCCCTCCTAGTCTCTCTTCCATTGGCTGTTATTGATCTTTCTCCGAATTTTAATGTAGCTCAGCTGTTTAATTGTAAAATCTTGCTATGGTAATTCCTTCTGTAGATAAGGTAATGGTGGTAATAGGAGGGAGTGGTTTCAAGAGTCTGCAGTAGTAGATCTGAGTCCAGTAGCACTTTAGAGACCAGCAAGATTTTGGGGGTATAAGCTTTTGAGAGTCAAAGCTCCTTTTGTCAGACAGTTTACCATGTCAGATAGTTTGTCACAGATAGTGGTAAAATTTGAACCAGGGACTTCGCGGCTCAAACGTCAGTCTTCAGTCCACGGATTCCACAGAAGCTTGTGGTGGCATAAAAATTAGTTAGCCTTTGACACTGCAAGACACTTGTTCATCAGAACTCCTGTGTGGCCTTGGCCCTGTGTGGCATGAGCCCATGAGCTGTAAGCTAGCTTTTCTTAGAGTCTTACAAAGATCCTGGAAATCACAGGAAAGGATTCTGGCTCTGCTGTAGGAGGCAAGTTAGAAATTCCCTGCAGAATGGGCGAGAGCTTTAAAGGTCAGATGGTTTTATCACCAGCACCATTTGTGCTGTATCATTTGTTCTCTCTTTTCCAGGAACTGAAGCAAGAACTGGGACACCGTCTGCAACTCAATGACCTGCTCATCAAGCCGGTACAGCGGATCATGAAATACCAGCTGCTTCTCAAGGTGCTAAACAGGGACAAGGGAGGGGTGGGAGCAGCGCTTTCCAAGGTTAAGGTACGTAGAGACATATAGCAATCATTTCGTGGCACAGCTGCAAAAGAGAAGTTCAAGCAGGAGTTGGGGAGGTGTTTTGTGGGGGTAGAGAGGGCAGCGTCTATGTTCTTCATCTATTTCTATATTGTCTAAAAAGGGTGGCCAAACCACCGAAATCGCACAAAAGGAATGGCTGTGCCCACTGGCGGCCCTCTGTCGCCACCTAATGGATAGGGATGGTAGTTACCTGAAGGTGTAGCAAATTTGAAGGGCTCCTGTCGCACCCATTAGAAAGCATCAAATGTGTGCTTGCCAATAGAAGTACACGTTTAACCATGGCAGCTGTGATGCCCGACACATTTAAGCTGTGACTTGCTTGTTCACCCACAAGGCATTTGTCCTTCAGGTCCTTGACTAGAACGACTGCTCTTCCCCATCCATCTACCCTCTTTCTTTTCTCTTCTTTGTTCCCTTCTTTTTTTGAGATAGAGCCTGTGTCTCGCTGTCATGCCCAGGTCACACAGCAGTGGCCATTCACAGGCGTGATCCCACTACTGATCAGCACGGGAGCCTCCAACCTGGGCCTGTTCACCCTTCCCTGGGCAACCTGGCAGGCTGCAGCTCCCTGCGGCTCAGCATGTTGATGCCAAACTTAGTGCAGACACCCAATCGGCATAGCCTGCTGCACCCAGAACTCCTAAGCTCACACCATCCGCCGGCCGCATTTTCCCCAGCAACTGGGATTACAGGCGCGCGCCACCAGGCACACCACTCTTTGTTCCCTTCTTTTGACCCGTCTTTCCCCACTTGTGGCATGTGAAAGCAGAAGACCTGGGCACCTTTTGTGAGATGGCTCCTGTTTGGACAGGACAACCATTGAATATCATCGTGATCAGAATTGTATCCTAGGGTTGCTAGTGCTAGGTTGGGAAATTCCTGTGACTTTGGGCAAAGCCTGGGGGGGGAGGGGAGAGGGAAAGAGGGGGGGAGAGGGGGGGAGAGGGGGAGGGAGAGAGAGAGGAAGAGAGAGAGGGAGAGAGAGAGGGAGAGAGAGGTGGGGAGAGAGGGGGAGAGAGGGGGAGAGAGAGGGAGAGAGAAGGAAGAGAGAGAGGAAGAGAGAGGGGGAGAGAGGGGGAGAGAGGGGGGAGAGAGGGGGAGAGAGAGAGGGAGAGAGAGAGGGAGAGAGAGAGGGAGAGAGGGGGAGAGAGAGAGAGGGAGAGAGAGGGGGAGAGAGGGGGAGAGAGAGAGAGAGGGAGAGAGAGAAGAAGAGAGAGAAGAAGAGAGGGGGGAGAGAGGGGGAGAGAGAGGGAGAGAGAGAGGGAGAGAGGGGAGAGAGAGAGAGTGTGAGAGTGTGAGAGTGAGTCCTCAGCAGGCACGTGATGCTCCAGAGCCCACCCTACCAAGCCGCCATTTTCTCTAAGGGAGCTGATCTCTGTAGTCTGGAGATCAGCTGTGATTCTGGGACAACTCCACACCCTACATGTAGGTTGGCAACCATAGTCAACCCAGCCAGTATACTACACAATTCTTAGAAGTTAAGCCCTTCTAAACCTATCGAGTTCAGCTGGCTTCTAAGAAAGGGTATATAAATATGTTTAGGATTGCACTGTTGAAATGCCATTATATTTTTAAAACATATCTCTGGTGTGGCCATTTAGTCACGTGGGGGCAGAAAAATCGCCCGCCTTCCTCCTTCCCCCCAGGTCCATACACTGACTTCATGACCTGGTCCGGAAAAAGTTGTCTGGTCATGGTGGGGAAGGGCGACCGCCCATGTGGCGGTGGTGGGGGAACTTCGATTTTAATCAGGTTACATTTTCCCTAGGTATTGCCTCTGCTGGTCCCTCTTTTTAAAATTATTGTACTGCAATAAAACTTTTTAAAAAATAAAATGCATGAAGTATTCATATTTAAGTGTGTGTGAATGTGTATACACAGACACACACCGGCAACAGGGAGCTGAAGCTAGTCCTGGCTCCCTTGTGCTGTTGAACCAAAATAAGGCCTTATCTACACTTGCAAAACAATGAGCTGGAAGAATCCTGAGGCTATAGCAGTGATGGCGAACCTTTTTGAGACCGAGTGCCCAAATTGCAACCCAAACCCCAGTTATTTATCGCAAAGTGCCAACCCGGCAATTTAACCTGAATGCTGAGGTTTTAGTTTAGAAAAAACCGGTTGGCTCCCTCTTCCTCTGCCCCACCCGCTCGAACAGGGGCCAGCCTGCTCTAGCTTCCAGCAAGTCCTGCATGCACCGCTCTGTGCCTCTCTAGCATCTCTGCCTCCTCTGCACACACACACCCTCGGGCAGAAGCCACCCGGAGCACAGGCACCAGGCCTGCCAGTCTTCCCTGCTCACCACGATGCGCACATGTCATGCTCAGTGGCCCAGGCCAGCCTAGATATGTGTGTGTGTGTGGGGGGGTGATTTTCCGCCCCCTTCATGACGAACTCTGTGTGTGTGTGCCCACAGAGAGGGCTCCAAGTGCCATCTCTGGCACCCGTGCCATAGGTTCGCCATCACGGGGCTATAGTATAGGCCAGTGGTGGCGAACCTTTGGCACTCCAGATGTTATGGACTACAATTCCCATCAGCCCCTGCCAGCATGGCCAATTGGCCATGCTGGCTCCCCCACCCCCCCCTCCCCCACCCCCCCCCCCCCCCCCCCCCCCCCCCCCCCCACCCCCCCCCCCCCCCCCTCCCCCCCCCCACCCCCCCCCCCCCCCCCCCCCCCCCCCCCCCACCCCCCCCCACCCCCCCCCCCCCCCCCCCCCACCCCCCCCCCCCCCTCCCCGCCCCCCCCCCCCCCCCCCCCCCCCCCCCCCACCCCCCCCCCCCCCCACCCCCCCCCCCCCCCCCCCCCCCACCCCCCCACCCCCCCCCCCCCCCACCCCCCCCCCCCCCCACCCCCCCCCCCCCCCACCCCCCCCCCCCCCCACCCCCCCCCCCCCCCACCCCCCCCCCCCCCCACCCCCCCCCCCCCCCACCCCCCCCCCCCCCCACCCCCCCCCCCCCCCACCCCCCCCCCCCCCCACCCCCCCCCCCCCCCACCCCCCCCCCCCCCCACCCCCCCCCCCCCCCACCCCCCCCCCCCCCCACCCCCCCCCCCCCCCACCCCCCCCCCCCCCCACCCCCCCCCCCCCCCACCCCCCCCCCCCCCCACCCCCCCCCCCCCCCACCCCCCCCCCCCCCCACCCCCCCCCCCCCCCACCCCCCCCCCCCCCCACCCCCCCCCCCCCCCACCCCCCCCCCCCCCCACCCCCCCCCCCCCCCACCCCCCCCCCCCCCCACCCCCCCCCCCCCCCACCCCCCCCCCCCCCCACCCCCCCCCCCCCCCACCCCCCCCCCCCCCCACCCCCCCCCCCCCCCACCCCCCCCCCCCCCCACCCCCCCCCCCCCCCACCCCCCCCCCCCCCCACCCCCCCCCCCCCCCACCCCCCCCCCCCCCCACCCCCCCCCCCCCCCACCCCCCCCCCCCCCCACCCCCCCCCCCCCCCACCCCCCCCCCCCCCCACCCCCCCCCCCCCCCACCCCCCCCCCCCCCCACCCCCCCCCCCCCCCACCCCCCCCCCCCCCCACCCCCCCCCCCCCCCACCCCCCCCCCCCCCCACCCCCCCCCCCCCCCACCCCCCCCCCCCCCCACCCCCCCCCCCCCCCACCCCCCCCCCCCCCCACCCCCCCCCCCCCCCACCCCCCCCCCCCCCCACCCCCCCCCCCCCCCACCCCCCCCCCCCCCCACCCCCCCCCCCCCCCACCCCCCCCCCCCCCCACCCCCCCCCCCCCCCACCCCCCCCCCCCCCCACCCCCCCCCCCCCCCACCCCCCCCCCCCCCCACCCCCCCCCCCCCCCACCCCCCCCCCCCCCCACCCCCCCCCCCCCCCACCCCCCCCCCCCCCCACCCCCCCCCCCCCCCACCCCCCCCCCCCCCCACCCCCCCCCCCCCCCACCCCCCCCCCCCCCCACCCCCCCCCCCCCCCACCCCCCCCCCCCCCCACCCCCCCCCCCCCCCACCCCCCCCCCCCCCCACCCCCCCCCCCCCCCACCCCCCCCCCCCCCCACCCCCCCCCCCCCCCACCCCCCCCCCCCCCCACCCCCCCCCCCCCCCACCCCCCCCCCCCCCCACCCCCCCCCCCCCCCACCCCCCCCCCCCCCCACCCCCCCCCCCCCCCACCCCCCCCCCCCCCCACCCCCCCCCCCCCCCACCCCCCCCCCCCCCCACCCCCCCCCCCCCCCACCCCCCCCCCCCCCCACCCCCCCCCCCCCCCACCCCCCCCCCCCCCCACCCCCCCCCCCCCCCACCCCCCCCCCCCCCCACCCCCCCCCCCCCCCACCCCCCCCCCCCCCCACCCCCCCCCCCCCCCACCCCCCCCCCCCCCCACCCCCCCCCCCCCCCACCCCCCCCCCCCCCCACCCCCCCCCCCCCCCACCCCCCCCCCCCCCCACCCCCCCCCCCCCCCACCCCCCCCCCCCCCCACCCCCCCCCCCCCCCACCCCCCCCCCCCCCCACCCCCCCCCCCCCCCACCCCCCCCCCCCCCCACCCCCCCCCCCCCCCACCCCCCCCCCCCCCCACCCCCCCCCCCCCCCACCCCCCCCCCCCCCCACCCCCCCCCCCCCCCACCCCCCCCCCCCCCCACCCCCCCCCCCCCCCACCCCCCCCCCCCCCCACCCCCCCCCCCCCCCACCCCCCCCCCCCCCCACCCCCCCCCCCCCCCACCCCCCCCCCCCCCCACCCCCCCCCCCCCCCACCCCCCCCCCCCCCCACCCCCCCCCCCCCCCACCCCCCCCCCCCCCCACCCCCCCCCCCCCCCACCCCCCCCCCCCCCCACCCCCCCCCCCCCCCACCCCCCCCCCCCCCCACCCCCCCCCCCCCCCACCCCCCCCCCCCCCCACCCCCCCCCCCCCCCACCCCCCCCCCCCCCCACCCCCCCCCCCCCCCACCCCCCCCCCCCCCCACCCCCCCCCCCCCCCACCCCCCCCCCCCCCCACCCCCCCCCCCCCCCACCCCCCCCCCCCCCCACCCCCCCCCCCCCCCACCCCCCCCCCCCCCCACCCCCCCCCCCCCCCACCCCCCCCCCCCCCCACCCCCCCCCCCCCCCACCCCCCCCCCCCCCCACCCCCCCCCCCCCCCACCCCCCCCCCCCCCCACCCCCCCCCCCCCCCACCCCCCCCCCCCCCCACCCCCCCCCCCCCCCACCCCCCCCCCCCCCCACCCCCCCCCCCCCCCACCCCCCCCCCCCCCCACCCCCCCCCCCCCCCACCCCCCCCCCCCCCCACCCCCCCCCCCCCCCACCCCCCCCCCCCCCCACCCCCCCCCCCCCCCACCCCCCCCCCCCCCCACCCCCCCCCCCCCCCACCCCCCCCCCCCCCCACCCCCCCCCCCCCCCACCCCCCCCCCCCCCCACCCCCCCCCCCCCCCACCCCCCCCCCCCCCCACCCCCCCCCCCCCCCACCCCCCCCCCCCCCCACCCCCCCCCCCCCCCACCCCCCCCCCCCCCCACCCCCCCCCCCCCCCACCCCCCCCCCCCCCCACCCCCCCCCCCCCCCACCCCCCCCCCCCCCCACCCCCCCCCCCCCCCACCCCCCCCCCCCCCCACCCCCCCCCCCCCCCACCCCCCCCCCCCCCCACCCCCCCCCCCCCCCACCCCCCCCCCCCCCCACCCCCCCCCCCCCCCACCCCCCCCCCCCCCCACCCCCCCCCCCCCCCACCCCCCCCCCCCCCCACCCCCCCCCCCCCCCACCCCCCCCCCCCCCCACCCCCCCCCCCCCCCACCCCCCCCCCCCCCCACCCCCCCCCCCCCCCACCCCCCCCCCCCCCCACCCCCCCCCCCCCCCACCCCCCCCCCCCCCCACCCCCCCCCCCCCCCACCCCCCCCCCCCCCCACCCCCCCCCCCCCCCACCCCCCCCCCCCCCCACCCCCCCCCCCCCCCACCCCCCCCCCCCCCCACCCCCCCCCCCCCCCACCCCCCCCCCCCCCCACCCCCCCCCCCCCCCACCCCCCCCCCCCCCCACCCCCCCCCCCCCCCACCCCCCCCCCCCCCCACCCCCCCCCCCCCCCACCCCCCCCCCCCCCCACCCCCCCCCCCCCCCACCCCCCCCCCCCCCCACCCCCCCCCCCCCCCACCCCCCCCCCCCCCCACCCCCCCCCCCCCCCACCCCCCCCCCCCCCCACCCCCCCCCCCCCCCACCCCCCCCCCCCCCCACCCCCCCCCCCCCCCACCCCCCCCCCCCCCCACCCCCCCCCCCCCCCACCCCCCCCCCCCCCCACCCCCCCCCCCCCCCACCCCCCCCCCCCCCCACCCCCCCCCCCCCCCACCCCCCCCCCCCCCCACCCCCCCCCCCCCCCACCCCCCCCCCCCCCCACCCCCCCCCCCCCCCACCCCCCCCCCCCCCCACCCCCCCCCCCCCCCACCCCCCCCCCCCCCCACCCCCCCCCCCCCCCACCCCCCCCCCCCCCCACCCCCCCCCCCCCCCACCCCCCCCCCCCCCCACCCCCCCCCCCCCCCACCCCCCCCCCCCCCCACCCCCCCCCCCCCCCACCCCCCCCCCCCCCCACCCCCCCCCCCCCCCACCCCCCCCCCCCCCCACCCCCCCCCCCCCCCACCCCCCCCCCCCCCCACCCCCCCCCCCCCCCACCCCCCCCCCCCCCCACCCCCCCCCCCCCCCACCCCCCCCCCCCCCCACCCCCCCCCCCCCCCACCCCCCCCCCCCCCCACCCCCCCCCCCCCCCACCCCCCCCCCCCCCCACCCCCCCCCCCCCCCACCCCCCCCCCCCCCCACCCCCCCCCCCCCCCACCCCCCCCCCCCCCCACCCCCCCCCCCCCCCACCCCCCCCCCCCCCCACCCCCCCCCCCCCCCACCCCCCCCCCCCCCCACCCCCCCCCCCCCCCACCCCCCCCCCCCCCCACCCCCCCCCCCCCCCACCCCCCCCCCCCCCCACCCCCCCCCCCCCCCACCCCCCCCCCCCCCCACCCCCCCCCCCCCCCACCCCCCCCCCCCCCCACCCCCCCCCCCCCCCACCCCCCCCCCCCCCCACCCCCCCCCCCCCCCACCCCCCCCCCCCCCCACCCCCCCCCCCCCCCACCCCCCCCCCCCCCCACCCCCCCCCCCCCCCACCCCCCCCCCCCCCCACCCCCCCCCCCCCCCACCCCCCCCCCCCCCCACCCCCCCCCCCCCCCACCCCCCCCCCCCCCCACCCCCCCCCCCCCCCACCCCCCCCCCCCCCCACCCCCCCCCCCCCCCACCCCCCCCCCCCCCCACCCCCCCCCCCCCCCACCCCCCCCCCCCCCCACCCCCCCCCCCCCCCACCCCCCCCCCCCCCCACCCCCCCCCCCCCCCACCCCCCCCCCCCCCCACCCCCCCCCCCCCCCACCCCCCCCCCCCCCCACCCCCCCCCCCCCCCACCCCCCCCCCCCCCCACCCCCCCCCCCCCCCACCCCCCCCCCCCCCCACCCCCCCCCCCCCCCACCCCCCCCCCCCCCCACCCCCCCCCCCCCCCACCCCCCCCCCCCCCCACCCCCCCCCCCCCCCACCCCCCCCCCCCCCCACCCCCCCCCCCCCCCACCCCCCCCCCCCCCCACCCCCCCCCCCCCCCACCCCCCCCCCCCCCCACCCCCCCCCCCCCCCACCCCCCCCCCCCCCCACCCCCCCCCCCCCCCACCCCCCCCCCCCCCCACCCCCCCCCCCCCCCACCCCCCCCCCCCCCCACCCCCCCCCCCCCCCACCCCCCCCCCCCCCCACCCCCCCCCCCCCCCACCCCCCCCCCCCCCCACCCCCCCCCCCCCCCACCCCCCCCCCCCCCCACCCCCCCCCCCCCCCACCCCCCCCCCCCCCCACCCCCCCCCCCCCCCACCCCCCCCCCCCCCCACCCCCCCCCCCCCCCACCCCCCCCCCCCCCCACCCCCCCCCCCCCCCACCCCCCCCCCCCCCCACCCCCCCCCCCCCCCACCCCCCCCCCCCCCCACCCCCCCCCCCCCCCACCCCCCCCCCCCCCCACCCCCCCCCCCCCCCACCCCCCCCCCCCCCCACCCCCCCCCCCCCCCACCCCCCCCCCCCCCCACCCCCCCCCCCCCCCACCCCCCCCCCCCCCCACCCCCCCCCCCCCCCACCCCCCCCCCCCCCCACCCCCCCCCCCCCCCACCCCCCCCCCCCCCCACCCCCCCCCCCCCCCACCCCCCCCCCCCCCCACCCCCCCCCCCCCCCACCCCCCCCCCCCCCCACCCCCCCCCCCCCCCACCCCCCCCCCCCCCCACCCCCCCCCCCCCCCACCCCCCCCCCCCCCCACCCCCCCCCCCCCCCACCCCCCCCCCCCCCCACCCCCCCCCCCCCCCACCCCCCCCCCCCCCCACCCCCCCCCCCCCCCACCCCCCCCCCCCCCCACCCCCCCCCCCCCCCACCCCCCCCCCCCCCCACCCCCCCCCCCCCCCACCCCCCCCCCCCCCCACCCCCCCCCCCCCCCACCCCCCCCCCCCCCCACCCCCCCCCCCCCCCACCCCCCCCCCCCCCCACCCCCCCCCCCCCCCACCCCCCCCCCCCCCCACCCCCCCCCCCCCCCACCCCCCCCCCCCCCCACCCCCCCCCCCCCCCACCCCCCCCCCCCCCCACCCCCCCCCCCCCCCACCCCCCCCCCCCCCCACCCCCCCCCCCCCCCACCCCCCCCCCCCCCCACCCCCCCCCCCCCCCACCCCCCCCCCCCCCCACCCCCCCCCCCCCCCACCCCCCCCCCCCCCCACCCCCCCCCCCCCCCACCCCCCCCCCCCCCCACCCCCCCCCCCCCCCACCCCCCCCCCCCCCCACCCCCCCCCCCCCCCACCCCCCCCCCCCCCCACCCCCCCCCCCCCCCACCCCCCCCCCCCCCCACCCCCCCCCCCCCCCACCCCCCCCCCCCCCCACCCCCCCCCCCCCCCACCCCCCCCCCCCCCCACCCCCCCCCCCCCCCACCCCCCCCCCCCCCCACCCCCCCCCCCCCCCACCCCCCCCCCCCCCCACCCCCCCCCCCCCCCACCCCCCCCCCCCCCCACCCCCCCCCCCCCCCACCCCCCCCCCCCCCCACCCCCCCCCCCCCCCACCCCCCCCCCCCCCCACCCCCCCCCCCCCCCACCCCCCCCCCCCCCCACCCCCCCCCCCCCCCACCCCCCCCCCCCCCCACCCCCCCCCCCCCCCACCCCCCCCCCCCCCCACCCCCCCCCCCCCCCACCCCCCCCCCCCCCCACCCCCCCCCCCCCCCACCCCCCCCCCCCCCCACCCCCCCCCCCCCCCACCCCCCCCCCCCCCCACCCCCCCCCCCCCCCACCCCCCCCCCCCCCCACCCCCCCCCCCCCCCACCCCCCCCCCCCCCCACCCCCCCCCCCCCCCACCCCCCCCCCCCCCCACCCCCCCCCCCCCCCACCCCCCCCCCCCCCCACCCCCCCCCCCCCCCACCCCCCCCCCCCCCCACCCCCCCCCCCCCCCACCCCCCCCCCCCCCCACCCCCCCCCCCCCCCACCCCCCCCCCCCCCCACCCCCCCCCCCCCCCACCCCCCCCCCCCCCCACCCCCCCCCCCCCCCACCCCCCCCCCCCCCCACCCCCCCCCCCCCCCACCCCCCCCCCCCCCCACCCCCCCCCCCCCCCACCCCCCCCCCCCCCCACCCCCCCCCCCCCCCACCCCCCCCCCCCCCCACCCCCCCCCCCCCCCACCCCCCCCCCCCCCCACCCCCCCCCCCCCCCACCCCCCCCCCCCCCCACCCCCCCCCCCCCCCACCCCCCCCCCCCCCCACCCCCCCCCCCCCCCACCCCCCCCCCCCCCCACCCCCCCCCCCCCCCACCCCCCCCCCCCCCCACCCCCCCCCCCCCCCACCCCCCCCCCCCCCCACCCCCCCCCCCCCCCACCCCCCCCCCCCCCCACCCCCCCCCCCCCCCACCCCCCCCCCCCCCCACCCCCCCCCCCCCCCACCCCCCCCCCCCCCCACCCCCCCCCCCCCCCACCCCCCCCCCCCCCCACCCCCCCCCCCCCCCACCCCCCCCCCCCCCCACCCCCCCCCCCCCCCACCCCCCCCCCCCCCCACCCCCCCCCCCCCCCACCCCCCCCCCCCCCCACCCCCCCCCCCCCCCACCCCCCCCCCCCCCCACCCCCCCCCCCCCCCACCCCCCCCCCCCCCCACCCCCCCCCCCCCCCACCCCCCCCCCCCCCCACCCCCCCCCCCCCCCACCCCCCCCCCCCCCCACCCCCCCCCCCCCCCACCCCCCCCCCCCCCCACCCCCCCCCCCCCCCACCCCCCCCCCCCCCCACCCCCCCCCCCCCCCACCCCCCCCCCCCCCCACCCCCCCCCCCCCCCACCCCCCCCCCCCCCCACCCCCCCCCCCCCCCACCCCCCCCCCCCCCCACCCCCCCCCCCCCCCACCCCCCCCCCCCCCCACCCCCCCCCCCCCCCACCCCCCCCCCCCCCCACCCCCCCCCCCCCCCACCCCCCCCCCCCCCCACCCCCCCCCCCCCCCACCCCCCCCCCCCCCCACCCCCCCCCCCCCCCACCCCCCCCCCCCCCCACCCCCCCCCCCCCCCACCCCCCCCCCCCCCCACCCCCCCCCCCCCCCACCCCCCCCCCCCCCCACCCCCCCCCCCCCCCACCCCCCCCCCCCCCCACCCCCCCCCCCCCCCACCCCCCCCCCCCCCCACCCCCCCCCCCCCCCACCCCCCCCCCCCCCCACCCCCCCCCCCCCCCACCCCCCCCCCCCCCCACCCCCCCCCCCCCCCACCCCCCCCCCCCCCCACCCCCCCCCCCCCCCACCCCCCCCCCCCCCCACCCCCCCCCCCCCCCACCCCCCCCCCCCCCCACCCCCCCCCCCCCCCACCCCCCCCCCCCCCCACCCCCCCCCCCCCCCACCCCCCCCCCCCCCCACCCCCCCCCCCCCCCACCCCCCCCCCCCCCCACCCCCCCCCCCCCCCACCCCCCCCCCCCCCCACCCCCCCCCCCCCCCACCCCCCCCCCCCCCCACCCCCCCCCCCCCCCACCCCCCCCCCCCCCCACCCCCCCCCCCCCCCACCCCCCCCCCCCCCCACCCCCCCCCCCCCCCACCCCCCCCCCCCCCCACCCCCCCCCCCCCCCACCCCCCCCCCCCCCCACCCCCCCCCCCCCCCACCCCCCCCCCCCCCCACCCCCCCCCCCCCCCACCCCCCCCCCCCCCCACCCCCCCCCCCCCCCACCCCCCCCCCCCCCCACCCCCCCCCCCCCCCACCCCCCCCCCCCCCCACCCCCCCCCCCCCCCACCCCCCCCCCCCCCCACCCCCCCCCCCCCCCACCCCCCCCCCCCCCCACCCCCCCCCCCCCCCACCCCCCCCCCCCCCCACCCCCCCCCCCCCCCACCCCCCCCCCCCCCCACCCCCCCCCCCCCCCACCCCCCCCCCCCCCCACCCCCCCCCCCCCCCACCCCCCCCCCCCCCCACCCCCCCCCCCCCCCACCCCCCCCCCCCCCCACCCCCCCCCCCCCCCACCCCCCCCCCCCCCCACCCCCCCCCCCCCCCACCCCCCCCCCCCCCCACCCCCCCCCCCCCCCACCCCCCCCCCCCCCCACCCCCCCCCCCCCCCACCCCCCCCCCCCCCCACCCCCCCCCCCCCCCACCCCCCCCCCCCCCCACCCCCCCCCCCCCCCACCCCCCCCCCCCCCCACCCCCCCCCCCCCCCACCCCCCCCCCCCCCCACCCCCCCCCCCCCCCACCCCCCCCCCCCCCCACCCCCCCCCCCCCCCACCCCCCCCCCCCCCCACCCCCCCCCCCCCCCACCCCCCCCCCCCCCCACCCCCCCCCCCCCCCACCCCCCCCCCCCCCCACCCCCCCCCCCCCCCACCCCCCCCCCCCCCCACCCCCCCCCCCCCCCACCCCCCCCCCCCCCCACCCCCCCCCCCCCCCACCCCCCCCCCCCCCCACCCCCCCCCCCCCCCACCCCCCCCCCCCCCCACCCCCCCCCCCCCCCACCCCCCCCCCCCCCCACCCCCCCCCCCCCCCACCCCCCCCCCCCCCCACCCCCCCCCCCCCCCACCCCCCCCCCCCCCCACCCCCCCCCCCCCCCACCCCCCCCCCCCCCCACCCCCCCCCCCCCCCACCCCCCCCCCCCCCCACCCCCCCCCCCCCCCACCCCCCCCCCCCCCCACCCCCCCCCCCCCCCACCCCCCCCCCCCCCCACCCCCCCCCCCCCCCACCCCCCCCCCCCCCCACCCCCCCCCCCCCCCACCCCCCCCCCCCCCCACCCCCCCCCCCCCCCACCCCCCCCCCCCCCCACCCCCCCCCCCCCCCACCCCCCCCCCCCCCCACCCCCCCCCCCCCCCACCCCCCCCCCCCCCCACCCCCCCCCCCCCCCACCCCCCCCCCCCCCCACCCCCCCCCCCCCCCACCCCCCCCCCCCCCCACCCCCCCCCCCCCCCACCCCCCCCCCCCCCCACCCCCCCCCCCCCCCACCCCCCCCCCCCCCCACCCCCCCCCCCCCCCACCCCCCCCCCCCCCCACCCCCCCCCCCCCCCACCCCCCCCCCCCCCCACCCCCCCCCCCCCCCACCCCCCCCCCCCCCCACCCCCCCCCCCCCCCACCCCCCCCCCCCCCCACCCCCCCCCCCCCCCACCCCCCCCCCCCCCCACCCCCCCCCCCCCCCACCCCCCCCCACAGGAACTACAATTCCCATCAGCCCCTACCAGCATGGCCAATTGGCCATGCTGACAGAGGCTGATGGGAATTGTAGTTCCTGAACATCTGGAGAGCCGCAGGTTCCCTACCCCTGTTCTAGAACTTCAAGGAAAGGAGTATGTGGAAGCATTCAGCCCCATTTTGGGCATGGGGGTGGATGATTTGCAAGTTCATCCTTGTGCTTAACTGTTCAACCGCACGACACCTTTATTAATATCACCATTTCGCAACGGTAGTAATCATATTTTTCTTGCTTTAAAAGGTGGTGTTTCTCTGGCCCCTTTTCCTGATGAGGGGCCACACGAGGCTAAATGTATATTTTCTTTCACTGGTGCATTTACCCCTACATGCTATTCATCTCTGCTCCAGGTAAGCTGTTTGGGCTTGGAGCCTAGTGTGGACAGCGATCCTTGCAAATTTGCACTGATTTCTCGTGGTGCAGAACGGGGCACCATCCGTTATGTACTGCAGGCAGCAACACCAGAGATTGCCCAGGCTTGGGTGGCTGACGTCAACCTCATCTTGGAGACCCAACGTGACTTCCTCAACGGTAAGGTGGCTTACCAGCTTTGGCCGACCAGGGCTACTTCACGCTACTCGCTGTCTCTGTCAACCGTCACATTACACCCAGACCTCATGGTAGTGGCGAGCGCCATCAAGTCGCAGCTGACCTATGGTGACCCTGCAAGGTTTTCTAGGCAAGAGAGGAACAGAGGTGGTTTGACATCTCCAGCCTTTGCATAGGAACCCAGGACTTCCTTTGTGGTCGCCGGTCCAAATTCTAATTGGGGCCGACTCTGCTTAACTTCTGAGATCTGATTAGATTGGGCTAGCTTGGGCTTTCCAGGTCAGGCCAGGCTTGGCTTCATGGGGGAAGAAATATCTCAATATCTCTTCCTTCGTTTTCCTAGTTCCTGTTTTGGTCCAGTGACAAAGGATGCTGGGATATTCCTGCAATGCTTTGTGAGAGCTTGGAAACCCGTAGCTGTCTCATTGAGGAAGACAGCTGAATAGAATATTTGGAGGAAGTGATTTGTATTAGAGCAGGGCTCTGCAAACTCTGCGCTGTGCCCTGAAAGGGGATCAGGAGCGTATCAAACTCCTGAACTGGGAGAAGAAGCAGTATTCTTCCTTCTTCAAGTGCTGGGAAAAGAAGAGGGGGGGGGGGGGGGGAGAGAGAATGGCCACATTTCCTCCCCTTCCTCTCTTTTAATAGGCACCCCAATTCATTCCCAGCAATTTGATTCTCTTAGAATTCTCTCGACTCCACTGACCTCACAATTGGGCCTATTGTGGGGAGAGGCGGGGATTGTGATTGTAAGCCGCTTTGAGACTTCTTACAGTAGAAAAAAGCATGGTCTAAAACCAACTTTTCTTCTTCTACATTTATGTTGACTGTGCGCATGTGTGAATGAGTCCTTGGTCATTGGAGTCTTTTTCTTACTGCACGTGAAAGTTTTAACTCGACGTGACACAAAACTTGATCTTGGATGCCCCACTTTCCATTTTAACCCCAAAGCTGCTTCATGGAACTGGTACTCTCTAGGGAAGAAGAAGAGGAGTTTGGATTTCTATCCCCCCTTTCCCTCCTGCAGGAGACTCAAAGGGGTTTACAATCTCCTTGCCCTTCCCCCCTCACAACAAACACCCTGTGAGGTAGGTGAGGCTGAGAGAGCTCCGAGAAGCTGTGACTAGCCCAAGGTCACCCAGTTGGCGTGTGTGGGAGTGCACAGGCTAATCTGAATTCCCCAGATAAGCCTCCACAGCTCAGGCGGCAGAGCTGGGAATCAAACCCGGTTCCTCCAGATTAGAATGCACCTGCTCTTAACCACTACGCCACTGCTGTTCCCTGGGTGAGGGGGATATTTAACCCTTCCCTCATGACCCATTTCCCTTTTCTAACTGGGCCATCTTAAGCAGATTTACACCTTTCTAAATCTAGTGAAGTCAATGGGCTTAGAACAGGGGTCTGCAGGCTGTGGCTCTCCAGATGTTCATGGACTACAAATCCCATCAGCCATGCTGGCAGGGGCTGATGGGAATTGTAGTCCATGAACATCTGGAGAGCCGCAGATTGCAGACCCCTGGCTTAGAAGGACATGATTCTGTTTAGGATTGCACTGTAAACTGGGAACCATCCCAATTTCTATTAGTTCCACAGGAGAGGGACAGAAATATATGTCCCCCCCTTCCCCATGTGCCTTATATAGCAACCCCATATGTCCCTGCACAGCCTCTGCGTTTGGCAGAGGCCCATTTGTTGGTCGTCCCCGGCCCCTCGATGATGCAGCTGGCCTCCACTTGGTGGAACACTCTACTGCCAACTGTCCAGGCCCTGTGGGATCTTGGTAAGTTTCGCAGGGCCTGTAAGACCGAGTTGTTCCACCAGGTTTTTTTTTTTTTTTTTTTGAAGGCTGACCCCGCTGATGTGCGCCCTTGTTCTCCTTTACCTCCTGGGCCCCTTTACATCTATGGGGCCCCTCGCTCCCCTTCCTTTTCTGGGAGGGTTTTAATGAAGATTTTAGAGAGAGAGAGAGTTTGGATTTATATCCCCCCTTTCTCTCCTGCAGGAGACTCAAAGGGGTTTACAATCTCCTTGCCCTTCCCCCCTCACAACAAACACCCTGTGAGGTAGGTGGGGCTGAGAGAGCTCCGAGAAGCTGTGACTAGCCCAAGGTCACCCAGCTGGCGTGTGTGGGAGTGTACAGGCTAATCTGAATTTCCCCAGATAAGCCTCCACAGCTCAGGCGGCAGAGCTGGGAATCAAACCCGGTTCCTCCAGATTAGATACACGAGCTCTTAACCTCCTACGCCACTGCTGCTCCTTTTGTTGGTTTTAAAGCTGGACGCTAACATTTTTGCATGGCACGCTGTTATTATTCTGGGGTTTTGATGTTATGTTTACTGGAGCTTCCATTATATGTGATTGCATTCGTTTTTATGCTCCATCAGTGTTGTTTTAATTTATGTTGTACACCGCCCAGAGCCCTTCGAGGAAGGGGCAGTATATAAAACCGATA
Organism: Sphaerodactylus townsendi; assembly: GCF_021028975.2. NCBI lineage: Eukaryota > Metazoa > Chordata > Lepidosauria > Squamata > Sphaerodactylidae > Sphaerodactylus > Sphaerodactylus townsendi. Next base: position 179,202,431 of record NC_059427.1, on the reverse strand, counting down.
ATAAATAAATAAACAAACAAACAAGCTAACTAACTAACTTTACAGAAAGGGCAAGGGAGATTCAGAAGAGGAGAATGGTGCAGGAAGAAATGCTCAAAGCTCCCTTCTGCCTTTCTTTGTTCAAATCATCAGCCCCACATTCACGGGGAGCTCGCTGTCAATCTAAGTGACCCCCCAACACAACTTCTATCTTGCAACTCACACTATTGCGTGTTACTCTCCTTTGGTCCTGCATTTTATTGGCTTTTACTGTCATCCACCCCCAGCACTGCAGTCACCCATAGAGTACCAGCGCCGAGAGAGTAAAACTCACAGCTTAGGAAGGACAGGAAGTCCACTCCCATCCTTGCCTGGTGGATCTGCCCGGCCCCACTCCTCAGCCTCCTTGGACCAGAATAAGGGACCCAGCCTTCAAACCTACGATGCCTCCCTCCTTTCCCTTTACCTGCCTGGTGCGCCCGAAGCTGAGCATCCTCCCTACGTCAGGGTAAGTTCTAAAAATCATAATGCATGTTTTCAGTTGCATTTGGGCATTTGTGAGGCTAGGCTGAAATGCCACTTTTGTATGTATTAGGTGGGAATTCATGTTGGTACTTCTGCTAGCTGAACTCAAACGTTTAGCTAACATAGAATTAGGGTGTTGTGGGTTTTCCGGGTTGTATGGCCGTGTTCCAGTAGCCTTTTCTCCTGACCTTTCGCCTGCATCTGTGGCTGGCATCTTCAGAGGAGAAATGTCAGGAGGAAACATCAGGAGAAAATGCTACTGGAACACGGCCATACAACCCGGAAAACCCATATCGCCCTAGTGATTCTGGCCACGAAAGCCTTCGACAATAACATAGAATTCATTGCCAGAGGATGCAGTGACTGCCACAGACACACACAGCTTTAAAGGGAACCAGGCAGATTTGTAAAGGTAGGTCTATCTATGCCATGGCTACTAGCGATGGTGACAAAAGGGAACCTCCCCTTTCAGAGGCAGTCAACCTCTGAATCCTAGTGCCTGGAAGCAACATTAGGGGAAAGTCTTGGCTTTTATGCCCTGTTCTTGGACCTTCACTGGACCTGGTTGGCCGCTGTGTGAGACAGGAAGCTGTCTCTGGTGGCCCACTGGTCTGATTCAGCAAGCTCTTCTTATGTTCTTAAGGGCTGAATAAAAATAATTTATGCTGGAGCCAGAGATCCTTTGGCTCCAAGATGGCAGATCTTTCTCATGTTCCTCTGTCCTGGCTGTCCTTTCCAAATTTGGAGGGTTGGGTGTGGTCTGAGAGCCACAGGTGAGGGTCTTTGCGGGTTTGCCCACCCGTTCTACCAACAATACAGGTGCTAGCAGAGGGTGTGTGTGTGTTTTGTGCCAGTTCTGTTGGCACTGGAAGCCAGAGCTCACTGGCATAATGCCCATTGGGCAAGGTGGGCAGCTGCCCAGGGCATCACCTTGTGGGGGGCATCAAAATGCTGGGTTCGTTTTTGGGTATTTTTAGTGGTTTTCCATTTTTGGCCTGCAGGGGGCGCAGTTTTTAGGCTAGCGGCACCAAAGTTATGGACCCTCAAAACTGTAGCCCCCATCTCCTATTAGCTCCCATTGGAAACAATGGGGGATTGGGGCACCCCCTTTGGGAGTCCATAACTTTGGACTCCCTGAACCAAACCTCACCAAACTTTGGGGGTAGCATAAGGACAGTCTCCTGATGATACACTAAAAATTTGGTGCTGCTAGTCTAAAAACTGTGCCCCCTGCAGGCACCAATGTCCTGGTGCAAAATAAATTTGGTTGTAGTGGAGTGGCTGCCCATGGGGGGGTGGGGGGGCATCCAACTCAGGTTTTGCCCAGGGCTACAGTTTGCCCAGGGCTGCCTCGTTACGCCCCTGCCAGAGCTTCTATTCTGAAACGATGTATAAAGGGTCATTTGGCCATGCTGATCTCTACAGGTGCTGGGGGGTGTGGCAAACCATGTTGCTTTTGTGGGGCATCAGACACAATCATACGATGAACCCATAAAACGTGTCTTCTGCCAGATCAAATTGTCAACTGGAGAATTGGAATGCCTGTGACATCTGAGCAGGAGATTTGTGTGACTCGCTTTCTGCACAGCAGTGTATCTTGAGGAAAATGTATTTACCTTTGGAAGGAGTGTTTTCCCATACCTTGCAGTGGCAACTTGAGCATGCCTTTCAAACACCATTTGCACTTTTTCCCCCCATTATGGGCATCCCTCTTCCCAAATTATTCTCTCTTTGCCTTTCTCCCTGCAGCCAGCTGACAGCCAAAGCTCTCCAGGATCTGCCCGAGTTCACATACCTTCGGATGGCGCTGAATCACTGCCCCCCAGTGACCCCCAGCAAGAGTTACTGCACATGGTAAGTTTAGTTAGGCCTGGTGCAATGGTCCCATGAACCAGAGGGAAGGCTGGGATTTATCCTTGTACTTTGGACATTCTGTTTAGTGACTCAGTGCTATGCTAGCCTGACCTCCCTCTTCCACCAACATCTTCCACCAAGACCATCTCCAGTATCAAATAAGCACAGGCCCTTCTAAGCTGGTCTTTGTTGGAAATGGAAGGCTGGGCATGATATACTTTGCTCTGACCTTGCAAGGCAGTTCTTACAGGATTCATTGGCATAACCGATGCAGGTTGCAGAATGCACTGCTTTTGATGCAGAACTTTGATCACTTTGTGTCATGGAAGATGCTATCGCTACAGTAAAGGGAAGTCACATATGACTGTGAAAAGCATCTTTGCCTTTTGATCTCCTGGAGGGAGGACAGGAAACTATGCAGAGGTGCTAGGATGAAACTTCAAAGGCCTAAGTTACCTCATGGCCTGAACAGAGTTTTCCTGAGAAGGGGAAAACAAAGGTTTTTGAATTCCATCTTGAGACGTGGTCAGGGAAGCATCTCTGGGCCATGGGTTCCCGGAACGGGGACAAAGAACCAAAAGGGACATAACCACCTAAGCAATCCCTTAACTGCAATCATGTTTTATTTCTTTGATTTCTGTTTTTCAATAAAAATCGTTGAGACCTCAGCTGGTTGGAGTTATTGGAGAAAAGAACCCACGTTTTACTGAAACAAGCGTGGCTCTCCCAGGCTTGCTTTCATGATACTTTGTGATATAGACTGTAACACAATGAATTTTGTTAGCTAGTCGCCCAGACTAGCCTGATCTTGTCAGAGCTTGGAAGATAAGCAGGGTTGAACATGGCTAGCAGCTGGATGGGGGAGACCCCCAAGGAAGCCAGTGGTTCTTAGGGTTACTGGTGGGGGAAGAAAGTGCTGTCAATGGTGACCCCAGAGGGTTTTCAAAGCAAGAGATGTTCAGAGATGGTTTGCCATTGCCTGCCTCTGCATGGACTGAGAGAGTTCTGAGTGAACTGTGACTGGCCCAAGATCACCTAGCAGGCTCCATGTGGAGGAGCGGGGAACTGAACCCAAGTCAAAGGCAGAGGGCGGCGACAGCAAACGACCTGGGCTCATTTCCTGTCTTGAAAACCCCATACGGCGGAACTTTGTGGAGTCGCCACGGCAATGGCAACTCGATGGCAAACGTTACCTTTCACAGGTACAATTACAGGGAGTTGTTGGCAGGGTTGTGAGGAGAGCTTGCCAAAGCTGATTTTGTTTCTCTGTCTCTCTCAGGCCCCAAGTGATGACGATGCGAGACTCCTGCTTCCCGACCCTGATTTCTTGGACATTCGTTTCCCTCAAGGCAGTGCCCGGCTTGCCAAGCTCGATGAAGACGAGCTGTGACTTTGGGACTATGGCTCAACCCCTGCTGGGTTTGGGGGATTGTGAGGACTGAACCGGCTCTGCTTTCCTCGGTCTCCCTTCCTCCCTCTGGGAGGTAGAAAGAGACACAGCAGCAGCAGCAGCCCCCAGAAAAGGATCTTTTGCTGCCTTCCAGCCTTGCTCTGTTGGCCTAGACATTCCCTCCCTATATGAAGTGCAGGGCCCCCACACTGGGACTAGAGAATGCAGCAGGGGGCTCTTCTCTGGCCTTCAGACCCCTGTATATGCATGCTGGGTTCTTGGGGCTGCGAGTCAGGGCTCTTGGAGGATGGGGTTGGATCATATGAAATGAGAATTTTATTTTGTTGGTTGTAATAATAAAGATTTTAGTTAAAACAAATGAGACTGTCACTCCAGGGATCGACACCATTCAGGGACGCTGATGCAGCTGGGAATTGCGCAGGAGACTCTATTTTATATTGCTGGATCAATTATTCCAACTCTTGGTTTTGGTGCTACATACTACATCCCCTTTAACTATCTGGGTTAGCACATCAGTTTCTAGCTCATAATACACATATTATTTGTTATATGTTTCCCTCATGGCAGTGAGGGTTGCGGAAAGTGCAGTCAAGTCTCAGCAACCCCATAAGATTTTTAAGACAAGAGACTTTCGAAGGTGGTTTGCCATTGGCTGTCTCCATGTGGGTTGAGAGAGTTGAGAGAACTTTGGCCCCAAATCCCCCAGCAGGCTTCATGTTGAGGAGTGGGGAATGGAACCCAGCTCTCCAGATGAGAGCCAGATGAGAACCAGTGTGGTAATTGTGGTTAAGAGCAGTTCCATCTGTAGAACTGGGTTCTGTTCCCCACTCCCCCATTGGGTAACTTCGGATTAGTCACAGTGTTCTCAGAACTCTCTCAGGCCACATGGGGACAAGCAATGGCAAATAACCTGAGAAGGTCTCTGTCTTGAAAACTCTATGGGGTTGCCATATGTCAACTGTGACCTGATGGTACTTTCTATTGGGATGACCCTTTGGGACTATGGATGCATTTCCTCTCCTCTTCTTTGCACAACTCCCACCATCTTCCTTGGTTATTCAAGCTCTTTTTTAAAGTATTGGGTGGACTCCAAGCAGCTTTTCTGCTGATGAAAGTGAAAAGAAGAGTCCCCTTTGAAAAGCCCAATAGGTTATGCTGGGACTTATTGGACCTGCATGTACATATGCTGTTTGAGATGAGGGTTGCAGTAAGAAACAAAGCTGAGCAAGGTTGAGAGAAAAAGCTGGCTGGATTCAACGCATTTATTTTTGATCAGTTGGTGCATATGTCTCCTCTACCCAGCATGGTATAGTGGTTAAGAGCAGGTGGATTCTAATCTGCAGAACCAGGTTTGATTCCCCACTCCTCCGCCTGAGTGGCAGAGGCTTATCTGGTGAACCAGATGTATTTCTGCACTCCTTTATTCCTGCTGGGTGACCTTGGACTAATCACAGTTCTTGGGAACTCCCCACCTACCTCACAAGGTGTCTGTTGTAGGGAGAGGAAGGGAAAGGAGCTTGTAAGCCGCCTTGAGTCTCCTTACAGGAGAGAAAAGTGGGGTATAAATCCAAAATCATCATCATCTTCTTCTTCTTCCTCCCCACTTATCTCTGATGCCTTTTCTTCTACCATCCCCAAGTTGAATAATAACAAAGATTTCAGCCCACTTCACATACATGCTGGATGCTGCATGGGGCAAGTCACTCATATTGGAGCCATTTTGGTTAAGAAAATAGCACAGGCATTTATCGTACTGAACAAAATCGGGCCCCTCTGGGCTTTCAGAATGGAGCTGCCAGCAGCTGCTATGCATGTTGCCAGAAAAGTGAGTTGTGTCTGGGAGACCCAGCTTATTGTAAATTGTACTGCATAGCACGAACAGGTTAAGTAAGGAAATATTTCCCTCTGCATACACGAACAACACAGTTTCGAAGTAATTTGGGACCATAGCCAGTATGTCATGGTCCCAAATTACCAGAGCAGAGCAGACCATAGCCAGAGCAGACCATAGCCAGAGCAGACTTTTCCCACCATGGTTGGCCAAAAGTCTTGGAAAGGTGGATGGTGGAAGTTTGGGTTGGCCCAAAAGGTTCCCCTTGCTCACTTCAGGAACTGCCTTACAGCTTTCAGGTTTTATGCTGTAGCTTTAAAAAAAATGTACACTGGATTGTAGACTGTCGGACAGATCAGCTCACACGCTTGCGTGTGCTGTAGGCAAACATGCAAAGGAAACAGAGGCCTGCATGCCTTATGTCCACACTCTTATTCCTCTCTTCATCCCTAAAGCCCGATGGCTGTTCTTGTCCAGTTCTGCCCCCACTAGTACAGCGTTATTTGCCAGATGAAGGACTTCTTTGGAGATTCCTAGGATCTACCAGTTAACATTGGGGCAGAGAGCAACCCTTCCTTTAAAGGATTTGGTCTTGACTAGCCTTGACTGGTCTTTGATGGGTTTCGCTCCTCTCTCTTTTTGTTAACAATGCTGAACAGGTGGAAGGAAATGCAAATAAGTGAAGCCCGCCTCTTTTGCACATCAAAGCCACCGGCTGGTTTTAACAGAGATTCTTCTGGATGTCCTTAAATGTTGATCCCTTGTGCTTTACAAAGCCTGAAGTCTCCTGTGAGAAACAAAGGATGTTCTGAATGATCAGCTCTGAAGTCTGGAATTGTTCTTTCAAACCTAGGTTGACTGCAAGTAGCGGCATTGATTCAGAGACAATAATCCCCAAAAGCAAAGCAACACAATGCCTTTCATTGGGAGCAACTGACCTATCAGAAAACGGCACCCAAGTGCTGTAATTGTCTAGAACTCTTTTTTCAGGTTGGATGTTCAGGGTTTTTTTTTTTTGCGGGAGAGAGAAAACATAAGTTGTTGTCAAGACATGTTGGCAAACACCATAGTTTGTAGTTGCGGTCTTAAAATGGAAAATGGTGGATTTGTTTAGGTTGCGCATGATTTCAAGCAGCTGAGACAAAGCAGAGGGGGGAAAAGGGGTTTTCTTCCTGTGAATATGAAAGACAGACTTCATTAAATGCCTCTCTGGCACTTAAACAGATGACACTGGAGGAAAGCAAAAGAAAAACACAGTGTTCCTTATATACCCTGTTTCCCCTAATATAAGACATCCCCGAAAAATAAGACATAGTAGAGGTTTTGCTGAAGTGCGAAATATAAGGCATCCCCCGAAAGTAAGACATAGCAAAGTTTTTGTTTGGAAGCATGCCCGACAAACAGAACACAGGAAAAATAAGACATCCCCTGAAAATTAGACATAGAGCATCTTGGGGAGCAAAAATTAATATAAGACACTGTCTTATATTCGGGGAAACACGGTAGCTACAGCCAGGAGTAATGTTTAGAAAGCCAGCGTGGTGTGGTGTAGCACTTAAGAGCAGTGGACTTTAATCTGGAGAACCCGGTTCAGTTCCCCACTCCTCCACATGAAGCCTGCCGCGTGTCCTTGGGCTGGTCACAGTCCTCCAAGAACTCTCCCAGAGCACATGGAGGCAGTCAATAGCAAACCACCTCCAAGAATCTCTTGCCTTGAAAACCCTACAGGTTCATAAGTCAGCTATGACTTGACAGCCCATTCGACCACCCCCCAGGGGGTAAATGAAGGTGTTATGCAAAGTAAAGAATCAGTGGAAGGCAAGCTGGGTAATACCTAGTCTTCTGAATTCTCTGTCCCAAGGGGCGTGGAGGGGGAGTAAATGCTTTTCAGTGCTGCAGAGTTAGAACTAATAAAAGGAAACACTTCTTCATGCAACGTGTGATTGGTGTTTGGAATATGCTGCCACAGGAGGTGGTGATGGCCTGGATAGCTTTAAAAGGGGCTTGGACAGATTTATGGAGGAGAAGTCAATTTATGGCTACCAATCTTGATCCTCCTTGATCTGAGATTGCAAATGCCTCAACAGACCAGGTGATCGGGAGCAACAGCCGCAGAAGGCCATTGCGTTCACATCCTACATGTGAGCTCCCCAAGGCACCTGGTGGGCCACTGCGAGTAGCAGAGAGCTGGACTAGATGGACTTTGGTCTGATCCAGCTGGCATGTTCTTATGTTCTTAGAGCAGACAGAAAGCTTGTAAATCTTTCTGTGGCAGTCCTGTGCAACCTCAATCCCAATGTGGGGCTGCACAGAATACCCATGAAGATGAACTTTGTATTTCTTTCCCAATACCATCTCCTGTCTGCAGATCTACTCCTCAGCATAGCTTAGGACAGGACAGAAACATTCAAGAGAGAAACCAAAAATCTGGGAATACACAGAATACACGTTCATTCTTCAAGTTTTTTTGTCAAAATTGTATTTTTTTCCCTCTTTGAACAAGGAAGGCAAGAAGGACTCTGCCCTTTTCAAGAAGGGCTCTGCCCTTGCTTCTTCAGCTTTGCTGATTCTTTACCTTTGGGGTATTTTTTTTTGCCAAAATTGTGATTTTTTTCCTCTTTGACCATAAAGAGAAGGGCTTGGCCCTTTTCAACAAATTCTTGCTTCAGCTCTGCTGATTCTTTACCTCACACCAAGCCTCAGGCCTTGTGAGGTATTTTTTTTTACAAAATTGTGAATTTTTTTCTCTTCTACCCCAACAGTTGAGAAGGGCTTTGCCTTTTCAATAAATTCTTGCTTCAACTCTGCTGATTTTCATCACCTCACATCTCTGTGAGTTATTGTTTTCTTCAAAATTGTGCATTTTCCCCTCCGACCATGGAAGTTTTCAAAAACCATGCCATTCCTACTTTGAATATGGCTAATACTGATAGTCATGTTAGTGCCTCTACTGATTCCAGCTTCAGCTGCTTCAGCAATGTCTGTGTCTCTCTCTAACAAAGGCTGAGAGGGATGGCGCCCGAAGGCAGTGCTGTATAATAAATCTCTGGTTCCTTTCAGGTGCTTCAGAGAAAAGGGAGAAAAGGGCTTGTTCCCTAACCTCTGGCTGTTTCCGCACGGCCAGTGCTGATGGCCTGGGGGGATGGCGGTAGCATTGCAGCCCAGGCCCCGCCCGTTAGCACAGGCGCCGCTGGCATGCATTAAGCACGCAGCGGCGGAACCTGGATCGCTTCCCTCCCTCCCAGAGGCGGCCTCGGAGCGCCCTGGCTCTAAACAACAACCCTTTAAAGGGTTTGTTGTTGGGAAGCGTCTTCCAGCGGCAGCCGGTGCGGAACAGCGCCACTGGGAAAACGCTGTCTCCCGTCTCCGCCTCACGGTGTCCCTGCGTGCGTGCAAGCCTGCTGGGAAACGTTAGCCCCGCCCACACTGTCCTCCGACCTCCAGGGGTGGGAGGGCAGCGATGGCGAGGAACCGAACACTCTAACAGCGGCGGCAGGACTCCGTGAATAAACAATCTGCAAAGAAAGCGGCGGCTCCGATGTGTGAGCTGACGGCCGTCTACCCGACTTCTCCGGCTTAAGCCCACGTTCATGCGGTTGACGGGCTTGCGCCCCCACGCCGGCCGGACTCTTGGCGGCGTGGGGGCGCGGCATCCCTAACGTCGCGGAAGCTTGAAACCTCCTGTTTCTTTCCCCTGTTGAGTGGGACTTACACCAAGACTTCTGGGTTGTTTTGGGACCCCCTCAAATTGTGGAATCCCCTCAAAGAAAGGGTCCTAGGGCACAGGATAGTGAAAAATAATTAAGAAGCCATTCTAAAAAAGAGGTCAACTCCCCTGATCAGGCAGTTGATCGCTACAAATGGTTCTTGCTGTTGAGTGCTGCCAAGATCACATTGGCCTCCAGACCCACTGCCTGTGGTTCCTTCTGTCAGAACTGTTGGGATTGCTCGGAACCAGCTACAAGGACTGTCGGAGCTGATCCGTTCATGCCATGGATCATTGGAACCGATCTTCTCAGCACCAAGGTGCATCGGAGCTGAACTGCTCAGCGCCAAGGCTTGTTCAGAACCAAATCGCTCAGCACCAAGAAGACAGTTTATTGGGTCAGTTTCTAGAGATCCTCAGACTGGCAACTCTATTTACAGGTGAGGAATGGTGGTGTCCATAGTTCATATCAGTACACACCAGGCCGAAGCCTATGTAAAGAAACCTGCTTCTTCCAGTCAGGGGGTTTGACTACATATTTTTCTGCATTACCCTACAACGGTGTCCGTATGTATGAAGACCACCTGCTGTGCATTGTGGCTCATCAGGAGTTATGGTTCAGGAGATGGGCTGTAGCTTTGAGATAGCTTTGCATATAGAATGCTCAAAATCAGGCATCTCCAGCAGAGGCGTAGCAAGGGGGGGAAAGCGCCCAGTGCACTGGTGCATCCTCCGCCCCATCCCCGGAACGCCCCCACCGTGCCCCTGGAACGCCCTCGCCACACACCCCGGCCCCCTTGGAGCTACGCCTCTGACCTCCAGTTAAAGAAGGGGTTAGGAAGGACCATGCCTTAGCTGAGACCCTGGAGACCCGTGGCCAGGCAAAGCAAGTACTGCTGAGCTAGACAAGCAGGCTGAGGAGTGGCCCAAGAACAAGTGAAGTGGCACAGCACTTATTGGGGGGGGGGGGCACTCAGTTCAGACCCTGTCGGTGATGGGAAAGACCTCCACTCCAGATCCTGGGGAGCCACTGCCAGTCAGAGGAGATAAGACGGACCTTGATGAACCAAAGGGTCTGAAAGGATAGGGCAGCTATTCTGAGTAATGTGTATCCTGTCTTCCCAATCTACTGCTAGTGGGCCTGAGATCTGGGATCAGAGTGCAAGCACATCCCGACTCTTAGCCTGACGGCCAGAACCACTTGTACCAGCACTGAAACCAGGTAATCATATAAACTTCAGTTACTCCAGGTGTCAGTTGCCCCCCCCCCCCAACGTATGATACAAAGTAGACCATTCCCCCTCCCTAGGCAAGTAGGGAGAACAGGATTGGGGCTAAGAAAGGGGTTTTCACAGTTCCAAAGCTGGTTAGCAACCTCAAAATGGGGCCTGGACACTGGCGTAATGCCCATTGGGCAAGGTGGGCAGCTGCCCAGGGCATCACCTCGTGGGGGGCATCAAAATGCTGGGTTCGTTTTTGGGTATTTTTAGTGGTTTTCCATTTCTGGCCTGCAGGGGGCGCAGATTTTAGGCTAGCTGGGGTAGGGAACCTGCGGCTCTCCAGATGTTCAGGAACTACAATTCCCATCAGCCTCTGTCAGCATGGCCAATTGGCCATGCTGGTAAGGACAGCCTCCTGATGTTACACTGAAATCTTGGTGCTGCTAGCCGCTAGCAGCACCAAAATTTCAGTGTAACATCAGGAGACTGTCCTTATGCAAACCCCCAAGTTTGGTGAGGTTTGGTTCAGGGAGTCCAAAGTTATGGACCCTCAAAAGGGTAGCCCCCATCTCCTTAGCAAAGAATGTGGGATGGGGTACCCCCTTTGAGGGTCCATATGTCTAAAACTACGCCCCCTGAAGGCGCCAATGTCCTGGTGCAAAAAAAATTTGGTCGTGGTGGAGTGGCCGCCCAGGGGGGGGGGGGGGCATCCAACTCAGGTTTTGCCCAGGGCTGCCTCGTTACGCCCCTGGGCCTGGAGTTCTCTTGGAATTACAATTGATCTCCAGACTAGTTTCCTTTGAGAAAATGACAGCTGACAGAAGATGAACTCAGTGATATACAATAGGGCAGGGTTCTCCAGTTTGGTGCTCATGGACTCCATGGCACCTGGCAGTATTTTCCCTGGTGCCTGAACTAACTTGTCAAAACGTGGGTGGATCCATTCCAAGAGGGAGTGTAAATCGCTGCCTTCACTCAAATGAAAGGGCTTCCCTTCCTTTCTTTTTATTCCCCTCCTGTAATTTTTTTTGGCAAAGTGAGGCATTGAGTTTTGCTCTGCCTCCATTGACCCCTGGGTTTGGTTCTGCCTCCCATGGGAGCCATTTTGGGGTGCTCACCACTCCCTCTCAAAATTCAAAAAGTGCCCATGGGTTCCAAAAGGTTGGGGACCCTTGCCATAGAGTCTAGGAGAAATGGGAGTCCTAGACTGACACTGTGTTCCTGCTAAGCCCGCTCTTTCTCCAAACTCTGCCCTCCTCAGGCACCACACTCATACCCCCAGGAATCTCCCAAACAGGCACTGACCACCCTCCTCCAAATGCCTTTGCGAACTGGACCCTCTCACAACATAGTACAGATGACTGGATACTGATGCTTTTGGTGGAGCTGTTTCAATGATCTGCTCATATACAAGTTACAGGAGAGATTGCAAAGGCATCTACGCATCTCCTTCTTGCCTGAAGTGCAGTTGGGATGCTGATGCCACCACCCAGGCAGAGGTGGGATCCAGCAGGTTCTCACAGGTTCCCGAGAGTAGGTTACTAATTATTTGTGTGTGCCGAGAGGGGGTTACTAATTGGTGATTTTGCCATGTGATTTTTGCCTTAGTTACGCCCCTCCTCTCAGCAGTAGCGTGCAGAACTTGAAGCAGGCTAGCAGGAGGTGAACCGGCATGTGTGGCAGCCTGCGCCTGCATGCATTCGTTTCCCGCCCAAGGACCGGCACAGCGGCTGTGTCCTTGCCACTGCCCCGCCCCCGGAATGCCCGGCCACGCCCCCGTCATGCCCTGCCCAGCCCCATTGGCGCTACACCACAGTTTGAATCCCACCACTATGGGAACCTGTTACTAAAATTTTTGGATCCCATCACTGCACCCAGGTAAACAACACAGTCATGCTGGGTCGTGTTTATGTCCCACACTGATATCACAGGCAGCCATGGAAATGAAAGGTTCCTTAGGATTTGGAAAGGAAGGATGTGAAGCTGCCCTTTGACCGACATAGTTTTCAGTCTCAAATTGGATTTAGGTCTCGACAAGTCTTCCTCAAGTCCAAAGGCACCCACCTGGAAGACTATGAATTATACATGTCTCATTCATCTGTACATTACAGTCTTTTGTACATGCCTTGGCACATTTTCCTAGAAATGCCCATGTCCATTTACACACATTTGCCAAGAAAACTAGATCATCCAGCTGAATATGCTTCCCTAAGATATTCTGCCAGATTCAATAGCAGAGTTTTGCTTTTGGAGAGAAGAGAAGCCTAGAACCAGCATTCTTCATGGGTCTGATGCATTGGGAATGAGAAGGATGACTGAAGGACTACACCAGTGGTGGCGAACCTTTGGCACTCCAGATGTTATGGACTACAATTCCCATCAGCCCCTGCCATCATGGCCAATTGGCCATGCTGGCAGGGGCTGATGGGAGCTGTAGTCCATAACATCTGGAGTGCCAGAGGTTCGCCACCACGGGACTACACCCTCCTTCCAGATCTCAAGAGCCCAGTTCTAGTCTTCTCCAAAGGTCTTCCAAGCCCTGCTCCCAATAAAGTTAGATGTGCCTACGTCTCTTGATTGCTCAGTCACCTTCAAGAGTAAACTGTGTTTAGCTTGATGCATCCAGGCCAAAAGTATTGTGCCTCATGCACAGAAAAAGCGTACATGTCCATATTGCTCAACCTCTGAGGAATCTTTGGAGCATGTTCTATTAGTCTGCCCGAAATTCATAGATCTCAGACCTAGCTTGTTCTTTTCAACACCGACTTACTTGTGCCCTCCATATTCCAAATTGAACCGCCTCTTGAACAATGAGGATCCCAGGCAGTTGAAAATGGTGGCCAAGTTCCTGCTCGATATTGTAAAATAAGTTTCTGGCTCTCTTTTTATTTACTTATTTTCTTGAAGTTTGTACTGTACGAACTATGAGCAGTTGTTTTACCCTGTCAAACTCAGGATCATATTACTGCACAGTTTTATCTGTATTTTCTCTTGATGCCTAATAAAGGTCTTTGAATTTGAAGTATTGTGCCTGTATCTGTATGCAACCTGCTGTTGGCATTTGCAAAAGAAGGGAATGCGGTTTGTACCTTATCGACTGCCCATCTACAATCCTATCTTAAATCACACCTCTGCCTGCCACCAGTCTTCTTTTTCCCTTCTTTGGGAGCAATTAGACCTGTTGAGTGCTTATCATGGAAAAGAACACCAGACTCCAAATCATCTGTTCTGGGAGAAGGAAGCTGGAGGGAATGAGGAGCATTCAAAGTTCAGCATCATCACCACAGAAAACATCAAAAATGAAATCAAGCAAACATGACACGAGTTTGCATTTTGAAAACTCCATAGGTCCATGTGCAAGGGACTGACGAAGAGCCACGATGGTGGGAAAGCCTCTTAGATGCCTACCACTTTTAGACAGCTCATGGGGTATTTAATGCCGCTCATGAACTTATTTAAAAAAGTTCTCCCCACATGGATTGTAATTGTGTGCAGATGTCCTGCCCCTTTAGCAACCTTCCAATCATCCGATTCCCCCACTTGCAATCCAGAGTGGTTCATTCCAGGAACAATTTGTTTATTAGATGCTGTTTTGCATGAACCCAGACTTCCATTTCTATCCTTCCGTGGGAAGTAGTCAGTAGAATAAGGTGGTATTAGAAAAGCAGACAGGTATAATAATTCAAATGGTTATGTGTTTTGGACCTATATTCAAATTTGCAAACAAGTACCAGCCCATAGATGAGAAACTGCTTCCAATCTTTTAGGTACCAACATCTGATGTTTAGGTATAGACTCTTCCAGGTGTCTAAGGGGGGTGGGGGGTGGAGATTCTACACTAGTGTCTTGATAGTCAGCAGGTAAAGTCCATCCTCTGTACCAGTATGTAATTTGGAGCTAAAAGGTGTGTTGAATGAATGTGTATTTTCCTCCTGCCACCAATTACCTTATGGCTTGCCCAACTTCTTGTTGGGGTGTGAAGTTCTATTATAAGTACACCTATCTTCCAGAAACAGCAACTTTGGAGGGGCAGAATGTAGTTTTGTGAGCATTGGCATGAATTGACTCAGGCAGCCCAATTCAGATAGGGGAGGGGAATCAGCTGTGGGAGCATTGCTGGATTGCACTGGTGTGTTTGCCCCCTCTGCTGACACGTGGGGCACTGTGGCTAGTGGTCAGGGCAGAGGCTGGGTGCCCCACAGCAGCAAATCCCGGAAGCGGGCACCAACGCCGATCGAAACCCAGAAGTGGATGCTGGTACAGGGCAGGGGGTGGCTGAGGCATTCCTGGTCATGGCCCTGACTTTAGTTGGCTTCCATCCCAGCTTTAGGCCTGGGAACACTGTGGCCAGGGCTTCAGACTTGCACCACCCAAAAGGGTGGTGTAACTCAATTCAGCCCAATGGAGGGCTTTCAGGTGGCTGGCGGGGGAGTTCTTTCTGCTGCCTCCCAGCACTGTCTGCAAGTGTTCTGGAGATGGCACAGAGGCACAGCAGCCGCACTGGCCGCCTCAGGTTGTGGATTAGCCTGTTAATTTTATTTAGGACATATCTGAATGTAACTGAATGCTAAATGTATTCTGTTTGCGCCTGGGATTCCATGCACGTCTTCCTTGAGACACCTGCTGAAGATCATGAAACCTAACGACCTTGTTTCTTTCACAGAGTACGGTTCTCTCACCATTTCAGCACACGTAAAGGTAGTGAAGATTCGAATCCAATTGAATAACAGGACCTTTGGGGACTGACTGGAAGGGGTGGTACAAGTGGGGATGACTGGCGTGGAGAAAAATGGCCGAAGCTTAACACGTAGAGATGGACAGCTGAAGTTTTTCATGGCATGGCGGTAAATAACGTAAACTGATAATCGCATAAGAACATAAGACCGACCCTACTGGATAAAACCAGAGGTCCACTTGCAGTGTACAGAAGTATTTACTTTTGTCCATCCTGAATCTACTGCCCATCACCTTTATTAGATGCCCTCATTCTAGCATTTTGGGAGAAAAAGTTCTCTCTGTCATCTCTGTCCATCCATTGCATACTTTTATTGTACGATTCATACTCTTTTCTAAACTGAAAAGTCCCAGACTCTTCAGCCATTCCTCCCAAGGAAGGTGCCCCAACCCCCTAATCATCTCCGTTTTCCTCTTGTATACTTTTGTCAGCTGTGTCCTGCAATGTCCTTTTTGAGATGTGGCGACCAGGAATGCACACAGTGTTCCAAATGACACAGATGTATACAGGGGCAATATAATATTGGCTGTTTTATTTTCAATCTCTTTTCTAATAATCCTCAACATAGAGTGTGCCTTTTTTTACCACTGCAGCACACTGGATTGGCACTTCCATTGAGCTATAACCCCCCAAAAAATATTTTTCCCTCTCAGTCTCAACAAGTTGAAACTCCATTAGCCTACACTTGAAGTTGGGATTTTTTGGTCCTGTATATCACCTTATACTTACTGACACTGAACTTCATCTGTCAGATAGTTGCCCACCCAATCTGCGGAGATTCTTCTGGAGCTTTTCATGATCATCCTTGGTTTTTACCACCATCTCTACCCTCTGTCCTGTCTATAAAGCTTATACCCAGGGATGACTATCCCATAGATTTCCCCCATTCGACACTGTTTCTGAGCTACCCACTATATCTCAATTGTCATTTAGCACCAAGAACAAACTGATAGCTAGACAACTGTGACAAGCTGGCAGTCCTAGTAAGAACTAATAAGAAAGTAGCACCTCTAGAGTTGCCAACAACCCGGATAAAAATGTTCTGCCTCTTTAACAGAGGACTGATGTGCGGAAATGGGCAGGTGAAACATTTTATGGCGTGGAACTAAATAATATCACCTAGTAATTGACATCCCATTGAACTGACTGGACTGTGTGGCCATGATCTGGTACACAGGTGTCAAACTCGCAGCCCTCCAAATGTTCATGAACTACAATTCCCACCAGCCCTTGCCAGTATAGCCATGTTGGGAGGGACTGATGGGAATTGTAGTTCATGAACATCTGGAGGGCCGTGAGTTTGACACCCCTGCATGGTAGTTTTAGCTCCTAATGTTTCACCTGCATCTATGGGTGGCACCTTCAGAGGTATGCCATGATAAAATGTGTTTCTCTCTGTGGCATAGAGTGGAGTGCGTCATGAAGAGAAACATATCTTACTGTGACATGCATCTAAAGATGCCAGCCATAGATAAGGACACAAAGCTAAAGCTACCAGACCATGGCCACATGGCCCGGAAAACCCACAACAGCCAGTTGATTCCGGCCATGAAAGCCTTCAACATTGAGCAGCTACTAAAAGGAAAAGGATTTTTCTCTCTCTAGGTTGTTGGCAACATTAAGCATCTCCCATCTTCTGCTCTTAGCCCTGTTTCCCATCCCCCACCCCTGCATAGGGGTCAGCAATTTAAATTATTTTCACCCTAGCTTTCAAACCAGGTGAAGAGTTTTGCACATTTTTAGTTTCCTCACTTCTAAGTCCCCGTTTCAGAGTTGCTTGTATTTTGCTCCCTCTAGTGGTTGATTTGCCATAAAGAAGCCTTATATGAAGCATATCTTCCTGCAGATTTAAACGGCAGGTTTTCATACTGCATTAAAGCTGCTTTATGTTGAACTGACCTCTACGGGGAGCAAAATACCAGAAGAACTGACCCATGTAGAAACGGGAATTTAAAAGCAAGGAAACTGAGAACGTGGAAAAGCCCAGTCCCTCGGAAGCCTGGGAAATGTAGTTCAGAAGTCGGGCTAGGGATCTCTCCAAGACAATTCTCCAAATGTTACTAAACTACAGTTCCTAGAATTCTTTGGGTAAAGCCATTAAGGTTAAAGGTATAAAATCTATATAATTTGCAGTGGAGAGAGACATAAAGCCCGAGAATGGAACTAGCTAGTACAATTGAACCACAGAATTCTCCTTGCCTCCCCGAAACAACCTCTTCTTCTTTGGGCTCTGCCTTTCACTTTTCTCTCTTCTATCCCTCTCATCACTCCTGTTTGATGCCCATCACTGCCAGCCCCCGCACCCGCTTCCCCTGATGGGTCTTGACATGCTTGGCCAAGTGGTCGCTCCGCATAAACCTCTTGGGGCACAGCTGGCACCTGAAGCGCTTCTCTCCCGTGTGCGTCCGAAGGTGTCTCTGCAGCTCATCAGAACGGGTGAAGCTTTTCCCACAGTAGAGCCAAGAGCAGATGAAGGGGCGCTCTCCCGCATGCCAACGCAGGTGGGCCTTCAGATGGGACGTCTTGCCGTAGACCTTGCCGCAACCCGGTAGGTGGCACACGTGTTGTTTCTTCCTGCCTGGCTCCTCATTAGCCCCGTTTGCCGCCTGGCAATTGGGACATCTGCAGCGACGACAGCGGCGGGTCGTCCCCAGTAGCCCCTTGGCTGATCCCTGCAGGAAGGTGGCAAGGGGTGGCTGGGGGCTGAGGACCAGTGGCCGGCCTAGCGAGAAGTTGCCTGGTTGCGGCATGCTCCACCAAGAGGTATCATCAGCGGATGCCAGGCCAGGGCCTGCTGGGCCTAGAGGCCGTGGGCCTGGTAAAAAAGTAGTAAACTCCTGGCCCTCTTGGAAGGCATACGAGGAGGGCACAGTGGGCGCCAACATCTTGATGGGCGACAGCTCAAACGAGTAGGGGGGTTCAGCTGGTGGTGTCAGCGGCAGTTCGTGGGCAATGCTTCCACTGGTGCTTGAGGCCATCTGGTATGGCATCTTGGGCAACCCAAAAGCCATGCTGTGGGAGCCGGGTGGTACTTCATTGCTCCACAGCTGGAACATCCCCACCGACTCATAAGCTTCGGGTGAGGTGGGTGAGCAGAGAGGCGCTGAGGGAGTAGCTAAAAAGGCCCAAGTGGGATGGCAGGCGCTGGGGTCGTCTGGGGATGAGTTGGGTGTCCGATCCTGAGGTAAAGAAAGACAGGAACGAAGCAGGAGTACAGATTTTAACCATCTCCGGTGACAACAGGATTCTACCCAAGCGTACTATTTCCTCACTTGTGGTCTTACAGCAAACAGAATTATTTCCCCCAGTTTTTTGTAACCCTTGTAGTACACTGTTGTGGGTAATTCATTACATTTTCCAACTCTGGGTTGAGAACTTCCTGGAGGTAGGGTGTGTGTGTGGGGGGGGGGGTGGGGGGGTGGGGGTGGAGTGTGTGTGTGTGCGTGCGTGCGTGCGTGCGTGCGTGCGTGCGTGCGTGTCTTGGAAGGGGAGAAACTGCAGCAGCGTATAATGCCAAAGAGTATATCCTCCAAAGCAGTTATTTGCTCCAAGGGAATTGATCTCTGTAACCTGGGGATCGGTTGCCATCTTAGGAGATCTTCAGACCGCCCCTGGATGTTGGCAATCTTTATTCGGAGTGCCTGCACCACTGAATAAATCAACCACTTAACGTGGGGCTAAAATAAACAGACGTTTTGTGGAACCTTAAAAGATCAACCATTGGCTAAACATTAGTATACTTCATCAGATGCAATTACAGATCCTTACTTCTGGCTCATTTTATGCAAGCGCAATTGTAAAGTACAGAGTGGGGTGTGTTAGGTAAATTTCAGATCTAACCAGAAAAATACAGAGACCATTCACTAATTATGCAAGAACAGCTGTAGGGTGTATAGTCCCAGGTTGGCTTTATTTATTTGTTGGTTTGTTTTATAATTCACTTTAGAGGCTGCCCTCCCCCTAATGCGCTCAGGGCATCTTAACAGCATGTCTGTAACATCATTCACAACTCATAAAATCACAATTAAGGATTCCCGGCATAGTAGAAGATGATGGTGATTTTGGATTTATATCCCACCTTTCTCTCCTGCAAGGCTAACAAGCTCCTTTCCCTTCCTCTCCCCACAACAGACACCTTGTGAGGTAGGTGCGGCCGAGAGATTTCTGAGAGAACTGTGACTAGCCCAAGGTCACCCAGCATAAGAACATAAGAACTTAAGAACAAACCAGCTGGATCAGACCAGAGTCCATCTAGTCTAGCACTCTGCTCCTCGCAGTGGCCCACCAGGTGCCTTTGGGAGCTCACATGCAGGATGTGAAAGCAATAGCCTGTTGCTGCTGCTGCTCCTGAGCACCTGGACTGTTAAGGCATTTGCAATCTCAGATCAAAGAGGATCAAGATTAGTAGCCATAAATCGACTTCTCCATAAATCTGTCCAAGCCACTTTTAAAGCTATCCAGCAGAAATATAGGACTGCAGAAACACATCTGGTTCACCAGATAAACCTCTGCCACTCAGGTGAAGGAGTGGGGAATCAAACCTGGTTTTCCAGATAAGAATCCACCTGCTCTTAACCACTACACCACATTGGCTCTCAGAAAAGGGCAGGGCGAGTAAAGGGAGGCCAGCTTTTGATGGAATGCCACAGCTCCATCTTGCAGGCCCTGCAGAATTGTGGTAAGTCCCATAGGGCCTGAATCTCATTTGACAGAACATTCCACCAGGCAAGGGCCAAAAGAAAAAGAGCGGCCCTGCTCAGAAACAGCCAGCAGTCTTCTGGGCCTGGGATCACCCATAGGCTGTTCTCCATAGAGTGAAGCACTCTTGGAGAGGAGATCCCGCACGTATGAGCGTCCCAGACCACTCAGGGCTCTAAAGGTTGGCACCAGACCCTTGGACCTGACTTAGTATTGGAAGCCAATACAGCTGGCAGAGCACTGGACAAATGTGCTCACCCCACGAGGTCCCCATGCAGCTGCATTTTGAGCCAGCTGGCATTTCCAAGTCAGTCTCGAGGGCAAGCCAACGTACAGCAAGTTACAATAGTCCAGGGGTAGGGAACCTGCGGCTCTCCAGATGTTCAGGAACTACAATTCCCATCAGCCTCTGTCAGCATGGCCAATTGGCCATGCTGGTAGGGGCTGATGGGAATTGTAGTTCCTGAACATCTGGAGAGCCGCAGGTTCCCTACCCCTGCAATAGTCTAACATGGAGGTTGTGTGAATCACCATGGCTAGGTTAGGGTGCTACAGATGGTATACTAGTAACCTGGCCTGGTGAAGATGGTAACATGCAAGTTGGATTACATTTGCAAGTTGAGCCTCCATAGATAAGGAGGCATCAAGAAACACTCCCAAACTCCTGATTGTCAACAGCAGTTTTAGGTGAACTCCATCAAGAACTGGGAGGTGACCATTTCCCTCCCTGTTACCATGGACCAGCCATAGGGCCTCTGTCTTTGGAGCAGCAGTAGCGTAGTGGTTAAGAGCAGGTGTACTCTAATCTGGAGGAACTGGGTTTGATTCCCCACTCTGCCACCTAAGCTCTGGAGGCTTATTTGGGGAATTCAGATTAGCCTGTACTCTCCAACACACGCCAGCTGTGAGGGGGGAAGGGAAAGGAGATTGTAAGCCCCTTTGAGTCTCCTGCAGGAGAGAAAGGGGGGATATAAATCCAAACTCTTCTTCTCTTCTTCTAACCTTAGGCTCCTCACAGTTCTTCTGAGCTCTCTCAGCCCCACCTACCTCACAGGGTGTTTCTTGTGAGGGAAGAAGGGTAAGGAGATTGTAAGCCCCTTTGAGTCTCCTACAGGAGAGAAAAGGGGGATATAAATCCAACTTTTCTTCTTCTTTGATGGATTTAACTTCAGTAGGCTCTGTTTCAACAGCCACCCATCAACAGATACTGCTGGATATTGTCAGCGTACTGATGACAACCTACCCTGAAACTGGACTAGAGGGGCAAGAGGGTGCACGTACATGTTAAACAACATTGGGGAGAGGATCACCACATGTGAGATGCCACACACCAGCCAGTATCGTGGTGATGTTAGAGCAACCAAAGCTGTCTCCATCTCATGGAAAGATGAAAGCTGGTTTGAAATGGGTCCAGTACCAATGTATCCTCCAAAAAACCTTGGAGCTGTTCTGCAGCCTGACCCAGGATTGCAAGATGGGACACTGGGCGGTAGTTGGATAGATCAGAAGGATCCAGTCTTACCTGTCTTACTTTGCATCTAGAGTTGTCAATAGACCTGGAGAAAAATGTCCTGTCCCTTTAATAGAGGCTCAAAGTGTTGAAATGAGCAGCTGACGCTTCTCATGGCATGGAGGTTAAATCACATCCCCTGATAGGTAACACACTAGTCTCCGTTAAAGAGATCAGCCCTACTGTTCACAGAACAATCTTGTGTGGTAGGCTGGGATGAGTGAAAAGGAAGGTGACTTCATAAAGGCAAGCGATAATCCATGATAGTAGACCGTAATATAGGTAAGGGGCTGTTTAAAAATGTGAACAAATGTTTGTTACCCCCTAAGATCTTCCAAGGAGAGAGAAAGGCAACTGCCAGCTTCTTGTTAAATATCAGCTTTATTGTTCTCCTGTGGGATTCCTGTCCCAAACACAAATCCACTCACTTCTGCCAGACACATAAAGGCTGTGCTGGACTGATCCATTCTGTTTGGCTTGCAGTATCCACTCAGATGGTTTCTGAATGGAGAGCAAGCGACTTTAAAGCAACGGGACTTACTTTTGAGAAAACATGCGTAGGAAACGTGGTGCATAAGAGCACCTTGGGGAATTAGTTATACTGAGATTCCCAAGCTGAATGCTTGGAAAAGAAAGATATTGCCAATGGGGTTGAAGCATGCCTTAACAAATCGAGTGCTATATTAGACGCAGCCATAATTTCTGTCTCCTTCAGAGAGGGGAGGCCTATGAAATTTTATGTAACTACCACATCCATGCAGTAATATCGGGGGAAGAGGGGAAGAGATTCCCTGGTGATCCTTGCAGCATCCTTACTTCTGCCTCAGCAAGAGCTGACCGTGGCAGGGGGAACCCTAGAAGAATCATGTTCCTAGAAGTGAAGAGGCATCACCCAACAGCTAGCTGCTCAGTTAAAAGCTTATAACTTTGAATGAAGAACGTCCAGTGGTGGGATTCAAATAATTTAACAGCTGGTTGTTCGCAAGCACCATTTTAACAACCGGTTCTGCCGAAGTGGTGCGAACCGGCTGAATCCCACCACTGAGAACGTCCCAGGTTAAATCCTCCCATCATAAAGATTCAAGGGACCCAATTCTAAGAAAGTTGCCGAGCCGCTGTGGATCAGAATAGAAAATACTAAGGTAGGTTGTCTGATTCCATATAAGGCAGCTTTATATGTTCACCTGTTATCTACACAGTTCAGATTGAACGGGAGAAAAGATGATCAGCGAGGGGGTTGGGGGAAGGTTGAGGGGATTAACTGGCCTGTCTCTGATATGCAAGGAAGATGTCTGTCTATCATTTTGAGAACCAACTGAGGAAAACATATAGCTCTGTAAGAAGGAAAAGGAGGAGTTTGGATTTATACCTCACCCTTTCTCTCCTGTAAGGTGGCTTACAAGCTCCTTTCTCTTCCTCTCCCCACAACAGACACCTTGTGAGGTAGGTGCGGCCGAGAGAGTTCTGAAGAACTGTGACTAGCCCAAGGTCACCCAGCAGGAATGTAGGAGTGTGGAAACACATCTGGTTCACCAGATAAGCCTCCACCACTCAGGTGGAGAAGTGGGGAATCAAACCTGGTTCTCCAGATCAGAATCCACCTGCTCTTGACCGCTACACCATGCTGTAAGTGAGATATCTTCCTCCAGTTTTAATCTGGAAAAGCATTGTACCCCAGATACCAAAAATCTGGGATATAGTGATATAGAAGAAGCTGTTTTGGCAAGGGGCAAATCTTTGGGTATTCTCTAATGTGAGAAGGTAATATCAGTACTGGGACATACCTATCAAGATAATTGAGAGAAAAAATGTGTAACAAAGAGGTTGTCCAAAAAGTTTCCTTCTTCCTCAGATGCTACACCATGTTGTGGCAACGAGATTATTGGCAACCAAAGAAGCAATAAACTATAAATAGTTAAGAATGGTTTGGGTTTAATATTAGCAAAGTAAGCAAGGAGATGTAAAAAAAAATGCTTATTTTTGTACCAAACAGGTCCCCATTTATCTTGCTTTAGATCTCTCGATGTCATATGAATACACATGTGGTTAATTTCAGGATGTAATTGATGATTTGATTTTACTGATAATTTTGTGCGTCTATTAAAATTAATTTTTCAAAAACTGTTGGTTCCAGAAAAGAGCAGGATTGGGTTTTTTATTTTATTTTAAAATGCTTAAGTTTGTGACTTCTATTAGGTTAATTTGGTCAGGTCTAACAGTATGCAAAGCTTTTGAAGGGTGTTCAAAAGCTTTGCATACTGTTAGACCTGACCAAATTAACCTAATAGAAGTCACAAACTTAAGCATTAAGGGTGTTCTTTGCTATGCAGAATAGTCAACGTAGCTAATTTCAGCTACCTTGTTTACTTCCTTAATGCTAGACAGAGAGCCTTAGGTATTAATAGGATTTTGAGAGGGGGAGACAGAAAGAGAGGAAGTGACAGCAGTGTTAAAGTTGGACAGTAGTCAAAGTTAGATATATACAATTTTTAAAAAGAGAGACTGTGGAACATGTGAACCACACATCAACCATGGAGAATAATTCTCCATCATTCAGAGCATGATACTTATTCAAATAGTTTCCAGATGCCAACAGGGGCAGTGTGGTATAGTGGTTAGAATGTTGGAGAAGATTCAGGGAGTCCTGAATTTGAATCCCCACTCTACCATGCAAACTTGCAGGATGCCTTTGGGCCAGTCATTGTCTTTCAACTAAACCTATCTCACAGGGTTGTTGTGCTGATAAAACTGAAGAGGGCAGAATACTGTTGTAAGTTGCTTTGGGTCTTCATTGTGGGGTAATGCGGGGGGGGGGGTTGTATAGAAATCTCAATAAATAAATAAAAATCTGAGAAATAGAGACAAGTCTCAAGCTACTCAGTTAATTTCATGGTGGTACAGGGTTTTGAATTCAAGTCTTCTCCTGATTCAATATCCCAACCACTATACTGCTCAGTCTTTTCCAGACTCCTCAAGTGGCTATCAGCCATTTGAAGTATAACTTGCTGTGCCTTGATTTGGATGGCCCAGGTTACCCAGATCTCCACAGATCTCAGAAGCCAGCCAGTCCTGGCTAATACTTGGATGGGAAACCACCAAGGAATACCAGGATCACTATGCAGAGGAAGTCAATGGCAAACTACCTCTGGTAGCCTTATTTTGAAAACCGTACTGGGTTGCCATAAGTCAGCTCCAACTTGACTGCACTTTCTCTCTCTCTCTCTCACTCACTCACTCACACACACACACACCCCTCTCATTGCTATATTTTGGCAAGGGGTCATGCTTAATGGTAAAGTCTCTGCTTTGTATGCAGAAGGTTGCAGGCTCAATTTTCAGCATCTCCAGGTCACAGGTGATGTGAAACACCCTGGAGAGCCATCGTCAGTTTGAATAAATACTGACCTTGATAGACCAATGGTCCAATTCAGTAGAAGACAGCTTCATCTGTTTATCCCGCCAATCCCTTCAGCCTTGAACTCATCCGGTGGCTTTTTAAATCCAACCACTGCATCTCACCTTCAGCCCTCACTGGCCGTGGTTTTTGCAAGGACTGAATTAGTTTTTGGAAGATGCTCCGAACATTATAAAGCCCAGTCTAAATGCTAAATATTATTATTAAACAGGGATATTTTAGCCGCATGCGGTTTTAGCAACTTGATCTAAGTACCATAATCACACACACAAATCCTATCCCAGCATGGGTATGGCAGATCTTAAGGGACCCCTTGGTTTCCTGGAGAGATCCATACCATCTTGGTCCCAAGGAGGAAAGCAAGTAAAGCAATTTCTTGACTGGACTTTAGTTTGTTTTAAATGACGGAAAAACAAGTGCATAGCCAATACATGCAGTTAACACAAATAAAATATTGCTATCGGAGAGAGTACATCAGGATTTCCTTATCGCATTAATCCTGACAATTGTTAAAGAAACACTTGAATAGCAATCCTAATAGAAAAATCCATATTGGGTCCCAAGGTGGGCAACCCTATTGAAGTCGCGATCAAATTCTGTTTATGTTCATTTTCCCATGTATAAAGTATGCCTACCATTGTATTTCCAACATCCTGATTTCAGAGAGCTCATATTGCAAGAAGCAGGGGTATTCATTGTCATTGTTATCCCTCCAAGATCCTAGCTGAAAGCTCCGGATTAAAAATTAACACTTTGGGATCTGCTGTCCTGCCAGTGCCAATATCCCAACTGAATGACTACAGGGCCCAAAGAAAGAGCACCCCCTTTCAATTATTCAAATAATCTCAACCTCACACCATGGTGCCATATTTTGACGAGTGGTCCGGTGTTTGTAAAAACACCTTGTCTGATGAAGCATCCTCTCTGTCAGAATTACTGCCTGGGTAGTCTTCAAAAAATCGGGCATGGTTGTAGCAGCCCTGTGCCTGCGCAAAGTGTAACTGATCTGGGAAGTTGGAATGGATATGTGCTAGAAGTTTGGATGATTGCCCTAATCGTGGATGATTCTGCAGCACCAGTCAGACAAACAAACTCAGCACGGTTTAAGACCTTTACAGGAATCCCAAACTAGCCACTGCTCTGAGCATCAGTTCTGCGTCCGTCAGTGCCATCCAAATATAGATTAGATGGGCAGATGAATCAAATATACATAGATTATTAGATGTCTCATCCTTTGGGTTGCATTCAATTACTTGCTTAATCCGCCTTGAGTCTCAGCGAGAAAAGCAAACATAAATTCAGAATTGCCACTTTCCCCCCCCCCCCCCCCGCAACCATGCTCCTCTGCTTTTAACAACTGCATGCCATGCAGAAGAATCAAGAGGTGCAGCTTTCTCAATCATCCCACCTTCGTGCCTGGCAAACTTCACCTGATGAGTTTCAACCTGGCAAAAGGCTCCAAGCGCCCCCCCCCCCCCCCGGTTTTCTTACTTTTGTCCCAAAGATTCCCTCCTTACCTGTAAGAAGGAATAGAAAATATGATCCGAATTGTGGACGTCCAGGGCTGCCATGGGTTGGGAGCGTCACTGAAAACTACCCATGAAGAGGGCTCAGGGATTAGGGATCATGACCCCCCCGCCCCAATACCCACGCTGGTCTCCAGCCGAGCAGGCAAAATGCGCGCCTCTCTCTTTCTCTTTGCCGTATGAAGTCCTTCTGATCTCCCCACCCCGTCAATCTGCATCTTCCCCCCCCCCCTTGATCATATTCTCCCACACACGCTCCCCCCCCCCCCCCCATTTGGGTTCTTGTTTTTTGGCATCCCTTCAGCCAATCAGGAGTGGTGATTGGAGCCGCCTTTGAAGTCGGGCGAGGGAGCCAATCATTAAAATAGATTGAATGATTTCAAAGAGGGGCCTGGCTAGATCTCCTTTAAGTGCCGGTCTCCCCTGCTGGGGGGCTTGTTATGGATGCAAAAGGGGGGGGCTGATTGGGCTTGTAGGATCAAGACAGCGAGGGGCTTCTCTTTTTATCTCTTTAAAGAGACCCTGCAAAAGGGGGGGGGGTATAGAATTTCTAAACACAGTCATGAGCGGGTGTGTTTGTGTGTGGGAATAAATGTGCTGTACAGCTCCTAGCACATGCCAACCTGTCTTCGTGACATCATCCCTGTTGAGGTGAAGATTGTTTACTGTTCTTGCTTCTGCCCTCTTTCGAAGGATCCGTGTGCACGGAGCATGCATTTGCGTACCTTTTTCAGACATGAACAGCTATTCAGTTCAAGTTTGCTGTACCCATCTAGACTGTGTATGTGCATAAGTTGGCTCATTTTCACACCTCGTGTGAGCGTTCTTGCAACACTCATGCCAGGACATGCTATAGGGACCAACAATTGTCCAGCATATGGGTTCCAAATGGAATGAATATGCCAGGGTCCCCTAACCTTTTTGACACTTTGGGTACCTTTGGAATTCTGGTACCATGTGGTGGGTGAGGCCTACAAATGGCTGCCAGAAAATGGCTACTTGTAGGAGTCAGTCACACAATGAATGCTGCACCTGAGGTTCACTAAAGATCCTTACGCTGTGGTTCCAGCTGCTGCCGAAGCAATTTATTTTAAAATCTGCACAGGCAATCAAATCTCCAATAGTCGATCAGATGTCTTGCTGGGCCCTGCTCCCTTTCTACAAACACTTGATGGGCACCTACCACTACCAAGGTCTCAGGGGGTGCCATGGTGCCCTTGGGCACCACATTGTGGACCCTGGAATATGCATAGACGATCACACAAGTGTATGCTTGTGCAACATGATTTAAACACATCACGAATGCATGAAAGGCACTGTAGTTGAGGCTGTTCATAGGCCAAGAACTGCAAAACTGTCAAAACTGCTTTCTGAAAGAGTGCTATAAGGTGGCAACTGAGTTTTGTGAATGTTTGTCTGCAAGGCTGAGCTATGTTTTTAACTGGTGAAGATTTTGGGTGCCTGAGGCATAAAAAATGAACCAGCGCTCTCCGGGTAATACATGTGGTAAGTATCGTGATGGCAGGCAGGGCAGGACAACCGTAGTGGCTCAAAACAAGTTCGTTAACAGCTAACGATATGAACTATTAGAACAGTTACCAGCTAGCAGAAGTTCTCAGTCTGAACTCTTTCGGGTCTCAGTTCCAACTGCTTTCCCGCGTCTCTTATCTCCACCCAGCAACTCAAAGTCTTAAACTTCACCGCAGTAGGTTTTGTGTTGTTTGTATTAAAACGAACATTTATCCTATGTTGAATGATACAACGGTGGTGGGGCTTATCTCTGGAGGGGATGAGTCTGCCTACCGGGGTGAGGTGGACCGGTTGCTCTCGTGATGCAGGGACAATAATTTGGTCCTTAATACCAATAAGTCAAAGGAGCTGATAGTAGACTACAGAAGGAACAAGTCAGAAATTCAGCCCTTGGTTATAAATGGGGATCGAGTGGAGCGGGTGGCTAGTTTTAAGTTCCTGGGTGTTATGATCAGAGAGGATTTGACCTGGGGCGTTCAGACTGCCGCGGTGGTTAAGAAGGCCCAGCAGAGATTGTATTATCTGAGACTTTTAAGAAAACAACAACTGAATGAAAAACTTCTGGTGACCTTCTACCGCTGTGTCATAGAGAGTGTCCTGACACACTGCATCTGAACGTGCATGGTTTGCCAGTTGCACAGTGGCAGATAGGAAGGCGCTCCATAGGGTGATTACTACTGCCCAGATAATTATTGGATGCCCTCTCCCCCCTTTAAAAGAAATCTATAATTCCTGATGCTTAAAGAAAGTTCAGAATATTCTGAAAGACCCGTCTCACCCTGCATACACTTTTTAAAAAATATTACCATCTGGCAGACGATATAGGATCATAAAAACAAGGACAACTAGGCTCAGACAGCTTCTATTCTAGAGCTGTGGCTATGCTGAACTCCATGGTGTCGCGTTGACGTGACTGTGGCTGTGTGTGGAAGATGGGGTGTGAGTGATAGCGGAGCCAGAAGCAAATTTATCCCGCTTCTGGATCAACTGTATTAGATAAGAAATAGGATCTGTAAGTTTTCTCTGTAATTGTGACTGCGTGGAACCTCCTTGGCTCAAGGCAGGAGTCCACCTCAGCCCCACCTGAGCTCGTCCTTTCACGTGTAAAGGCCCCTGATGGACGCACACAAAAGAAGATCTCGGGGAAAACGCCTCGCCCTGCCAAATCCCGTCAGCAGGCAGATAAAGGGCCATCGTCATCCAGCTCCGTTTCCTGACACCGAACACCTGGAGGATCCTTTGTGATTCTCCCGCCAGGGCATACGTCATCGCCTCGTCCTACTCTGGCGCGAAACCCAAGAAGGAAATGCCTATCGAACTCTGATTGGTCCCTGCATGTCGCAAATGCATGATTGGTTGTTTTGAATTTTGTTAATGAATGGTGGTGGGCTGTCTTGAGTTCTCCTGGGCTCCCGACGGGAGGAAATTTATTTAAGAAGTTGTAAGGCTGCTAGGCAGTGCAGTGGCCTTGTGGAACGGAGGTGCTGACACTTAGGTCAGCATCTCAATAAACCTTCCTTTTTATTATCATCGCCGTGTCGGGTCTTGCTTGGGTTCCTGGGCGCTGCCGAGAGCTGGGTACCTAGGAGCCTGTAAAAGTTACCAAGAGCAGCGTGGTAACATGAGGACTGCAGAAATGTGCATCGGGGGATGTTTGTATTTTCGTTGTGCGTGCACGGTGACATTAAAGTTTATCTCATCTTAATAACACCCATTCATCTTCCTGCTTTAGTGGGCTATCTCATCTGATGAAATGGCAGAAGCAGTCCTGAATGGAGGACTTTTTGCGTGATAATGACTCAGCATATAGGTTGCATGAATGTTTCCTGCTGGATTTCAAACAGCCCATTCCACAGTTTGTGAAGAAAATAACCCCATTGATGCTGGTCCTTAGCCATATTGGGAGTGGGGCTTGCCATCTGTTCCTTATTTCAGGGAACTGATCTCATTCTTTCAGAAGTATTCGTGGAAAACAAGAGATGCATCGTAATTGCAGGACGCAGCTTTAGCAATAAATTGGAAGAATGTCCTAACAACGTGCTGTTTTGAGATGCACCAAGAGGTTATCTTGCACCTGATTCTCTGTCGCCAAAGTGGCATGCCAAGTGATGAACACTGTACTAAAACCACCATGAACGGTCACCATATTGTTATTTAAAAAACAACAGCAGGGATTTACAGGTAATCATCAAACGGTCCTTCAATGACACTCCCTGAGGTGTAAAGACATATCGGTTCAGTGAAGTGGGCTGTGATGCACAAAATCATTTTATAATAAATGTTGTTAGCATTTAAGGTGCCCCTCAGTTTTTGTTTTATTTTGCTGCAGGAGGTCAGACTATTC
This sequence comes from Sphaerodactylus townsendi, assembly GCF_021028975.2. NCBI lineage: Eukaryota > Metazoa > Chordata > Lepidosauria > Squamata > Sphaerodactylidae > Sphaerodactylus > Sphaerodactylus townsendi. The sequence goes on along the minus strand of NC_059427.1, from coordinate 179,172,147 downwards.
TATCCTACCAGGAAAATAGTGTGAGGTACTTAGAACAATCTCCCCACCTCACTTCTCCTAAGGTGGGCAGGAAATTGCACAGTGTTAAGTAATAGATTTCATATGGCCCCAGCTAAGAGGCTGAAGGCAAGCCACGGGTCTGCTTGCTTCTGTATAGCGCAGCACAAAACTTGATAGCTTTGGGACCAAAGATGTGCAAGACCATCAGGGGCACTGGGACACTTTGCTCCAAATGGATCAGCACGGGCTCTCCTACCCTAGAGCAAACAAGATGATGGACAACTTGGGTTAGTGTTGCTCACTCTGAGTTGGGAAATGCCTAGAGATTTGAGAGTGAAGCCTGTGGAGGGGCAGGATTTGGGGTGGGCAGAAATCTCAGTGGTGCATAATGCTATACCCTCTAAAGTAGCCATTTTCTCTAGGGGATCCATTGTGATTTCAGGAGATCTCCAGGCCTCACCTGGAAGGTGGCAACTTGGGGACAGGGACATGAGAGCCAGGTGGTGAAGAGCAGGTGGATTCTAATCTGGAGAATCGGGTTTGATTCCCCACTCCTCCACCTGAGTGGCAGAGGCTTATCTGGTGAACCAGATGTTTCTGCACTCCTGCATTCCTGCTGGGTGACATTGGGCCAGGTTCAATTATCTCAGAACACTTTCAACCCCACCTACCTCACAAGGTGTATGTTGTAGGGAGAGGAAAGGATGGAGTTTGTAAGCCACCTTAAGTCTCCTTACAGGAGAAAAAGGTGGAGTATAAATCCAAACTCCTCCTCCTCCTCCTCCTCCTCCTCCTCCTCCTTCTTCTTCTTCTTCTTCTGCCTATACTGCTCAGTGTACCACATCCCTTGAGCACACTATAGAAATGGTGGCCTGAACTGATCAGATCTCAGAAGCTAGGCAAGCCTAGTCCTGTTTGGATGGCAGGCCACCAAGGAAGTCATGGGTTGCTACACGGAGGCAGGCAACGGCAAACCACTCTTGAACACCTCTTTCCTTGAACAAACAACACTCTTTCCTTGAACAAACACCTCTTTCCTTGAACAAACAACACTCATCCTGGGGACAAAAACAAACCCTGGACAAAGACTGATCAGCTTGCAGGTCCATGTGTGGCTCTTCTACAACAGGCTAGACTAGCCCAAGGGAGGGGAAGTAGACCATCAGCTCATTGGGGACTATAATGGCCCAGAAGAAAACTTAGCCCCAGAAGAAAACTTAGCAATACCATTTGGAACATCAGCAGAGCAAGCATCCATTCATTCAGCCTTGTAGATATTTCTCGATATGTTTGTGCCCCTGCCTCAGCTAGGAACTGCGAAAGATTAACAGGGATGCAACAAACAAACCTGTTGTGGCAAACAGGTGAACATACTTTGACTTATTATAACCACAACCCCTTGTGAAGTTAGCCCCCCCCCCCCGCCAACTGTTTTCTGACCCAGAAGGGTAGCATCTTGACACAGAAAGATTATTGTTAGTGCTGTCTGCTTGGACAGACAGGAGACTAAGCAGTTTGTGTTAAACAAAACATATCGCCAGCATGGCAGACTGTAGGGAAAAGGGAGGATTGTGGGTCACGGATCGGGAGAGTGTGCCTAAAGGTGGATCAGTGGGCAAGCATCAGGCAAAGAATGCTTTCAGATTTGTCATTACTTCAATATTCGTTATTATAGTGCCATATTGATATAGCGATATAAACAGAGAGAATCGTTGCAATATTGTACTTCTGTTGCATTTGAAAACATGTTTGTGTCTCCAAATGGCGGATGAGCCATTTTCTTCATCCTTTCACTTCCAGCAGCCATTGCAGTTATCAACAGCCTGGGAGGGAATGTCTGTAGGATGAATTGTGAATAGTGGGCTACAGTGGGAAAGGCTGGCCTCCACCCGGGCCAGGGCCTTCACAGCCCTGGCCCCTGCCTGGTGGAATGCTCTCCCTCCAGCTGTCTGGGCCCTGCGGGACCTTAATGAATTCCGCAGGGCCTGTAAGACTGAGCTTTTCCGCCGGGCTTTTGGAGAGACCAGCCGCTGATTGTTGCCCCCTCCTCCCCACCCCCTTTTTTAATTTAACAATCTGGGGCTCTGTTGTTCCCTTTTAGAGGGAGTTTTGATTACTGGATGCCATCCATTTTTTTCCGAGCTGCTGTTGTTGTTTGTTTTTATGATTACATATTGTATTTTAAAGTGTATTATCATCTTTTACGATGTGACCATTGCTTGTTGTAAACCGCCCTGAGCCCTTAGGGGGAGGGCGGTGTATAAATGTAATTATAAAATAAATAAATAAATAAATAAATAAATAAATGTTAGATTGTGGCAGGGTCGTGATGGAGGCTTCCCCTCCCTTCAAAAAAAGCACTAACCTTGTTGCAAGGAGATTTCTCCTGGCATGGTCAGATAAGCACTTGCATTGGATTCCACCCAGTGGTGGGATCCAAACATTTTAATAACAGGTTCCGATGGTGGTGGGATTCAAACAGTGGCGCCGCCGCACACACGCACCTCCAGTCCCTATTGGGCAGGGAGGTCGCTTTAGTAAACCCTTCTCGGCACTCAGAAAAAATGAGTAACCACTTCTAGAGAAGTGGTGAGAACTGGTTGGATCCCACCTCTGATTCCACCCCCGTTGGTGAAAAGAGTGCTCCTCCCTGAAATCTCAATATCGAAATTGCAATATAAATTGTGAAATACAAAAAAATATTTCAGTTATAATATCTACTGAGCTACTAAGATGAGAGGTGATTTTTTTTTCCAGCAATGAGGAGGGAGGGGATATTCGATCGCATTCAGTGGGAACATGCATGTGGCTGGCCTGGCCTGTACTGGGCAGAGCTGTCAATCCAACAAACTTGATGCTGTTCATCTCCACAACAAGAAACACATTGACATCAGTGGTGGGATTCAGCAGGTTCTCACCACTGCTTAGCTTCCTAGATCTGACACTTTGACAGAACCGGTTGTTAAGATGGTGCTTGTAAACAACCAGTTGTTAGTTGGTTGTGGTGGGTTTTCTGGGCTGTGTGGCCGTGGTCTGGTGGATCTTGTTCCTGACGTTTCGTCTGCATCTGTGGCTGGCATCTTCACAGGTGTATCACAGAGGGAAGTCTGTTACAAGTACTTCCCTCTGTGATACACCTCTGAAGATGCCAGCCACAGATGCAGGCGAAACGTCAGGAACAAGATCCACCAGATCATGGCCACACAGTCTGGAAAACCCACCACAACCAGTTGAATCCGGCCGTGAAAGCCTTCGACAATACATTAAACCAGTTGTTAAATTATTTAAATCCCACCACTGGAACCAGTTGTTAAATTATTTGAATCCCACCATTGACTGAAACTCAGGGTAAAGGGTAATGCTTGCTCTACTGCAGACAGGACAAGAAGCATGGGGAAACAGGGCAATAGGTAATAACAGCAAACATGCCCCAAAGCAAATAATGCACAGAGATTTTTTGGTCGTGGTAAGCTTCTCATGCATAATGGGCCATGGTTTGCCATTGCATTTCTCTGCCTTCCTTGATGGTTTCTCTTCCAATATTGACCCTGCATAGCTTCCTAGATCTGACAAGATCTGACTGTACTGTGCTGCCTTCCATCCTCTGCAAAAGGTACCTGTATTTTATTTTGAACTTCCTTTCCACCCAGCCTCAAAATATCTGTGCGAAACTATGCAAAAATAAGGATAGCAACCATTTTCAATAAGTGATATGACAAAGGAATTTCACTCCTGTAGTGATTAAGACTGTGTCAGTTCTGTTTCAGTTATAATTAATACAACACCCGTTCGTGCATTCGAATTCAGCCATTTCTTACTGGAGCCTCCTCTCTTACTTTCTTAGCTACAGATCTGAAAATAAGTTTTGCTATCATCCCATCTAACCTTTCGGGGTCCACAGGAATATTTGGTTCTGTCTATGGCAGGCCAAGCTTAGAAACCAGTTTTCTGCACCAGTTGTTTGCCTGCTGGGACCCCCAAAGACAGACCAGCTGATGACAGCGCCAGACTGTGGTTGCTGGACTGAGACAGGAATGGATGGACATCCAGGTGGTATGATATGGTGGGAGAGCAGGTAGGTCAGGCAATGCCTACCGGATGGTAGCAATTGGCAGAAACCTTTGTCATCCTGCCAGGGTGAGAGGGAGGGGGGAGGTCTCATAATCTTTTCCTTTTGGGATCCAGCCCTCTTACCTCTCAGACAGTATTCATGGATGTGATCTTTAAGTTTCTTTTGCCTAGGACTGTTCAGCGGAACAAGGATAGGAATTTACTTGTAGCAAAACTTGACACTACCTTTTTCAAGCACTGTACTGTTGCAAACAATTTGGTGAGGAGGCTGAAACTGATAGTGCTATGCTAACCGGAACGGACTTCAGTGGACTTAGAGGTGTGTAACTCTGGCACGGGCAATCTCTGTGAACTCCTGCATTGGTTGGTTAACATTCATTTTTATTAGTTTTAGCAAATAAAATTAAAATAGTGAAGTTACAAATTTGACATTCTTCAATACCAACATACATAACCTTGGCCCGTTTCAATTTAATGCCCTCTATGCTCCTTAAAGGCAGATAACCAACGCATAGATAAACAAAAGAGGCTATGCCCATGCAACTCAGGCCAAGTAGAGACACTGGAGCACACTCTGTTTCATTGTGCAAGATTTGCCAAGATCAGAATGACCCAACCCATCATTGCTTCACTTCTATACAATCATTTAACTGATGCTCTTAGGATTCCTTTAATCTTAGATAATCTTGATCCTTACTTTTGCGAAAGCGTAGCAAAATATCTTTTAAAGATTATAGACGCAACGCTAGATGGATACTAAGCATTAGATTGCTATCATCATAACAACAACAATGCTGCTTACATTAACTATTTGCTACTGGCACACAGTGCCTACCTCTGCCAGCAACCTTTGGGTTCACGGTCACCCAAAGTCAAATGTGGGTGATTCATTGAGGGATGTCGTAGTTTTGTTATTGATTGCTAGATGGAGTGAGTGACAACTGAAGGCTGTGGCAACCTATGGGAGTCAAATCAATTGTTTGCCCATTTCCTCGCCCCCTATCCCTTGTTCTGTGTTAGGTGCCACTCTAACAAACTCTGTGTTTTATAGTGGAGTGTTGATACTGTATGCTGTTGTGATGCCTGGGCTCTGTTGGTGGGTTTTCAGCCAGGTCTGTGGAGAGGTGTATGGGAATGGCACTTTTGATGAGTCCATTTGGACTAAACTATTGATAAGACTCTGAATGGCTGCTGTAACTATCTGTCTTTTATGGACAATTGTTTTATTGTTTTATCGTTTTATTGTATTTATTGTTTTTATTGTATTTTGGAATGCCAATAAAGGCTATCATGTCAAATACCAACATACAAAAGAAAAAACAAATACACAAATACACAAAAGACAAAAACAAATTAAGTAATTAAAAATATAAAGATGTCTCTAACTTCTATTGTGGATTACTTCCCTCTACATTGTCCATAGAGTATTTCTTCTGCCTCGAAGCTGAGGGGGAGTTCTCCTATTTATAATAGTTCAAATTTAGTATTAAATATACATTTCTTATAATACCATTCGTAAAAATCAAGAAAAGAGGAGTGGTGAAATGAAACAGGGATATATATGCCATTATCATTATTCTATTCTAGTTTCTAATTATCTTATTCTAATTTCTAATTTCTGTAAACAATCTTATTATTTCTATTTTTGTTACATTGGTTATGTGTAAGATTGGTTATGTGTAAGATTGAACGCTAATTCACACTGCTGTGCTGTGTGTCTAAAAATGAACATTGGGGCGGAAAATGCAGGTTGGGAGCAAGACGAAGCAGTAATATGATGTCTCTGCCACGTGCTGGACCCAGCAATAATCTACTCAACTCACATATAAACCACATACAGAGTGGTTATGTGAATCGTCCTTTGGAGCTTCACTTGAATGTAAACAACTTTTGTGTAGAAGTTTGCAGACAGCCAGCACCGCACAGCAGTCAGAATTTGGGACTTGGGCCAGAGAGACCTTCATACTAATCTGTTTCAGTCAAGAAACAAATCCTTGGACAAATGGCCATCTCTCACTTACACTGTTTCATACATTCATTGCTGCATATCAGTATCTCTCCTTCTATTGTCTTCCCCATTAGACTGCAAATTATTTGGTGGAAATATTGTGCCTATTTCTGCCTATGTAGTGTGACATATAAACTGATGGTACTGGGTTGTCATTACTTGTGAAATGAAATCGGGATGGCCCTGCATATGCAAATGTGGGCTGCTTGGGGACAAAGTGGAATACAAATTAGCTTAATAAATAAGGAGATTGTCATCTGCTGTAATGGATAATTGTAGTACATGCTAGAATTTTGATTTGGGCTGAAATTTCGTTTATATTTGTTTGATTGGCTAATTGATCAGTTCATGGAGGTCTATATTTAACAGCTGCAATTTACTTATGTATTGCATACAACAAACTTTTCAGTACAATCTGATAGAGAATTACAAGCTTCCAATTCTATTAACCTCCTGGGACTTTCTGGGGTATCTCTGTTTAGGATTGCAGCATTTGTTTATTGAACTAGACCTTATCTTATATTCTCTTCAACACTGGTACAGTTCTTAGCTGGAGATTTTTTTATAATACACAAATATATTTGAACGAATTAGTGGATTTAAGGAATTGGCTACAGACTATTTAATCAGTTGACAATCCTGGTTTTGCTGCATGTAAATATGGTGTGCCCCAGGGGTGTACCACCCAGGGGGACATTTGGGGTCAAATGTGCCCGGGCTGTGGCCATTTAGTCACGTGGGGGCGAAAAATTGCCCCGCACACCTCACGTTGTTTGATTGTAGTGTGGGAGGCTGGCTGCCCATAGGGGGGGGGGGGGTGTCAGATTTTGTGCCGGGCTACATTTTCCCTAGATACGCCTCTGATGTGCCCTGACTTGGACAGCCCAGGCTAGCTCAATCCCATTATATCTCTAAAACTAAACAGGCTGGCTCTAGTTAGTCCTTGGATGGGAGACCACCAAAGAAACCCTGGCTTGCAGAGGCAAGAAATGGCAAGCCGCCTCTGTTCTTCTCTTGTTTTTCAAAACCCTTTAAAACCTTGCAAGGTTTCCATAAGCCAGCTGTGGCTTGCTGACATGTTCAATCACCAGATGTGGCATACGTATGTGGAGAATCCACAGCCAGTCTTGTCCTGTTCACTTATACAGCTTGAACACAAGCATATGTGATTTGTACAAATTTGCCCATGCAAACTTGTGCAGGGTATTTGCATCTATGTAGAAATGTGGCCATGTGTGCAGTGGCCCTAGAGCAGTACCTCAGAAGGAACAAGGCATCTGTTTTCCATGAACACTGGCCCATGTTTGCACTCTCACTTTACCCCACATGTTTTGTTGGAACTAATCAGTGTTATACCTGAGGCTCAGGGGACTTGTGCCGTGTAAAATGGTAGTAAAGTGTTAAGTCTGATGTACTCAAATATTTCACCCTTAGCTACTTCTGGATGGTTCACCAGCGTAGCTCAGAGTTAAACAGAATTTAGTTGCCTCCAGCATATCAAAGAGCACTTTGAACTGTGCTATGGAGTCATACTGATGAAAGGCAGAGCTTCTGGCTGGGAGTTGCAGAGGGGTGGCTGCGTTAGTCTGCTATAGCAATATTAAACTGAAGTCCAGTGGTACCTCAAGGTTTATTTCAGCACAAGCTTTCACAAGGCAGGGCTCATTTCTTCAGATGTACGAATAGGAGATGGTTTTAGGAAGTTAACTCTGGAACTGAGGTAAATTTAAAATGCCCCTTTAAACAGAGGAGAGTGATTGCTAGAATCCAACCATACAGCCACGAAAGGAAAGGTACTGTTGCTTTGGCTCCTCCTACTGCAGCCCACTGAGACCCTCAATATTTTGGTCCCTGGAAGGTGGGTGGAGGCTCAAGACCCGCAGGAATTAAAGGAAAAGGTCATTCCTCTTAAGATAATTCAAGGGCAGACAGTGGTTAACAAACCTGGGAGACCCAGGATCAAATCTGCACTCTGCTACAGAAGGTTGTTGGCTGACCTTTGACCAGTAACTCACTCTCAGCCTAACCTACCTCACAGGATGGTTGTGAGGATAAAATGGACAGGAAGAGGATGGAAGGTGCTTTGAACCTGCCATTGGGAAGAAAGACAGGGTCTAAATCAGGGGTGTCTGACTAATTCTGGCAGGGGCTGATGGGAATTGTAGTCCATGAATATCTGGAGGGCGAGAGTTGGACACCCCTGCTCTAAATGAAACAGGCAAATATTCATTCCCACATTTATTGTGATAATTAGTTGAACTTGTGTCCTTGGAAGGTCTGGAAACAGTTGTGTTATTTACATTTAAAAAAAATATGTTGCATTTTCATGCGTGTGTCCTGAGGTGTTAGTGTATCAGTATCTATTTATTTAGGTATTTATAGCCTTCTTTCCTCCAAAAAAGGCCCCCAAGCAATGCAGACCAAACAAAACAAGTTCTCCTCAGGGCGATCCTGGATTTGTTTGGCTGGCTTGACCCAACATTTCTGGCAACATCCAAGCTTTATAAAGTTACCTGAGACAGGAAGGGGAAAAGTAATCTTCAGTCGAGATGGTCCGCAGCTGGCAAAGAGATTCCTCCACTTAATCCTTCATTCCTTTTCCGCAGTATGCATGTCTGGCTTGAGTGTACGCTTTCTACATACCTGTTGGGATACCTAAAAGGTGTATGTTTGTACCAGTATCTTGCAAACCTCTCTGCCTTAAATCTGTGTGTGTGACAGCCGCATTAAGAGCACTCTTTAATCAAACTCATTGTAACTCAATTTGTTAATTGCTCCACATCATTTCCTGGCTCCCTGCATGACCCCAGCTGGGCTCTTTGAAGTGCAAACAACACTTTGAACTGGCAGCACAAAGCTCTTGGGCTTGGTTCCTGCCTTCCTCCTTTCTCATGTCCCATGTTCCACTGCTGGGCCTTGGTCCTCCTCATGCTTTGGGGTGACCCTGACTCCATTCTTTGTCCCCAGTCAAGCCCCAAACTGTTCCTTATGTCAAGGCTAGATCAACTTTACTAAGCAGAGGGTGAGGACTACTTTTTTGTTGGTTGTACAACAGACAGCAATTCAGCAAATGCAGCTTTCGCACTCATGTCTCAGTGCCGGTAAAAGCTTAATCTGCTGCTTTCTGCTGCTGTTAAAGACTTTGTCAGTGGAAGGTGGTTCTCTATTGGCATAGGATCTTCCTCACAGGGCTGCATTGAGACATGTCCAGGACTTAACCTATGACAAATTTAAGAGAATTTACAACATCAGCAAAAATGTATATTATTTTAATGCTGAGATTTCGGTCACTTTCTCTTTATTAAGAGGAGTCTCATAATCTGAGGGTCTAAACTGCAGTTAATTATGTTTCCGATTCAGAGACCTTTATTAGGCATATACAGCATGGGGATAAAAGGAAAAGGTAAATCCAATAGAGAACAGTGAAAATAGTGTGAACAGAAGCCAAGGGAACCTAGTTCAAAGTGCGCAGCACAAATTTGGCTACGAGATCCGTTATTTCAGTCTCAGGATTGTTGAGTAGAAGAATCATCTTTGAGTTGGTAGAGAGATCTGTGAAACCAAACGAGGTTAAGACAGAGAAATTGGGCCTAAGGCTGTTATACTTTGGGCAGGAGATGTGTTCAAGAGAGTTAGTATAGGAAAGGCAGAGAGAACAATGTCAGTCATGCCAAAGGATGTTAAGAACTGACCTGGAGGTAAAGATGATGGAAAGGAATTGCATCTTGCTCTTGAAAGTGCCCATCTAAGTTTATGGTTTGGGAGTTGGTTCAGACAGTGGGCAACACAGACCTTTCGGGGAGTGATCCCAAAGTACAAGGATGAACAAGAATTCTGTGCCTTGCTCAAAAGGTATTGAAATTCCTGATCAAACAATTTATTTTTTAGTTGGCGAAAAACCTTGTTAGCAGTGAGCATGAGCAGGGAGTCCCAGGCAAAGCCCAATGAGGAGATCTTAGCCTCGATTAGTAACCACCAGTCAGGGGTCTGGAGCTCATGCGTCACTAGTTGAACCAAGCTGTGTATGTCAGAGTGAAAACAGAGGCTTACCCAGGATTTGAAAGTGGCGACCCACGCCCTGGTTTCCAGAAGGTGCTGTCCTCCCTCAAGGCCTTAGGGGACGCAGTGTGGGAGTCCAAAGATTTTATATAGGAAGCTAAACTGTAGTTTATTATTTTAGTTTGTGCATTAATCCAGCTCTCCTTTCATACTAATTTTGTTTGGATTAGCCAGCAGCCTCAGTTACATATAGTCCTTCATTAATTTACTTAAGAACATAAGAAAGAGCCAGCTGGATCAGACCAGAGTCCATCGAGTCCAGGACTCTGCTACTCGCAGTGGCCCACCAGGTGCCTTTGGGACCTCACATGCGGGAGGTGAAAGCAAGGGCCTGCTGCTGCTGCTGCTCCCGAGCACCTGGTCTGCTAAGGCATTTGCAACCTCAGACCAAGGAGGATCAAGATTGGGAGCCAGAGATCAACTTCTCCTCCATAAATCTGTCCCTTTTAAAGGTATCCAGGTTAGTGGCCTGGCCATCATCACCTCTTGTGGCAGCATATTCCAAACACCAATCACACATTGCGTGAAGAAGTGTTTCCTTTTATTAGTCCTAATTATTCCCCCCAGCATTTACTTCATTTATAACCCACTTTTCTCCCCAATAGGGCATCAGAGAAGCTTACAGTCTTTCCCCCCTTTTATCATCATAAAATGTTGATTTTGTGCCCGGCTGTACCGCCTGTAGATTGAGAATGTGTGGTTAGCCCGAGGTCAACCAGCAAGCTTTTAGGACAGAATGGAGATTCGAAAGTGGGTTTCCCAAATCCTAGTCCACTGCACTGCACTGACTCTCATGTTACATTATATGGGTTTGCCAGCCTCCCGGTAGGGCCTTAAGATCTGCTGGAATTAAACTGATCTTCAGGTGATGACAGTTCACTTGGATAAACTGGTCACTTTGGAAGGGGAACTCTATGGCATTATACCAAAGTCCCTCCCCTCCCCAAACTCCGCTCTCCTCAGGCTCCACCCCCAAAACCTCCAGTTATTTCCCAACCCAGATCTGGTTACCCTACCTGCTACTGATCTCCCCTCTTGGTGTTACCTGAGCTCACAGGGTTGTGAGGTCACAACTGGGACTGCTGTCTCTTGCACCATGTGACACAGCATGGCAACCCCTGGCTTCTCAACACACACTATTACAACTGATCTCCAGGTGACAGAGATCAGTTCCCCCGGAGAAATGGCTGCTTTGGAGGGTGGACTCTATCGCTTTATACCACACTGAGCTCCTGCCCCTCCCCAAACGCCTGCCTCCCAAGGCGTTCCTTCTAGGATTGCCAACTCCAGGCTGGGAAACCTGGAGATTTTGGGGGTGGAGTTTTAGGAGGGCGGGGTTTGGGGATGGGAGGGACTTCAATGCAAAGCGGTCATTTTCTCTAACCTCTGTTGCCTGGAGATCAATTGCAATCCCAGGAGATCTCCAGCCACCACCTAGAGCAGACCTGGGCATTATACGGCCCGGGGGCCACATCCGGCCCGCCGGATGACCCTGACTGGCCCCCCTGCCTTGCTGGGGAGCGAGGCGCCTTTGAAAGCCCCGCAGAAGCCAACAATCAAGGCAACTGGCTTCTGCGGGGCTTTCAAAAGCACCAGTCGATGAAAAAAGTAGGTCAAGGGACTTAAGTCTCCCCACTTGCTTGATTGTCACAGTGGACAACTACCCTGTTTCCCCTAATATAAGACATCCCCGAAAAATAAGACATAGTAGAGGTTTTGCTGAAGTGCGAAATATAAGGCATCCTCCGAAAGTAAGACATAGCAAAGTTTTTGTTGGGAAGCATGCCCGATGAACAGAACACAGGAAAAATAAGACATCCCCTGAAAATAAGACATAGCACATCTTTGGGAGCAAAAATTAATATAAGACTACACTGGTCTTATGATTCTCCCAAGCCACTGGTATGAGCAAGGTAGGTTAAGCTTGTGATTCTTTTTGCCAAATAGTGTTGTATGCAGAACTGTTGCCACTGATTCCAAGTTGATCTGTGCACCTGTCTGTCACTTATCAGCCCCTATTATGCAGAATTGAGTTCAGCCTTTTGGCCCGGCCCTCCACAATATTTTCTGTTTCTTAGGCGGCCCCATGGAAAAAATAATTGCCCACCCCTGACCTAGAGGTTGGCAACCCTAAATCCTGCTTATGTGTCTTTCTATAATTTACTAGACATTGTGGGTCATAACTTTGAGGTTTCCGGAGCAGTTCTGCAGTTTCGGTCTTTTATTTTGGAAAGATGGCACAGAGAGGGGTCCCCAACCTTTTGGAGCCTGCGGGGTTTTTTTGGAATTCTAACACTGGGTGGTTGAGGTGGGGAGCTAAGCCGCTAAATGGCCACTTCAGGCGGTACAGCGGGGCACAAAATCATCTTGCAGCTGTGCCCCAGCCAAATGTCCAGTGACCAATCAGAAGCCTCACTGGTAAAAGCCCCACTGTTTCTGAGGGAACAGAATAATTTACATGGTTCTGTTTCCCCAACCCCGCCCCCACTGTTTAATGTTCACCTGAGCTTTTCAGAGTGATCAGTTTTGCAGAAGGATGGTTACATATAACTAAGTCTTCAGTGTGAATTGTGAACCAGTGTCTAGATGCTGTTATTATTACGCAAAAAGTGGATCAAGCTGAAAATTAGTCCAGACAAAAGAGAAGTTACTGGAAAAGCTATTCTTGCAGAGGAATAAACATCATTATTAGATGGCATAAGGTTATCATTATTAAATCTAGCTATATATGTTCTCATGAACCCAGCTTTGCTTTGAAAATATCAGGTTGGTGTACTTGACTGTATGAATCATTAAAAGCTATGGATGGTTTTAAACAATATGGCTGTGCCATAGCATCCGAAATCCGTATTCTGAAGAAGAGGTAACTGCTAAGATAACAATGGAGAAACAAAATGGTTTCCAATTGGCAAATGTGTCAGACAAGTATGTATTTTACCTCCCTGCCTCTTCAACTTGTATGCAGAGCATATCATAAGGAAAGCTAAATTAGGTTTAGATGACGGTTGAGTAAAAACTGGGTGGGAGGAACATTAATAATTTGAGATATGCTGATGGTGGCATATTACTGGCAGAAAATAGTGAGGACTTGAAACAACTACTGGGGAAAGTTAAAGCAGAAAGTGCCAAAGCAGAACTGTAGCTGAACATCAGGAAGACAAAAATAATGACAAAAATCCCAACTTTCAGATTGATAATAATTGATCATCAGTAATCAATAATAATTGATAATAATTCATTCTCAGATTGATAACAAGAAAACTGATAATAAGAAAACTGAAATTGTTCAAGACTTTCTATTCCTGGCACTGGAAGCTAAAATCACTTAATTGACGCTCGGGTGTTGTGGGGTTTCCGGGCTGCTTCCAAGGGGTTAACTGAAGCTGTCCTACTTTGGTCACATTACGGGAAGACAGGAGTCACTGTAAAAACAATAATGCTAGGAAAAGTTGAAGGCAGAAGGAAAAGTGGAAGACGCAGCATGCAATGGACTGACTCAATAAAAAAAGCTGTGACCCTCCGTTTGCGAGATCTGAGCAAGGCTTTTAATGTAGATGGGACATTTTGCAGGACATTGATTCATAGGGTCATGAGTTTGAAGCTACTTGAAGGCACTTAGCACACAACACATACCTCCATCAAAACTATAAAGCTGACTTGAGCTCTGAAGGCTTTTTCACACTTGAGTCTTAGTTTCTTAACTTGAAATCGATTTGTAATGCAAATGTACATTTTGCAAGCTACTTCACATTACAAAGACTTCCTTTCTCATTTCAGTTCTGTGTTAACATTGGTCACAAGGTTTGTGGTTACATATAAATAACACCTAAAGTCTTGAAAATTACATCATTGGCAGAATACACAATATGGAATGATGCATTATGTGTACTTCTGTGATTTGCTTGCCCCAATATTTTAAAAAAGTAAGAAGTACTGTTTTTACCCAAAAGGTAAAAAAAGGTTTTCTTCCCAATGTATTGCCAAGAAAAAAAAATGGGAGCTGTCTTACATTTTCATACAATTTACAATTATGGTAATTAAAAATGTATACTCGTTTTATGAATACCAATATGCACTGTCTGCCTAACTTCTCTCACAAGGCTATTGTCAGAATAAAACGGAGGAGAAAAGAAGGATGTTAGCAGCTTTGAGTCCCCATTGGGGAAAAGGTGAAGTATAATTGAAGTAAAGTAATTAAATAAAATTCAGGGTCTTTTTCCTTTTGAGGGAATATGGTAACCTTTAGGGCTTTGATGTGAAAACAAAAAAAAAATGACACCAACATGAAGAGAAAAGGCTTGTGCTCCTTACTGCTAAAAATTACCCTTTGCTGCATTGAGGGCAGGGAGAATGTGAGTACCTTAAATTTTCTTCAAGGAGGGTATCTTTTTAATTTTAAATTTTTTATCTTGCCTTTATCCCAGTAGGAATTCTCAAGGCGACTTTTGAAAGAAAGAAAGTAAAAGGAGCTTGAGGAGCGAGTGATTTTTTTGGTGAGGTATGACCCCCCCCCCCACCGTCCAAAAGAAAGAAGTGAGGGAAATGGACAAAAATTGTACACGCTAATTAACAGTCATAGAATTACAGGCTGACACACCAGAATGTGGAATACATCACTTTGAACAACTAGTTTTAAATTTAGCAGGGGAACTTCAAGCCGTCTCCTCGACCAAATCTAAGGCTGTAAATGGTCATAGAGAATGGTTTGATCGTTACTGTATTGAATTTAACAACTTAATACGATCATTATATAGACGTTACCGCAGCACAGGTGAGGAAAAGCTACTCAGCAATATAACCCAACTGAAAAAGAATTTTCAAATTATGGGTACAATGGAAAACTTGAAAAAATCCAATTTTAACAACGCAGTGGGAACAACTATATCCAAGCCACTTTTAACCAAATAACATTAAGCAATTCTGGCAGATCATAAATAGAAGGGCCCAAACTTGCAGTGGTATCCAGGTGCCCCATATTACACCAGACCGATAGTGCAGTTATTTTTCTAACCTGTACAATGCTAGCCTAACTGCATACCCTGATCCCACTTCAATACCAGAGGAGCTACCACTAGATTGGCCTGAGGTTAATCCTCAAGAAGTGAGTAAACTAATCTCAGTGGTTTGAAAAGCGGTAAGGCCCCAGGTCCTGATGCAATAATACCAGAAATACTTAAATCCCTCACCCGAAAGTGGTGGGCTACAACTCTGGCTTCCTTATTTTACCCATGTAAATAACACGGGCCCCATCCCAAAGATGTGGCTGGCGTCTATAGTTGTCCCAATCTACAAAAAAAAGGGTGATATTACTAATCCTTTCAAACTATCGTCCTATAAGTTCCTATTATCTAATTGGCAAACTATATGCAAAACTACTCCCTTAGGAGAGTGGGAAGATTGGGTTAAGCAAGCAGAAGTAATAGGGACCGGAGCAAATTGGATTCACTAAAAAATAAATCAACACTGGATCATGTAACAGTTTTAACACACTTAGCTAACAAAAGCATAATTCATAATAACCAGTAAAACTTTTTTTGCAGCTTTCCTGGATTTAAAAGGGGCATTTGACTCCATATCTAGAGCCCTACTGTGGAGAAAATTGATGGAGTTACATATCGACCCCAGACTACTGTTTCTCATAAAACAGCTATACACTTGCACTAGCTGGTAGAATAAGAGCCACAACAAAAGGACCCGCTCACAGAAAATATCCACCACAACCAGAGGGGTCAAACAAGGCTGTACATTGGCCCCACTTTGTCTGCAATCATATTCCTTAGTGATCTAGTGCCAACCCTCCAGAAGGCCAATGGGCATGTTCCCAAACTAGAGATGCTAAACACGTGCCAGTTCATACTTTTATGCTGACTGCACACCGTTCTTCTTTTCCCACACTAAAGTTGGTCTCACTTTCGCCTCTCTTTAAATTGCTGTAAGAGGAACGAACTGGTAATTAACTATGAAAAAACCAAAATAATGGTCTTCGCTAGAAGACCCCCCAGTCATACATGGACCATCAATAACAGACCCATAGAACAAGTTATTAACCAGTTCAAATATTTGGGCATAACTCTTACCAGCAACCTTAATTGGGCAAGTACATAGAGAAATGCAGCACTTCGCTGCAGAAGTAACAACAGTGCCTCTAGCAATTTCAAGCCGTTTTCTTTTTTCACTGTGGGCCACCAGTATATACCATCCGCATTGAAGGTGTTCAATGCTAAATGCCCCCACCCCCCCCCCCCCCCACCCCCCCCCCCCCCCCCCCCCCCCCCCCCCCACCCCCCCCCCCCCCCACCCCCCCCCCCCCCCACCCCCCCCCCCCCCCACCCCCCCCCCCCCCCACCCCCCCCCCCCCCCACCCCCCCCCCCCCCCACCCCCCCCCCCCCCCACCCCCCCCCCCCCCCACCCCCCCCCCCCCCCACCCCCCCCCCCCCCCACCCCCCCCCCCCCCCACCCCCCCCCCCCCCCACCCCCCCCCCCCCCCACCCCCCCCCCCCCCCACCCCCCCCCCCCCCCACCCCCCCCCCCCCCCACCCCCCCCCCCCCCCACCCCCCCCCCCCCCCACCCCCCCCCCCCCCCACCCCCCCCCCCCCCCACCCCCCCCCCCCCCCACCCCCCCCCCCCCCCACCCCCCCCCCCCCCCACCCCCCCCCCCCCCCACCCCCCCCCCCCCCCACCCCCCCCCCCCCCCACCCCCCCCCCCCCCCACCCCCCCCCCCCCCCACCCCCCCCCCCCCCCACCCCCCCCCCCCCCCACCCCCCCCCCCCCCCACCCCCCCCCCCCCCCACCCCCCCCCCCCCCCACCCCCCCCCCCCCCCACCCCCCCCCCCCCCCACCCCCCCCCCCCCCCACCCCCCCCCCCCCCCACCCCCCCCCCCCCCCACCCCCCCCCCCCCCCACCCCCCCCCCCCCCCACCCCCCCCCCCCCCCACCCCCCCCCCCCCCCACCCCCCCCCCCCCCCACCCCCCCCCCCCCCCACCCCCCCCCCCCCCCACCCCCCCCCCCCCCCACCCCCCCCCCCCCCCACCCCCCCCCCCCCCCACCCCCCCCCCCCCCCACCCCCCCCCCCCCCCACCCCCCCCCCCCCCCACCCCCCCCCCCCCCCACCCCCCCCCCCCCCCACCCCCCCCCCCCCCCACCCCCCCCCCCCCCCACCCCCCCCCCCCCCCACCCCCCCCCCCCCCCACCCCCCCCCCCCCCCACCCCCCCCCCCCCCCACCCCCCCCCCCCCCCACCCCCCCCCCCCCCCACCCCCCCCCCCCCCCACCCCCCCCCCCCCCCACCCCCCCCCCCCCCCACCCCCCCCCCCCCCCACCCCCCCCCCCCCCCACCCCCCCCCCCCCCCACCCCCCCCCCCCCCCACCCCCCCCCCCCCCCACCCCCCCCCCCCCCCACCCCCCCCCCCCCCCACCCCCCCCCCCCCCCACCCCCCCCCCCCCCCACCCCCCCCCCCCCCCACCCCCCCCCCCCCCCACCCCCCCCCCCCCCCACCCCCCCCCCCCCCCACCCCCCCCCCCCCCCACCCCCCCCCCCCCCCACCCCCCCCCCCCCCCACCCCCCCCCCCCCCCACCCCCCCCCCCCCCCACCCCCCCCCCCCCCCACCCCCCCCCCCCCCCACCCCCCCCCCCCCCCACCCCCCCCCCCCCCCACCCCCCCCCCCCCCCACCCCCCCCCCCCCCCACCCCCCCCCCCCCCCACCCCCCCCCCCCCCCACCCCCCCCCCCCCCCACCCCCCCCCCCCCCCACCCCCCCCCCCCCCCACCCCCCCCCCCCCCCACCCCCCCCCCCCCCCACCCCCCCCCCCCCCCACCCCCCCCCCCCCCCACCCCCCCCCCCCCCCACCCCCCCCCCCCCCCACCCCCCCCCCCCCCCACCCCCCCCCCCCCCCACCCCCCCCCCCCCCCACCCCCCCCCCCCCCCACCCCCCCCCCCCCCCACCCCCCCCCCCCCCCACCCCCCCCCCCCCCCACCCCCCCCCCCCCCCACCCCCCCCCCCCCCCACCCCCCCCCCCCCCCACCCCCCCCCCCCCCCACCCCCCCCCCCCCCCACCCCCCCCCCCCCCCACCCCCCCCCCCCCCCACCCCCCCCCCCCCCCACCCCCCCCCCCCCCCACCCCCCCCCCCCCCCACCCCCCCCCCCCCCCACCCCCCCCCCCCCCCACCCCCCCCCCCCCCCACCCCCCCCCCCCCCCACCCCCCCCCCCCCCCACCCCCCCCCCCCCCCACCCCCCCCCCCCCCCACCCCCCCCCCCCCCCACCCCCCCCCCCCCCCACCCCCCCCCCCCCCCACCCCCCCCCCCCCCCACCCCCCCCCCCCCCCACCCCCCCCCCCCCCCACCCCCCCCCCCCCCCACCCCCCCCCCCCCCCACCCCCCCCCCCCCCCACCCCCCCCCCCCCCCACCCCCCCCCCCCCCCACCCCCCCCCCCCCCCACCCCCCCCCCCCCCCACCCCCCCCCCCCCCCACCCCCCCCCCCCCCCACCCCCCCCCCCCCCCACCCCCCCCCCCCCCCACCCCCCCCCCCCCCCACCCCCCCCCCCCCCCACCCCCCCCCCCCCCCACCCCCCCCCCCCCCCACCCCCCCCCCCCCCCACCCCCCCCCCCCCCCACCCCCCCCCCCCCCCACCCCCCCCCCCCCCCACCCCCCCCCCCCCCCACCCCCCCCCCCCCCCACCCCCCCCCCCCCCCACCCCCCCCCCCCCCCACCCCCCCCCCCCCCCACCCCCCCCCCCCCCCACCCCCCCCCCCCCCCACCCCCCCCCCCCCCCACCCCCCCCCCCCCCCACCCCCCCCCCCCCCCACCCCCCCCCCCCCCCACCCCCCCCCCCCCCCACCCCCCCCCCCCCCCACCCCCCCCCCCCCCCACCCCCCCCCCCCCCCACCCCCCCCCCCCCCCACCCCCCCCCCCCCCCACCCCCCCCCCCCCCCACCCCCCCCCCCCCCCACCCCCCCCCCCCCCCACCCCCCCCCCCCCCCACCCCCCCCCCCCCCCACCCCCCCCCCCCCCCACCCCCCCCCCCCCCCACCCCCCCCCCCCCCCACCCCCCCCCCCCCCCACCCCCCCCCCCCCCCACCCCCCCCCCCCCCCACCCCCCCCCCCCCCCACCCCCCCCCCCCCCCACCCCCCCCCCCCCCCACCCCCCCCCCCCCCCACCCCCCCCCCCCCCCACCCCCCCCCCCCCCCACCCCCCCCCCCCCCCACCCCCCCCCCCCCCCACCCCCCCCCCCCCCCACCCCCCCCCCCCCCCACCCCCCCCCCCCCCCACCCCCCCCCCCCCCCACCCCCCCCCCCCCCCACCCCCCCCCCCCCCCACCCCCCCCCCCCCCCACCCCCCCCCCCCCCCACCCCCCCCCCCCCCCACCCCCCCCCCCCCCCACCCCCCCCCCCCCCCACCCCCCCCCCCCCCCACCCCCCCCCCCCCCCACCCCCCCCCCCCCCCACCCCCCCCCCCCCCCACCCCCCCCCCCCCCCACCCCCCCCCCCCCCCACCCCCCCCCCCCCCCACCCCCCCCCCCCCCCACCCCCCCCCCCCCCCACCCCCCCCCCCCCCCACCCCCCCCCCCCCCCACCCCCCCCCCCCCCCACCCCCCCCCCCCCCCACCCCCCCCCCCCCCCACCCCCCCCCCCCCCCACCCCCCCCCCCCCCCACCCCCCCCCCCCCCCACCCCCCCCCCCCCCCACCCCCCCCCCCCCCCACCCCCCCCCCCCCCCACCCCCCCCCCCCCCCACCCCCCCCCCCCCCCACCCCCCCCCCCCCCCACCCCCCCCCCCCCCCACCCCCCCCCCCCCCCACCCCCCCCCCCCCCCACCCCCCCCCCCCCCCACCCCCCCCCCCCCCCACCCCCCCCCCCCCCCACCCCCCCCCCCCCCCACCCCCCCCCCCCCCCACCCCCCCCCCCCCCCACCCCCCCCCCCCCCCACCCCCCCCCCCCCCCACCCCCCCCCCCCCCCACCCCCCCCCCCCCCCACCCCCCCCCCCCCCCACCCCCCCCCCCCCCCACCCCCCCCCCCCCCCACCCCCCCCCCCCCCCACCCCCCCCCCCCCCCACCCCCCCCCCCCCCCACCCCCCCCCCCCCCCACCCCCCCCCCCCCCCACCCCCCCCCCCCCCCACCCCCCCCCCCCCCCACCCCCCCCCCCCCCCACCCCCCCCCCCCCCCACCCCCCCCCCCCCCCACCCCCCCCCCCCCCCACCCCCCCCCCCCCCCACCCCCCCCCCCCCCCACCCCCCCCCCCCCCCACCCCCCCCCCCCCCCACCCCCCCCCCCCCCCACCCCCCCCCCCCCCCACCCCCCCCCCCCCCCACCCCCCCCCCCCCCCACCCCCCCCCCCCCCCACCCCCCCCCCCCCCCACCCCCCCCCCCCCCCACCCCCCCCCCCCCCCACCCCCCCCCCCCCCCACCCCCCCCCCCCCCCACCCCCCCCCCCCCCCACCCCCCCCCCCCCCCACCCCCCCCCCCCCCCACCCCCCCCCCCCCCCACCCCCCCCCCCCCCCACCCCCCCCCCCCCCCACCCCCCCCCCCCCCCACCCCCCCCCCCCCCCACCCCCCCCCCCCCCCACCCCCCCCCCCCCCCACCCCCCCCCCCCCCCACCCCCCCCCCCCCCCACCCCCCCCCCCCCCCACCCCCCCCCCCCCCCACCCCCCCCCCCCCCCACCCCCCCCCCCCCCCACCCCCCCCCCCCCCCACCCCCCCCCCCCCCCACCCCCCCCCCCCCCCACCCCCCCCCCCCCCCACCCCCCCCCCCCCCCACCCCCCCCCCCCCCCACCCCCCCCCCCCCCCACCCCCCCCCCCCCCCACCCCCCCCCCCCCCCACCCCCCCCCCCCCCCACCCCCCCCCCCCCCCACCCCCCCCCCCCCCCACCCCCCCCCCCCCCCACCCCCCCCCCCCCCCACCCCCCCCCCCCCCCACCCCCCCCCCCCCCCACCCCCCCCCCCGCCCACCCCCCCCCCCGCGCCGCCCCCCACCCCACCCCCCACCCACCCCCCCCCCCCCCCGCCGCCACCCCCCCCCACCCCCTCTCCCCCCCACCCCCCCCCCCCCCCCCACCCCCCCTCACCCCCCCCCCCCGCCCCCCACCCCCCCCCCCCCCCACCGCCCCCCCCCCCCCCCCCCCCCCCCCCCCCCCCCCCCCCCCGCCCGGAGGGCGGAGGCCCCACGCCCCCCCCACCCCCCCCCCCCCGCACCCCCCCGCCCCCCCCCCCCCCCCCCCCCCCCCCCCCCCCCCCCCCCACCATCCTCCCTGCCGGCTTTCACCAACCAGGAAGGGCACGGGTCAAAAGGTTCTGCGTACACCAGCCACTCTGCCCTACGCTGCTCCAGTGCCTCCACCCCACCTCATCCCTCTGCCTCCACTCCACCTGCTTGAGCAGGGGCCAGCCTGCTGTAGCCTCCAGCAAGTCCCGCTCGCTCTGCTCTGTGCCTCTCTAGCATCTCCGCCTCCTCTGCATCTGCCCTCCCTCGGGCAGCAGCCATCCAGAGCACAGACACCAGGCCCGTCAGCCAAGTCCTCCCTGCTCTCCGTGGGACGTTGTGCCCAGCGTCCCAAGCCAGCCTAGATGTGTGTGAGTGTGGGGTGTGTGATTTTCTGCCCCCCCCCCCCGCATGATGAACCCTGTGCGTGTGTGCCCACAGAGAGGGCTCTGAGTGCCACCTCTGGCACCCGTGCCTAGGTTCGCCATCACTGTTCTATGGGAACACAACTTGTGACATCTGTAGACTGGCACAAGTTATGGGATCAACGTTTTCTTTTCTTGCTATGAACCATGGGGTCCCTAACCATTGCTATAGCCTTCATATACCTCTGGAATTCTGACACAAGGTGATGGGCACAATCACAAAATGTCTGCCACAGAAGGCTGAGCCAACCACAAAATGTCAGGGAGTCGGGTTGCCAAGTGCCCCTGGTCTCCGGCAGGGGATGGGGGACATTATTGGCAGATCCAAGTTGGGAAACTCTTGGAGACCTGGGGATAGAGCCTGAGGAGGGCCAGAAACTCAGTGGGGTACAATTCCACACAATTCACCCTCCAAAGGGTGGGGCAGCAGTGGCGTAGGAGGTTAAGAGCTCGTGCATCTAATCTGGAGGAACCGGGTTTGATTCCCAGCTCTGCCGCCTGAGCTGTGGAGGCTTATCTGGGGAATTCAGATTAGCCTGTGCACTCCCACACACGCCGGCTGGGTGACCTTGGGCTAGTCACAGCTTCTCGGAGCTCTGTCAGCCCCACCTACCTCACAGGGTGTTTGTTGTGAGGGGGGAAGGGCAAGGAGATTGTCAGCCCCTTTGAGTCTCCTGCAGGAGAGAAAGGGGGGATATAAATCCAAACTCTTCTTCTTCTTCTTCTTCTTCTTCTTCTTCAAAGCATCCCTTTTCTTCAAGGGAACTGATCTCTGGAGACCAACTATAATTCTGGGGGATTCCCAGGTCCCCTGGATCCTGGCTTTCCTATCGGGGAGGAATGTTGTGCATAATCTGCTAGTAAGTCTTCCCCATGTCAAGCAGATGTTTTGTTTAACACAATTCATTTAAAAATGGAGATCGTGTTTACAAATATTGTTTACAAATATTTTCTTGCAGACGCACAAAGTGAACATATTGAACTAGTTAGAAAGCATCGCACAGAAGCAACTATCTTCATTTGTCAGGCGTCTGATCGGGGTATCTCCTTTATACAAGTTGTGTAAAAGCCTCACCTGGCCTCACCCTCTTTCTAAAAACACTCAGAGGGATCCCTTCTACAAATCAATGTGGCTACTGACACTTTTTGACTCTACCACACTGGCTGTCTCATATACATCTGCCTCTCTACATCCCCCCTGGTTAATTTTCTTCAGCTCTCATCTTTTTTCTCCTCTATCTGTCTCCCAGACTGGTGGCAGTTGTAGTTATACACCCCACAATCTATCAAGACACAACCAACTTGTAGACCCTGACCCATCCCTTGAAAATCAGTGACCTGGGGTAGTAAATGCAAGAAGAGGAGGAGGAGGAGGAGGAGGAGGAGGAGGAGGGAGGAGTTTAGAGACTGTAAGGAGACTCAAGGTGGCCTACAAGCTCCTTTCCCTTCCTCTCCCCACACCTTGTGAGGTAGGTGGGACTGAGAGAATTCTGAAGAACTGACTAGCACAAGGTCACCCAGCAGGAATGTAGGAGTGCAGAAACACATCTGGTTCACCAGATAAGCCTCTGCCACTCAGGTGGAGGAATGGAGAAACAAACCCAGTGCTCTAAATTAGAATCCACCAGCTCTTAAGCACTACACCACACTGGAAGTGAAGGACTGTGCGTTATCTCCTGCCTCAATGACAGAAAGGAACTGATTAGTGAATCGGCTAGCTAGAGGGGTCAAAACCTTGGGTACCTTTTTCCTACTGCGCTGGCACTACTCCTCTGATGTGTAGATTGCCACTCTTAGAGAATTTCTTTCCTTCCTCGTTCTCCTCACAGACCTCCATTCTTGCACGCATGCTTCTTCATTTTGCACCATGTGCGCAAAGAGATGCGACCACTGGTGGGCAGCTGCCCAGGGCATCACCTTGTGGGGGGCATCAAAATGCTGGGTTCGTTTTGGGGTATTTTAGTGGTTTTCCATTTTTGGCCTGCAGGGGGCGCAGTTTTTAGGCTAGCGGCACCAAAATTTCAGTGTATCATCAGGAGACTGTCCTTATGCTACCCCCCAGGTCTGGTGAGGTTTGGTTCAGGGAGTCAAAAGTTATGGACTCCCAAAGGGGGTGCCCCTATCCCCCATTGTTTCCAATGGGAGCTAATAGGAGATGGGGCTACAGTTTTGAGGGTCCATAATTTTGGCCCCCCTGAACCAAACTGCACCAAACTTGGGGGGTATCATTAGGGCAGTCTCCTGATGATATGCTGAAGTTTTGGTGCTGATATGTCTAAAAATGCACCCCCTGCAGGTACCAATGTCCTGGTGCAAAAAAAAAATTGGTCGTGGTGGAGTGGCCGCCCATGGGGGGGGGGGGGGGCGGCATCCAAGTCAGGTTTTGCCCAGGGCTACAGTTTGCCCAGGGCTGCCTCGTTACACCCCTGGATGCGACACCAGAGAACTTATCTCTTCACTTTCCTATCTAGAATGGAGTTCTCCAATAAAGCCTCCTTATCTTAGTTTGGAACTACAAACTGGCTCACAGTATTTTTTGTCCTGAGCACACAAGCATACCTGGGTAAGCTCTGCTGCGTTTTGCCTCTGTACACTCTGCAGTAATGAAAAGATGTCTCTTCCTAGAGAGAAACACCAACAGTAAACAGGTGCTCCTCACCCCTCCGTAAGTCTAGCTGTGCAGAACCAGGAGGAGCAGCTAAAGCGTCTGGGCCGGACGGAAGCGATAGAGTTAGACAAACTTCTGAAAAAATCCCCTTTTATGAAGCAAATGCGGATTGAGATTTCTCTCCCCACCCTCATCAAGCCTTGTCTGCTGGCTCCCCTTGGACAGCTTTGATTCAGGCAGGGTTTGAAGATCAAGTGAAGCAAAAGGTAAATTCGGGGCCCTTTGATCTGCAAACACAGCCGCCTTCATTTCCATGTTTGATTTTTCATCACTTTCCGAACTGAAAAGGTGCCAGTATCATCAGCGCTCACCTTGCAAAGGGAACAGACTGCGAAAGCCATGGGGGAGCGCGCTGGTGGGAGGGGCAGGAGGGCTTATGGTGAAGAGCAGCAAAGCATGCCGCACAGGACACCGGCATAACAAAGTGGCACGCACGAAACTTCAAATACCGCAAACACAATCTGTAGGAATGCACTTTTCGCTCTCCCTCTCTTCTGCATATGTACATATTATTCACTCAATCCGCTATCGCTGTATGTATGACATTCAGCACATGCCTGTGTACTGTCAAATTCTCTCTCCCTCTCTCTATCACTCTCCCTCTCCCAAACTGCATGAAACGTGCCTCAAATGTTATATAGATGAAATAATAGATTGTGTATACAACTGTATAATGCAGAGGTCACAATAAGCTGTAAAAAAGGCAAACTCTATGCTGGGGATCATTAGAAAAGGAATTGATAATAAAACTGCAAAGATTGTCATGCCCTTATATAAAGCAGTGGTGCGACCGCACTTGGAGTACTGTGTCCAGTTCTGGTCGCCGCATCTCAAAAAGGATATTGAGGAGATAGAAAAAGTGCAGAGAAGGGCAACGAGGATGATCGAGGAACTGGAGCACCTTCCCTATGAGGAGAGGCTGCAGCGTTTGGGACTCTTTAGTTTGGAGAGGAGACGTCTGAGGGGGGATATGATTGAAGTCTATAAAATTATGCATGGGGTAGAAAATGTTGACAGAGAGAAATTTTTCTCTCTTTCTCACAATACTAGAACCAGGGGGCATCCATTGAAAATGCTGGGGGGAAGAATTAGGACTAATAAAAGGAAACACTTCTTCATGCAACGTGTGATTGGTGTTTGGAATATGCTGCCACAGGAGGTGGTTATGGTCACTAACCTGGATAGCTTTAAAAAGGGCTTGGACAGATTTATGGAGGAGAAGTCAATTTATGGCTACCAATCTTGATCCTCCTTGATCTGAGATTGCAAATGCCTTAACAGACCAGGTGATCGGGAGCAACAGCCGCAGAAGGCCATTGCGTTCACATCCTACATGTGAGCTCCCAAAGGCACCTGGTGGGCCACTGCGAGTAGCAGAGACCTGGACTAGATGGACTTTGGTCTGATCCAGCTGGCTTGTTCTTATGTTCTTATGTTCTTAAGAGACTTACTAATTCCTGAACAGTTAGTCACTTTGACATTAAAGAAACTCTTCCAGCTCAAATAGAACGTGGGTTGCAATCACTGATATGCAAAAAGTGACACACGCCTACTCAACCCACCGTTACTACTTCACACGTAACTCACAGGATGCAGATATGCATTACCGATATGATGCACGGATACACAGCAACAAAACATACATATAATGAAATGAGTACTGATTTTAGAGAGTTCTCCCTGGGAATCAGATTTTAGGAGCACAGCTAATTTACAAGAGGACGGAACATAAAAGCAAAATCCGAATAATATTTTTGTCATCCCACCTTCTATTTTCATCCAGGAAAGGAGACACAATCAAAGATATGCTTAGTTCAGACATCGCAAGAAACTATGACTATTAAACTATTGCGTGTAATCTTGCAAATGTGGATTGTTTCTCATAATATCAGAACTGGAAATCCTGTCAGGGGAAGGAGAAGGGAGTACTCACCAGCTAGTGGGGATCTGTCCTTTAAACTTCAAACGGCCAGAACTTCCAAAGGAGAAACCAGGGCCACTTCTGCATATGCAGAATAATGCACTTTCAATCCACTTTCAATGCACTTTGCAGATGGATTTTCCTGTGCGGAATAGCAAAATCCACTTTCAAACAATTATGAAAGTGGACTGAACGTGCATTATTCTTAGCATTATTGTCTTTCCCACTGACTCTTGTCTTCTCATAATGTGACCAAAGTGTGATAAACAACAAATGTGTTTTCCACTAAGAATAAGGGGATGAGTCATAAAGCAAGGGCAGGACAAGATAAGACCACTGGATGATTAGGCTGAAGGGCAAGGCTTGTATCAGATTGTACGTATTGAACATGCTTAATAAGCTAATACATATTAACTTCTCCTCCTGCTCTGATGACAACTGTATTATAATGAACTTACAGGAAGAATATGAGAGGGGGCAACATATCAAAGAAAAACATGTGAGTAGATGGATCGAAAAGCTGTGACTTTAAGTACCCTTATCCAGTGGTGGGATCCAAAAATTTTAATAACAGGTTCCGATGGTGGTGGGATTCAAACAGTGGCGCCCCGCACACACGCACCTCCAGTCCCTATTGGGCAGGGAGGTTGCTTTAGTAACCCCTTCTCGGCACTCAGAAAAAATTAGTAACCACTTCTAGAGAAGTGGTGAGAACTGGTTGGATCCCACCTCTGCCCTTAACCAATGGGGGAACAGAGAGGGGGAGGTGAATTCGGGAGAAGGGATAAAATGCTATGGATATACTGTTTTGGTGGAGACTGCCCATGTGGGGACGGCTCCCCTTTCTTTGCAAATAAAGCTACTTAAAACTCTCTTCCGTTGGCTTGATGTTTGGTAAAGGTATATCGGGCACCACAAAAGCAGGATAGTCTCAGTTTAGTTATTTAAGCTTGTTTCTCTTTTTTTGCCTATCCCCAGTATCCATAAAACTCTCCTCCAATACAACATTTCAAACGAATCTACTTTCTTCCTGTCAGATTTCTTCATTGTCTAACTTTCACACCCATACATGGCAATGGGGACTACTATGGAATAAATTAACTTGATCATGATTGCCAGAGACACATTTGTACAATTAAGAATGTTTTCCAGCTCCTTCATGGCTGCCCTTCCCGGTTTCAATCTCCTTCTCGTTTATAGCATGCAGGGAAAGAGGATGAACAACAGGCCCGAAAATGAAGCAGCAGCTGCGCTATCAGGAGAAACACATTTCGATCTTCTCGTTATCCCTACAGGGCTGCTAAAGAAACAGAAAAATCCCCCAGGCTGCAGTTGGCAGGCTGAAAATTAGCACACATTATTTCCTTCCACAATCACTCCGAACCCAGTCCCTTTCAATACATGATTATATGAGAACATGAAAAATCAGTAGGGAAAAAAATAAAGGAACACCAAACTGCTCAGAAAGTCCTAGGACCGTGGTGGCGAACCTTTGGCACTCCAGATGTTATGGACTACAATTCCCATCAGCCCCTGCCAGCATGGCCAATTGGCCATGCTGGCAGGGGCTGATGGGAATTGTAGTCCACAACATCTGGAGTGCCAAAGGTTCGCCACCACGGTCCTAGGAGCATGTGCAAAATTAGTTCGCTCTTCACTGTGACATCTCCCTCCCAGGCTGCAAATTTCTGATTTAAGTTTAACCGGAGAAGTGCTAATTTTGAAATGGGAAATGCTGCTGACTGGACACAGGCTTACACTGATTGGGATGGGACCAGGTGAAAGAGTAGAGCTTTATATGACATGTTAACAGGTGGCTGATGAGTGAGGTTTCATGGAGGGCATCTCATCTTTTTCCATACTATTTTGATTTTTGCTCCCCAACCACCACCACAGCCTCCGCTCTGCCCTTTCACTGCTTCCCTCTCCCTCTCCCTCTCAACAACCAACCTACCTACCTCTTTCTCTCAACAACCAATCCACCTACCTACCTACCTACCTATCCCCATCCTCCACCCCCAGTCTTCAGCTTTCCCACCTATTGTGCCCCAGCAGCGTTTCTCCTTTTCTTTCACTGACAGAAATGAAGACTTGGAAGTTGGAAGGCTTTGGCAGCATTATTGTGTTTGTCAAGCAAGATCCAAAACGGTCATTGAGATCTTAGGATGTAGTCTTGCAAGATCTAAGTGGGCATTCCTCTCCTAAAGCGACAAATGTTTTATTGTTAGGGATTAACCGCCACTGCCCCCGTGTGTTTTTAATATTCCAAATTCTTCTTGAAACCTGGTGGTTTATAGGCTCACCCCTCCAAGCTGTATCTGGCCCCATTGTGTACATTTCTTGATCCACACTCTAGGTTCTAGCCCAGAATTAGACATCATCATATGGGTTGGGGGCAGTTATCTTGTCTGGCATCCTTCACAATCTCACTCCTTTTATCACATTTTAGACTACATTTGCACGTGGGAAAACCATTTTCTTGAGAACCCTACTCAACTGCACAGAGGGTCTAGAAAATATATAGTTTTTATTAGTATTTTATCCTGACCTGGATAGCCCCAGGGTAGCTCGATCTTGTCAAATCTCAAAAGCTAAGTTTGGTCAGCCCTGGCTAGAATTTGGATGGGAGACCTCCAAGGAATACCAGGCAAGCAATGGCAAACCACATCTCTGTTAGTCTCTTGCCTTGAAAACCCTCGAGAGTTTTCAAGTCAGCGGAGTATAAGTCAGCAGTGACTTGATGGCCACAAAAAGTACTATTGTATTCACAGCACGAATGAAACAAATGTTCTCATGAATGTGAATCCAAAGATTTCCCTAAAGTTGTCAGCCACTCAGTAATGTTACCCACACTGCCTGGTAAAACCCTTATCTATCAAGTAAGCAAGCCTAGGATGGGGTTTTGCCATATACCACCCCCAAACTCACCAGATTCTGCTTTGGAAACATCACACCCAGTTCCATGCAGCCTCCACCCCAGATTTCCAAGTTCCATCCCTAACACTCCGCTGCCACGACCTCCCCAAAGAGCAGTATTAAATCTTCCAAATCAAAAAGTATAAAACTTTAAAATCAAATTTGTTTCTCACTTGCAACCTTTCAGCTGTGATCCTGCCATCAAAGACTGTTCTTCAGAAAGTTTTTTCCCCCTGACACATATAAAGTCCAGCCAATTTTATTTCTGCCCCCCACTGACGGAAGGCTGGAACTGATGGGTCCTAAATGTTAGACCACCCTATTGTTTAATTGAAAGAGAAGAATTTGAGACAGCTAAGAGGGGCAAGGCAGGAACTAATGGAATCGGGGACTGCATCTAGGCTAGGGCAAGAAGTCCAGTATGCCCCCACTAACTCTGCTAATGAGCAGAACCAGGCAAGTTGGCCAGACAGCATAATTTATTGCTGCCAGGCACCCCATGCTGTGGGTACCCCAGATCTATTATTCATGCCACCTCCACCCTCTTAAAATCATTTCTGGGCCCATCGGACTGATGACACTATCACCACATCCCTCAGAGCTACTTGTATTAATCTGCTAATGAGCTGTTTTCAATTCCTGGTCTCAACTTGTGAAATTAGGTATTAAAGATTTGCATTGGTTATATTTTTTCCTGTTTTCCCCCCAGACAGATTTTACTTTATTCCACTGAGAATAACTAAAATGTCAAATGCATATCTCTAAAAGCAGGATCTTCCCCAAAGGAAAAGCACACCTAACAGGTAAAGCCTTTAAAAAAAAAATCCCAGTCACATATACAGCTGGAATGATCTAAAAAAAAATTGGGAAGGCTCGCTCATTGTTTTGATTTATTTTGCCATTGTGAGCTGGGGGGGGGGGGGACATTTTATTTGGTTACGCAATGTTTCAAACACTTCTAACCGATCTTTCAAGGCAATTTGGTTTGAAAATAATTTTAAATTCTGCAAAATATCAAAATGAAAGAAAAATTCAGAAAAAAATACTAAACCATAGCTAGTTTTTTTTAACACACTCGCGATAATTGCCAATCACCAGGAGGGACACAGAGAAATTACTGCTCTGAGGGGTGTGGACTCTATTTTTTATTTGTTTGTTTGTTTGTTTTTCGATTTATATCCCACCTTTCCCAATAGGGCTCTATGGCATTATATCTCGTTGAGAACTTCCCCTTCCCACCCAACATATATCCAGCTTGCAACAAGGAGCAGCAGTGGCGTAGGAGGTTAAGAGCTCGTATATCTAATCTGGAGGAGCCGGGTTTGATTCCCAGCTCTGCCACCTGAGCTGTGGAGGCTTATCTGGGGAATTCAGATTAGCCTGTACACTCCCACACATGCCAGCTGGGTGACCTTGGGCTAGTCACAGCTTCTTGGAGCTCTCTCAGCCCCACCCACCTCACAGGGGGTTTGTTGTGAGGGGGGAAGGGCAAGGAGATTGTCAGCCCCTTTGAGTCTCCTACAGGAGAGAAAGGGGGGATATAAATCCAAACTCTTCTTCTTCTTCTTATCCTCTCCAAGCTCCACCACCAAACGTAGGAATTTCCTTTTCCAGAGCTGTCAAACCTACCCATAACCAAAGTCCTTCACAGATTGGTGATAAAATACAAAACTCAAGAGGAAGAAATGTAAACAAACTTCCGGGGCAAAGTCCTTCCACAGCTGCTCTGGGTTGGGAAATATTTGGAGATTTAGGGGGCGGAGCCTGGGGAGGGTTGGGGCAGGGTATTATACCCAGCAGGGTATAATGCAAGAGTCCATCCTTCAAAGCCATTTGCTCCAGGGGCACTGATCTTGATCATCTCTGGGAATCAACTGTAAAAGCAGATCTCTAGATGCCACCTAGAGGTTGGCAACCCTATAAACAACATTCTAGATTTGGGGTGGGGTTTAGGGATCTGGAGCCAAATATAATTTTCTAGGCTTACTGTGAGAAAACGGCAGCCTGGGCATATTCAGAGAAACTCTTACTGGCTGTTTCTTTAACATGGCCAAAGATGGGAAGAGTGAAGAGCCAGTATTACACAGTCAAAAAAAAGAAGGGACATCCAAGACCAGAAATAGCACAAAGAGAGCCAGTGCACTGCAATGATTCAATTAGGATCTGAGGTTGATTTCCCACTCACCATTAGATGTGCGCTCCTCACGGCAAATATCCCAGGGTCCTGCAGCACTCTCCACTACACCAGCAGCGACAACGCAGTCACCCCGATTCTGCCGCTCCTCCCACCCCTCAGCACGCGGTATTTCGGAACCTCATGGAGGTACACCTTTTTGAAAACCACGCGCCGAAGCTGCAGTGGGGACCATGAAACTGTGCTCAAAAGGTCCCGAAGCAAATCAAACCAGTGCATATCTACTTTCTTTTTTGAAGTGGGGAATCAACCTGAGACATGTGGGTTCAAATCTCCACTCTGATATGAAATTTCCTGGGTGACACTGGGTGAGTCCTTCTCTCTCAACCTAACCCCCCCAACATGGTTTTTTTGTGAAAGTAAATGGAAAAGGGACAACCGGGTAACATTGTCCTGAATAACTTGGAGGTACTACAGGACAGACGGCAAGAATATTTTTCTGCTTACACTATTGGTCAAGATGGCATCTGTCACAAACTGGAATCCTTCCTTGTGAGGATTGTGAAATCTACTCTGAAGTGATGGTCGCTGTGGACAGGAAAAGGAACATAAGATGAAGATTTTGACTCAGTCGTGAGGGACAGCAAAGAGTACAGCCAGTGGTGGGATCCAAAAATTTTAGTAACAGGTTCCCATGGTGGTGGAATTCAAACAGTGGCATAGCACCAATGGGGCTGGCTGGGGCACGATGGGGGCGTGGCCGGGCATTCCGGGGGCGGGGCATTGTTGGGCGGGGCTGTGGCAAGGACGCAGCCGCTGCGCAGGTCCTTGGGTGGGAAACGAATGCATGCTGCTACGCATGCCGGTGCACCTCCTGCTAGACTGCTTCAACTTCTGCGCACTACTGCTGAGGAGTGGAGGAGGGGCGTAACTAAGGCAAAAATCACGTGGCAAAATCCCCAATTAATAACCCCCTCTCGGCACACACAAATAATTAGTAACCTACTCTCGGGAACCTGTGAGAACCTGCTGGATCCCACCTCTGAGTACAGCTCCTATTTCAGCATTCCAAGAAAAGACAAGTGAACCACAGTACTAAGTACAGAGGCCAAAGTTTCCACAAGTGCTGCCATCCCATATCAGAAGTGTTTGCTTTTTCCAGGGTTCCTCTTCACAACTCTGCTGCCCAAGTCATCAACTTAATACAGAGAGAGGGGGTTGCCCGCCTCCCCGCCTTGTTTTTCCCCCTTAATTGAATGGCGTGGGAATGGCAGCAGATGCTGCTCAGATGCTGGGTGCCGTGTTATGCTAAGCAGGTGTCTTCAAAGCCGGGCCTACACGGCATGAGCAAATTGGACAAGTCACTGGGTATCCGCACAGGGCTCGCGGGCCTTTGTACAACTGCATCTGAACTGTTCAGCTGCTTCCTTGAATTTCCATC
This sequence comes from Sphaerodactylus townsendi, assembly GCF_021028975.2. NCBI lineage: Eukaryota > Metazoa > Chordata > Lepidosauria > Squamata > Sphaerodactylidae > Sphaerodactylus > Sphaerodactylus townsendi. Next base: position 179,139,300 of record NC_059427.1, on the reverse strand, counting down.
ACACAGGTGGCAAGAGACAAGATGAAACGCAGGCTAGCCGAGGGAGCAGCTTGTCCCCCAAGTCTAAGCGGCGTGTTGTTTATCCTGTTGAGAAGAACTTTGCAAGCATCACGAGGTCTCAGGGATGGCTCTGGGCAGCTGGTCTGGGATTCGGTGAAATTTCACTTCACCAAAGAACTTTCTGCACCAGGGAAAGGCGCCTTCTCATTTACAAGGAGAGTGGGGCCTCAGTCGAGGGGAGGCCTAGTATCATAAAGAATGGAATGTATCTTATATCCAAGGCCTCCTTGGACTCAATCGACATACATATGCATGAATAGTCTCACTGACTCACATCCTTGCTGAGAGACGGTGTTATAAATTTGCTAATGTATATCCACAACTGATAGAAGGCTGGAAGAAGAAGAAGAAGAAGAAGAAGAAGAAGAAGAAGAAGAAGAAGAAGAAGAAGAAGAAGAAGAAGAAGACCCCCCCCCCCCCCCCCCCCCCACCACCACCCCCCCCCCCCACCCCCCCCCCCCCCCCCCCCCCCCCCCCCCCCCCCCCCCCCACCCCCACCCCCCCCCCCCCCCCCCCCCCCCCCCCCCCACCCCCACCCCCCCCCACCACCACCCCCCCCCCCCCCCCCCCCCCCCCCCCCCCCCCCCCCCACCCCCCCCCCCCCCCACCCCCCCCCCCCCCCACCCCCCCCCCCCCCCACCCCCCCCCCCCCCCACCCCCCCCCCCCCCCACCCCCCCCCCCCCCCACCCCCCCCCCCCCCCACCCCCCCCCCCCCCCACCCCCCCCCCCCCCCACCCCCCCCCCCCCCCACCCCCCCCCCCCCCCACCCCCCCCCCCCCCCACCCCCCCCCCCCCCCACCCCCCCATGGCGGCTCAGCTCCACGCGATTCCCTGGATGACCAATAAACAGCATTACTGGATCCCCGCCTTCCAGTCCCCTGGCTTCCGCTGGTCATGGGACCCGAGAGGCGGTGCTGGTCACTGTTGTGGAGCTCCACCTCCGACTACACTTGGACAGAGGCGGATTCGGCGCTGTTAAGGTGTTGTTAGATCTCACCGCAGCTGTTCGATATGGTAGCACCCATCGACCTTTTGGTCCCACCGCCTGCGCTGGTATCGGAGTCCGAGATTCCAGCCTTAAATTGGCTGATCTCGTTCCTCCGAGATCGAGGGACAGCAGGTGGCATCGGGGGGTAAGAGATCTCCAAGCCGTCAGCCTCAGCCATTGTGTGTAGGGTGCCGCAAGGAGCGATACTCTCCCCAATGCTTTTAATATCTACATGCACCCCTGGTGAGAGTCTAGTTCGGAGTTTTCGGCTGCGGTGTCACCAAATACGCTGATGACTTACCCAGCTCTTGTTCTACAATGGAGGGCAGCCCGACCTCGGCCCCTGATGCTCTCCAGCGTTGTCTTGATGCTGTGGCTGGTTGGTTGAGTGCAAGTCGGCTGAAGTTGAATCCCACTCAAGACGGAGGTCCTGTGGCTGGGCCGGAGTGTCCGGTGGCCTTTTGGCCTGCCTACCCTTCTTGGCGGTAGACGTTAAAAACTAACTTCGTCCGCCCAAGAGCCTGGGGTGACTCTGGATCCATCTCTATCATTGGTGGTCCAGGTCACCCAGACAGCCCCAGAGCAGCTTTACCGATCTGCGGCAGGCACGGGCAACTGGCCCCGTGATCTCTCCCGTTCTGATCTGGCTTCTACTGTGATCCATGCCACGGTCACCTCTAGATTAGGACTACTGTAACTTCGGCTTCTACGCGGGCTTACCTTTGGCCATGATCCGGAAACTGAAACTTCGTATTAAGAATCACGGCAGCCAGACTCCTTTCCTCGAGCAACAGCAAGGGACTTCAGATTACTCCGGTCCCATACCAACTTCTGCACTGGCTGCCGATCGAAAGTACCGGGTCATGGTTTAAGGATTTTGGTTTTGACCTTTAAAGCCATTCGCTGACCTTGGCCCTGCATACTCTAAGGGACCGCCTCTCCCTATATCGCCTCTTCTAGGCCCCTCCGTTCATCGGTAGGCGGACCTACTGGCATCCCTGGCCCCAAAGGCGATCCGGCTGGCAACTCTACAAGGGCCAGGGCTTTTTTACAGCTCTGGCCCCTACCTGGTGGAACAGGCTTCCAGGTGAGATCAGGGCCCTGCGGGACTTACAAAGTTTCCGCAGGGCCTGTAAAACGGACCTGTTCCGCCAGGCGTTTGGCCAGCCGGGATGATATCAACCGCGATAAAAAGCAAACATCTGGCCTCCCGTGGGTTCATAAAAGGGGGAATAGAATAGCTGAAGCCATCTCTAGTCTAATATTTTATGTATTTTATGTATTTTAATTAACTTATATATATGATGTTTTAAATTTTTATTTTGTTGGAAACCGCCCTGAGCCTTCGGGGAGGGCGGTATACAAATACAATAAATAAATAAATAAAACCTCAGTATCCAGGTTCAATTGCCGTGTCGGCACTTTGTGATAAATAAGTGGGTTTGGGGTTGCAATTTGGGCACTCGGTCTCGAAAAGGTTCGCCATCACTGCCATAGAAGTTCTGATACAGTTTCATGTTTGAGTTGGGGGGGGGGGGAGTTGGGGCATCCACATGCCATCACCCACCCACCCCCAAATCACCTGCTTTGCTGCAATCATTCCCAAATATAGTTTGGTGTGACCTTTTAGGAGAATGTTGCCATGACAGTGCTTTTGCATGCTGTGTGGATGGGAAGGTGCTCATTTTTTTTCAGGTCCCACCCCCAATGATGCTATTGCCTCAGTCCCCTGTGGTCACCACACACCCCTCCCATGCCGCTGGATTAACTAGCGGGCATGCACGTTTAGATACGCTTCACCATATACACTTTTAGTGCATATCCAATTAACACCAGAGGTTACTACAAGCTAGGGTGTCTGAAGCACTCTTGAATGTACACAGCTAGCCAAAACCATTGGGTGGAAAAGCAGAAAATCCCATGGAAATAGGGTAGATTTTACATATCCATAAATGCTGCCGAGTTTCTGATATCCATGTAAGGTTTCATTTGCCCTGACCTGTATGGCCCAGGTTAGTCCTACCTCACCAGATCTCTGAACCTAAGCAGGGTCAGTCCCAGTTACTATTTGGATGGGAGACCACCAAGAAAGTCCAGGGTCACTATGCAGAGGAAGGCAAATCACCTCTGAACATCTCTTGCCCTGAAAACCCTACAGGGTGACCATAAGTTGCTTGCAGCTCGACACACCTTCCACAAGCAAGGTTGCATCCTTATGGAGTTTTTCTCCCACCTGGGCTTTTAAACAGGAATACATTTCTGGGAGCTTCCACACTGTATCAAGCTGTAATCTTCTCTTTTCAGATTCCCCCCATCTTCAATATGCTCATGCCTAACCCTGCATTACTGCAATCCTTTTGGAAATAATGCCTCCCAAGCACACTGGAATTCATTCATTCATTCATTCATTCATTCATTCATTCATTCATTCATTCATTCATTCACTCACTCATTCATTCATTCATTGGACTTGTACCCCGCTCTCCCTCGTAGGGCTCAGAGCAGCTAACAACCAACAGATAACAATAGAATAACAGACCAATAAATATGAACAGCAAACAGCAAATATGAACAATATATAAATATGAACAGCAATGTAACATATCAACAATATTGACATTCCTTAACGGAATAGCAGATAGCAAAAACGTAATAACACATAGCATAAAATATAACCACATCATATACATAATAATATAATAATAAGATAACAACTTGACATCAGCAATCAACAAAATATCAGCAATCATACAGCAACAGGCATGAATGATAACAGCAAGTCATAACACCACAATAGTTTTAAAAAGGGCTTGGACAGATTTATGGAGGAGAAGTTGATCTATGGCTACCAATCTTGATCCTCCTTAATCTGAGATTGCAAATGCCTTAGCAGTCCAGGTGCTCGAAAGCAGCAGCAGAAGAAGGCCATTGCTTTCACATCCTGCATGTGAGCTCCCACAAGTATCTGGTGGGCCACTGTGAGTAGCAGAGTGCTGGACTAGATGGGCTCTGGTCTGATTCAGCAGGCTCTTTCTTATGTTCTTAACATAATACAACATCTCAATATTATAATATCTAAACAGCAAAATCAACAGGTACAATATCCTCACTACATAATAACAACATAAGCAAACAAACAAAGATGGCGACTTATCGATTTCAGCATGACCTAAGAATAAACATACTCCGTTCAGTGCCAATAATAACTTAAAGCTAACTACCCCGAGACAGCATCTCCCCCTCCCCCCACCTAACTGTACCTACTGTACCTTCTGGAAGGAAAAATGTGCATCTTCCTGTCCTGGAAATGTGCTTCCTACACTGGCACAGTTTTCCTGCAATTAGATCCTTGTGGATATCACTGTCCCCCCATATTGTTCCATGCTGTGCTACCAGATGGGTTTGGAAAAATATTATTGTCAATAATATCTACGGCATTACGGTGTTATAGGGCAACCTATTGCCATGCATCTATTGCAAATTTTGCTGGAGCCGCTACAACGTATGCATGCAAAAAGAACAAAAGCGGGACAGGAAGTTTCTGTGAAAGCTGTGAAGGCCACTCGCTTAAGAGCTCATGCCGGTATCACTTCAAAGCTTATGTGGAGAGGGAAAGTCAGGGGGAAACATAAAAAAAGGAAAGGATAAACAGGAAAAGGAAACGAAAATGGGGGGGGGGGCATAAGAAAGTGTTTAGAAAACTCCCACATGTGGAGTTCTGTCACCAGCGAGCATGCAATCTCTGCCTCACTGTCCTTGATGAAAGCAAAGTGGAGAATCCTGTCATATGCAAGTGGCCCAATGAAATAATAAATAACAGCAGAGGCATGATCATTCCTGCAGGGGGCCCTGCAGTTCAGCTCTCAGGAGCCTCTCTCTATTTGCCAACTTTGACAGAGGCGGCACATTTTGCTTTGGAAGCTGAATTTGTGTTTTGTTGAACTCTTTAGATCACTGTTAGCACAAGTCAGGGCCAGAGCAATCATCTGGGTTTTTGGTTGTTTGTTTCAGAGCCTTTATTGACATATCATAATATTTAAATTAAATATTAAAATAAAACTAGAATAATAAAGTCTAAATAAAGTCTAAATAAATAGTCTAAATAAAGCCCAAAATATTCTAAGGGACCCGTCTCATCCAGCACACTCTCTTTTTAAACTGCTACCATCTGGCAGACGATACAGGGCCCTCAGAACTAGGACAAAGAGGCTTAGAGACAGCTTCTACTCTAGAGCTGTGGCTATGCTAAACTCCGCTGCTTCATATTGATGTATTTGGGGCTATGTAGGGATGGGTGGAGGATGATGATGTATGAGTCTGAAATTGCATGAGTCTGAAATTGTATGAGTCTGAAATTGTGTGCATCGAGGAATGCTGCTGTAAATTTCGTTGTGCGTGCACAATGACAATAAAAAAATGCTTATGCTTAAAAAGAAAAAGCAACCATCTGTTTATTACACTGAGAAACAAGTGCCTTGTTCTTATATCATGGCACGTGTGTTTGGTTGGATCTGGCCAGCTTTTTCACTCAATCCCATGCAATTTCCCCACATGGTTTTTGTACATGCAGGTCCTAAGTGACATAGGTTAAGCTGAGAGACAGTGACTAACCCCAAATACCCAACGAACGTCATGGTTAGGTAGGGATTTAAAGATGTCCATACTGAAAAGGAAAGGTTAAGAGGAAGTGAGACGAAGGGCCCATTATGCATGGGGACGTTTTTGAGATGCTCTTCTCTCCTCAGTGGGGTCGCTGAGAGCCAGTGTGGTGTAGTGGTTAAGAGCAGGTGCACTCTAATCTGGAGAATCGGGTTTGACTCCCTGCTCTGCCGCTTGAGCTGTGGAGGCTTCTCTGGTGAGCTGGATTAGCCTGTACACTCCAGCACATACCAGCTGGGTGACCTTGGGCTAGTCGCAGTTCTTTTGACCTCTCTCAGCCCCACCCACCTCACAGGGTGTTTGTTGTAAGGGGGGGAAGGGAAAGGAGATTGTCAGCCCCTTTGAGTCTCCTTACAGCAGAGAAAGGGGGGGTATAAATCCAAACTCCTCCTCCTCCTCCTCCTCCTCCTCCTCCTTCCTTGTTTAAAAGGGAGAAAGTACCTCAGTGCCTGCTGCATGGCTTGGCTGCCCTCACTTCTGGGTCACTTCCCATCAATTGCAAGATTGACAACTTCTTTTTAAAAAGTTCTTTAGATTTTACATCAATATTCTTCTCTCTTTCTCACAATACTAGAACCAGGGGGCATTCATTGAAAATGCTGGGTGGAAGAATTAGGACTAATAAAAGGAAACACTTCTTCACGCAACGTGTGATTGGTGTTTGGAATATGCTGCCACAGGAGGTGGTGATGGCCACTAACCTGGATAGCTTTAAAAGGGGCTTGGACAGATTTATGGAGGAGAAGTCGCTCTCTGGCTACCAATCTTGATCCTCTTTGATCTGAGATTGCAAATGCTTTAACAGACCAGGTGATCGGGAGCAACAGCCGCAGAAGGCCATTGCTTTCACCTCCTGCATGTGAGCTCCCAAAGGCACCTGGTGGGCCACTGCGAGTAGCAGAGAGCTGGACTAGATGGACTCTGGTCTGATCCAGCTGGCTTGTTCTTATGTTCTTATGTTCCATGGCACAGCCTCCCTCTGCTGCAGTGCAGGGAGATGGAGATGGCCAGGCACAATTGAGCATTGATTGTGGAGAAGGACATTATCTTAGAGCTAATTTTTCAAAGAACATTCTGGGATAGGTTTCGAGCAAAAGACAATAGTGTTTTCCTGCTGCCCAAGATGATGATGATGATGAGGAGGAGGAGGAGGAGGAGGAGGAGAAGAAAAAGAAGAAGAAAAAGAAGAAGAAGAGGAGGAGGAGTTTGGATTTATATCCCACCTTTCTCTCCTGTAAGGCAGATTCCTCATGGGCCAAAAACAGTGGTGTGAAAACAATGTAAACTGGGCAAGCCCTTGATCTTATTCACCCCAAGAAAGCAATAGGAGCCTGTGGGATGGGAAAAGGGAGAAGGAAGAAGAGGTGGGAGGCACAAACCGGTATATATCAATATTTTTACAGTGGTGTTGCAACGACTCAATATTAATTTTGGGTTTTTTTAAAAAAATAAGCCACCCGTTGATCCCCCAGAAATGCTTGTGGGGAGTGGGCTGGGTGTGGGGGAAGACTGGAAGGAGCGGAAACTCCAAAGCAAGGGGAAACATTGAGGTTGGCCTGCTCTCAGAAACTATGGGGCTTCCAGGATCTGCAGTGCCGTAAGTGTGATGGTATTTGCAATGAAAACCCTGTTGCAAAGGAAACATATCCTTGCTTGGGGCAGAGCCCCACTGTACAGTCAACCTCATACCTTCGGGACCGCATTACCCCATACGTCCCTACTAGGCCTCTGCGCTCAGCAGAGGCCAACTTGCTGACAGTCCCTGGCCCCTCCATGATGCTGCTGGCCTCCACTCGGGCCAGGACCTTTATGGCCCTGGCCCCTGCCTGGTGGAACACTCTTCCTCCAGCGGTCCGGGCCCTGCGGGACCTTGGTGAGTTCCGCAGGGCCTGTAAGACGGAGTTGTTCCGCCGGGCTTTTGGGGTGTCCAGCCACTGAAAGTGCCCCCCCTCCCTCTCCCTCCTATTCATCTTATAGGTAGGGTCCATTCCGTCTGTAGGACCCACTCTTTTTCTTTCCCCCTCGGGAGGGTCTAAGAGGGACTTTGCGGGCATTGCTGTATCATGTATTAATTTGCTGCATTTTAAATATGTTATTTAGTGATTAATTTCTATATTGTTTTTATGCTTTATATAATTGTCTTTTATCCAGAATATATTGGGGAGTCTCTTTCAAAACTATTATTTCTTGGCCTTGTATTCTAAATCTATCTTTTGAATGTTTCTGTAATATCTCATCTCTTGTCGTTTTCTTCCAGAAGGTGACCAATACATCCCTTGGGGTTCTCCTTGTTCTGGCCGTCCTAGAATTAATTCTAAAAACTTTTTCAATGTTTTCTTCTACTTTTAGTTCTCTTATTTTGAGAAAAGAAGCTATTGCATTGGTAATAATTCCTTTTAAATCTTCGTTGTCCTGTTCTTGAATTCCTCTCAGTCGCAGAGTATTCTCCTTTGATTTTAATTCTATTAAAGCCATCTGAATCCGCATACGTTCTATCTCTTGTCTCATTGACTCATTTTGATTTTCTAGGGCGGCCACAGAATCTTTTGTGTCTTTAACCTCAATTTGTACTTCTTTTATTGTTGTCTCCATTTTTTTTAATTGGGTTAGATCTTTCTTAATGTCTTGTATTTCGTCTCCCAATTTGTTATAATGGTCATCCAGTTTATTAAATCTATCTTTAGTTTCCTCCTGGAAGTTTTTAGTTTCCTCCTGGAAGGAGGTAGATGATTTTTGAAGATTCATAGTCATTTCCAATAGTTTCTCTAGTTTAAGATGTATTTCCCCATTTGCTTTTTCTGGGGTCATAGTCTCCATAGTCAATTTACCATTGGTTTTTTGTTTATTAGTGGCATTCATTCCTGTAATCAGCAAGGTAACAATACTCTCATACTCGTCGCCGCTTCCCGCCTCCCGGAGCGCCGCCGCCGCCTCCAGCGCCGCCTGAAACTCCGGTCTCGCCGGGTTTCTCAATGCTGTGACAGGAGTTTTATTTTCCTCCCTCAGGCTTCCCCTGACCCTTTTGTCTATCGAAGGGACCAAGGTTGGTGCTTTACCTTGGGGGGATAATCGAAAATAGAGGGTTGGGATGCCGCGCGAAACGTCTCACGGCTGGTGTCCTTGGGGGTTGACCCGGAAGTGATTAATTTCTATATTGTTTTTATGCTTATTGTATTTGAATTTTGTGTTGTCCGCCGCCCAGAGCCCTTCGGGGGGTTGGGCGGGATATAAATTAGAAAAATAAATAAATAAATAAATAAATAAATAAATAAATAATAAATAAATAAGGGACAGTAACTTGCCTTTAGCTGAACTTTTTAATTCAACAGCTTTTTCAGCGCATAGCTTACCGTTTGTTTTTTATTTTAAAAAAGTTGCTCAGGGTGGTGTAGAAGTTTTAAAACAACACTAAGGGGTAGGCTGCCTTTGGGAAATAGCCATGGCACGCAAAACTGATGAAACATGATGTCTTTATTATCAATTCACGCTTTCTGTACAGTGTTACAATATTCCTTCTGCTTCACTAAAATGCTTGACATGTTTTGGATCTGATGAACTGAAAGCTTGTTCAGTGTTTACTTCAACTCCATCTTGCTTGTCAGGGGCTGGGGATTGTGGCGGAGCAGAAGGAATGTTTCTGAACTTGTGTGAGCAGAGGTAGGCTGACAATAAAGATTTCACATTTCATAATTTTTGTGTGTGTTCCACAGAAAGTTATCTCCTGCCATGGCAGTGTTGATGTTCAGGTTTCGCACAGATGGCTAGCCATGGCCAAACCTGAGGCTATGCTGGAGAGACATTTTCTTAGAGCTAATTTTTCAAAGAACATTCTGGGATAGGTTTCGAGCAAAAGACAATAGTGTTTTCCTGCTGCCCAAGATGATGATGATGAGGAGGAGGAGGAGGAGAAGAAAAAGAAGAAGAAGAAAAAGAAGAAGAAGAGGAGGAGGAGTTTGGATTTATATCCCACCTTTCTCTCCTGTAAGGCAGATTCCTCATGGGCCAAAACAGCGGTGTGAAAGCAATGTAAACTGGTTTAAAATGGAGTAAAGGAGTTTACACCGTTTTCACACCACTGTTTTTGGCCCATGCAGAATCCACCTCAAGGTGGCTTACAAGCTCCTTTCCCTTCCTCTCCCCACAACAGACACCCTGTGAGGCGGGTGGGGCTAAGAGAGTTCCGAAGAACTGTGACTAGCCCAAGATCACCCAGCAAGAGTGCAGAATCACATCTGGTTCACCAGATAAGCCTCTGCCACTCAGGTGGAGGAGTGGGGAATCAAACCCGGGCTAAAATACTAAAAGATGGCTGCAGTGGTGGATAAAGATAACCTACATTCTTGACAATCTACCACCCCTTAATCAGTGGTGGGATTCAGCAGGTTCGCACCACTTCGGCAGAACCGGTTGTTAAAATGGTGCTTGTAAACAACCAGTTGTTAAATTATTTGAATCCCACCACTGCCCTTAATGCTTCTGGAGGGTTAGCCAACTACCAGTGGGGGCCTGGAGATCCCCTGGGATTAAAACTGATTTCCTGACTAAAGAGATAAATTCTCCCGGAGAAAAGGGCAGATTTTATGTTCTCATACCCCATTGAGGCACCTCCCCAGGTTCCACCTCCAAATTTCCAGAATTTCTCCCTCTGAGAACCCTATATTCGTCTGCTGTAGCAAATTACATTTGAGTCTGGTGGCACCTTAAAGACGAACGTTCATTTCAGCATGTGATTCTGCAAGTCAGAGAGCTCTTTTCCTGAGGTACATAGTAGATGCTGTACATCTGTTGTGTGTTTAAACTTCCATCAAGTCGTAGCCAACTTTATGTCACCCCAGGAGGGTTTTCAAGGCAAGAGACTAACGCAGGTGTGTTACCTCTGTCCAAGGCAGCAGTCACAAACAGGACAAGGTCAAACAGCAATTGGACGACCGTTTCTGAACCAGGAAGATATTTTGTTCAGGCCTGATAACAGCAACAGATAGCTATCTGGGTACCTGAGAATTCAGGACTCAGATCAAAGGCGTGCATAAACTTTTATAAAGATTACAAGTGGGCGCAGTTAGCTCAGTTAACCTATCAATCTCCATGTCACCAGCACTACCTTGTATGGCAAGCAGTTCCGTCTGGCAAAAGCTAATTTAGCAAGGTTAATACTTATTCTGCATAGCAACTCATGTTGGACAAGAGGTGGGGGCTACCCAGAATGTTACAGAACAAAGAACTTTTCTTAGTTTGCAAAGAGCAGGAGAGGCAGACATCTTCTTGGAAACTGTCATAGGATGTGGCTATCACAAGCTAGCTTGCGGTTCGGCTCAGGTACCTGTCAGTCAACAAACAGGATACTTGACTCAGTAAGTTAAATTAAGGGGAGAATCTTTTCGCTCTGACCCCCTTTTGGATTTCTGTGTCCAGATCATGCTAACAGGTGTATTGCCATTGTGTTCTTCTGCATGGTACCCCTAGTATTCCTTCTTGGTGGTCTCTCATTCAAATACTAGCCAGGACTGACCTTGCTTAGCTTCTGAGATCTTACAAGATTCACCAGGCTTGAACCATCCGTCAGAGCGTTCATCCGTTAGCCGTATCCTAGTAAAATCCACAGTAGAAAGGATCCCCTGTAGGACTGGTCCGTGAGACACCATCCTCAATTAGTGGTAGGGTGGAGCTAGCCTGCCTCTTTTGTTGATCCTGACCCTGAAGGGGCTTAGTATCAAATTGTCTGGCGTAAGAATGGCCTGCTGGCCATGAGCAATCTGATATTACCACTTCCTGCTATGGTGCTTTCGTTCCTGTTGCAGTCAACGAGTCTTAAGGTCTTTTGGAAGTCAAAACCCAAATTGTTTTATTAGAGACAGAATAATCTCTCTCCCTCCTACAAGACAGGTCTCTTGATTCTTCCTGCTGGCAAATGCAAACGCTTGAATATTCATTGAGGGAGAAACAAAAAAGACAACCAGAGCTTCAGCTGGAAATTGTTTGATGTGGCCAGGGGGAGCAGATCAAAACTGCCTGTGTTCCTGTTGGGGGACGTGGAGGTTCTGTGCCCCTCGAGCGGCCACGTCATGTGTGTGACCTTCCCCCAGGGAGAAGAGTGTTTAGTTACAGCACGACATGTGAATGAATATGATTGGGACAAATATCGGCCTCATGGAGGTAGACAACCAGGATCTGATTTTGGCACAATTCTTTGGAAGGCCCTGTGCTGAAAGCCTCACCCAGAGTACCGCGTGCATGTATTGTGTGGCCTAGTGGTTACTTTGCAGTCTTCCTGTTTATGAGGTCCGGTACTCATAATAAAGACAGGAGCTTTATACAGCTCTTGGTGGACCATCACGTAGAGGCTCAAAATGAGCACATAGGTGGCAGTTCTCATCTTGAGTCTCCAAAACTTCAGAGCTGCCTCCCTGAAAATAAAAAAAGGGAAAGTGACGTGTTGCCGAAATCGGCAGGCAAAACTGAGTTGATTCATTTACTTGAAGGTGACCTTTCAGTGATGCCAGCACTGCAAACCATATGGAGATTTTGGGTTAGATCAGGGGAGGAACTCTGCAAGCCGAGAGATGTGGCTCGAGAGCCGATGTGCTCTTCTGCCCTTACTCGCGGCTCCATGAGCGAACGCCCGGCTTCATCCTTTGCCCGGCGCACCAATTGCCCACGGGCCGGCTGGCAGCACCGCTGGTTTCCCCTCTCGCCGGCCTTGTTCGAAAGCGGGCGCCTCGCAGCGGCAAGGCCGGTGCCGCTGGCTATCCTGCCCGCCCCTGCAGCGGCAGGCAGAAGGTCCGGGTGCTTGGCGGTCCCGGCATTTGGGACGCCCCTCCCTCCCCGCACCTGCATCTCTACCAGCGATCAGGAAAGAGGCGGCGTCGCCATGGGGAGACCTTGCATCCAGCCAGCAGCCAGGAATGTGGAAGTGGGGGAAAGAGCAGAGACTCTGGCCGCCCAAAACACAGCTGAGCCGGCTTACCAGCTCAGAAGCGGCAGCTGGGGAGGGGAGACCTTGGAGCAAGAAAGATTATTTAAGGAAGGGAGCCCAAGAGCTCAGGAGCTGCGGCTGCAGCCTGTTGAAGGAGGGAAGAGGGACGGTTTAGTGAGAGAGGAATCTCCAGGAAGGGAAGAGGGACTGTCTAATGAGAGAGAAATCTCAGGAAGGGAGGAGATTTACGTGGCAAGCCAGGGAGCTGGCTTAAGTGGGAGAAGCAGTCAAAGGCTCAGTGAAGCTAACTGGCCAGGGCGCAGACTGCAGGCTAACTACAACTGGCTGCTAGTGAAGGAACTACAGCCAGTCCAGTGAGGGAAGCCACCGGGGACCTGGGTGAGTGAGTGCTTGGAGTACCAGGGCGGGCAGCCCTACGTCACTAAGAGCCCTGTGGGCAAAACTGTTTCTTGGCCCTCCGGCCAGCAGGGAAGAAGAACACCTCTGGGGAAGTCAGCCCCAGGAAAGGGAGGGAGGGAAGGAGCCCACACCTGAAGGCCCGGGGAGGGAAGGGGAAGCGCCACAGGTGCATCCATGTGCTTCTCAGAATGAGTGGAGTAAAAGGTAAAAAACCCCAATGTATACAGTGTTATCTTTATTTTAAATGTCAAAAATTATTTGCGGCTCCAAGTGTTTTCTTTTCCCGTGGAAAACGGGTCCAAATGGCTCTTTGAGTGTTAAAGGTTCCCTACCCCTGCATTAGATGAACACATAAAAGCCAGCTTCAAAATGACACTGGGCTCATTGGGTGACTAGGACAAAATTAGCTGCCCGCATAGGGATGTTGTGAAAATAAAATGCTTCTCTGAGCATCTTGGAGAAGGGCTGTGATTCGAATGTAATGATTGCAATCTTTTTTTTCTGTATCCTAGCACGATCAAGAAACAGCACTCAAGAGAGCTCTGGAAATCAAGAGGCTCTGCTTTGCAGAAAGGTACAGACTCAGTTATTAAAACTTTTCATTAAATTCTGTGGGTTGAGCTGCTATAGATCCCTGAGAATCCACCATAATAATCAAGGCAGGTGTACAACAGGTACTGTAACAAATATTACACCCATGCGTATCCAACTCACTAGGTGAGTATCATTTTAACATATTCTTACTATCATAAATATACAAAAAAATGTTTAGTAAGTACACCATCAGGTATGGCTATAAAACCTCTAGATTAGGTTTTTATTTCGGCAGTCCTTTGTCAAGCCAATAATTGTTGTACAAAGTATTCTTTTTCTTACTCCTCTAGGAGCACAACTGTTTTTTCTTACACTAAATAGTTTCCAAACTGAATTTCAAGTTTCACTTCAATGGCTCTTCTTTAAATGGCTCTTCTCATGTGATATCCAGAGAGAAGGACTATTTAAAGAAGAAAAAACAGTTGTGCTCCTAGAGGAGTAAGAAAAAGAATACTTTGTACAACAATTATTGGCTTGACAAAGGACTGCCGAAATAAAAACCTCATCTAGAGGTTTTATAGCCATACCTGACGGTGTACTTACTAAACATTTTTTGTATATTTATTATTATTATTATTATTATTATTATTATTATTATTATTATTATTATTATTATTATTATTATTATTATTTATGTATTTATTTATTTATTTATTTATTTGATTTAATATATCGCCCAATCCCCGAAGGGCTCTGGGCAGTGTACAACATAAAATCACATAAAAACATCATAAGCATCCATCAGTTATAATAAAAACAGCAGTTATAATATATCAAGATGGCGTCCTATCTGGACCTGATCCCTTTAGCAAGAGGGGGTAATGGCCCCGATGGTATAAGGGACCCATAGATCTTAATAATGGATCCCGTTGACATTGGGATTCCAACCTAGGGGGAGGGAGGGGGCACTCAGCGGCTGGTTATGATAGTAAGAATATGTTAAAATGATACTCACCTAGTGAGTTGGATACGCATGGGTGTAATATTTGTTACAGTATAGATCCCTGAGAGGCAACACCTGCTGCCAACCAAGAAAAGGGTGTGTGTGTGAAAGAGGTTCCCTTTAAACTCATAAAGCTACCCTATGTGGAATCACACTTGTGGACGATCAAAGTCACTATTGCCTACTGAGACTGAAAGTGTCTGTCTAGGTAGGACCTTGGAGTGTTTCACACGACCTACTACTTGGTCCATAACAGGGACTGAGCCTCCAGCATCTTTGCACCATTTCCCAAGTTAAGAGAATTGCCACCGTTCACTCATGAACAAAAAGTCAAGCAATATATTTGGGGACACAAGATGTGGGGGTAATTGTCGCAAAGTGGAAGACCTTGCCTCTGTTGAGAGTGACTCAACCGTGGGTATTTGTGTGTACTCTTCAACACACCTGGGGTTTACAAATAACTGAATAAATAACGGAATAAATAACAAATAACTGGGGTTTACAAAAAACTTACAACTTTTGTTGTAAGTGAAAATGTAACCCCCAATATTCCAAGGCAGGACTTCTATGACCCTCAGATGCTGGACTGTATCTGCAGGAGGATGGACACTGCATTATCATGTCCTGCGTGCAAAACTCCCTACAATTTCTGGCTTGCTTATCGTGGAAGTCAGAATGCTGAACTGGGTGTCCCACGTGTTTAAGAATAATAATAATTTGGATTTATATCTCCCCTTTCTCTCCTGTAAGGAGCCTCAAAGGGGCTGACAATCTCCTTTCCCTTCCCCCCCTTGCAACAAACACCCTGTGAGGTGGGTGGGGCTGAGAGAGCTCCGAAAAGCTGTGACTAGCCCAAGGTCACCCAGCTGGCGTGTGTGGGAGTGCACAGGCTAATCTGAATTCCCCAGATAAGCCTCCACAGCTCAAGTGGCAGAGCGGGGAATCAAACCCAGTTCTCTAGATTGGAGTGCATCTGCTCTTAACCACTACACCCAGTTCTTATTTTCCTAGCTAGTCCCCCTGCCACACACAACGTATTGTTAATCATTTTATTTAAAATATTTTGTGTTTTGTTTGATTTGTTCTATTTATTGATGTTTTGAAGTGTTTGCGTTTTAAAAATTGATCTGCCGTTCATTGCTTCTGTTGCTGATGTTATGATTGTTATTGTTATGTGTATTGTATCATTATATTGTTGTGCACTGCCCTGAGCCCTTCGGGAGAGGGCAGTATAGAAATTAAACATTCCATTCCACCATTTTGAACAAATTCAAAAACGAGGTGCCGAGGAGACAAAGGAACTGCCACCTTTCACAGAGTGACTGTGTTGGGTGCCTCTGCTCTCACTTCCTACAGCTGGCCCTTTAAAAAAATCTGATGACTAACCTCTGATTGACAGGCCGGTGATGAGGTCTTGGGTTCATGAAAAAGCGAGTGTGTTTATGGGTGGAAAGTGGGTGGGTTTGGCGCTGAGAGGTCCGGGCTTTGTTTTCCTGCTTCACTACACAGGAAATCCAGGCCTCCAGTGGAGACAGTGGAAGGGAATGTGCCAATCCAAAAGTAAAACCATCGCTGGACAGTTAATTCAACTTGCTGATGAGGCTTCTGGGAAATACAGGTCAGAGTGAAGATGCCGGGAGTCTGGAGCTCACTGGGCCTGCCGGATGGCAGGACGACAGTCCCATCCTGTTGTAGAGTTGCCAGTTCTTCAGTTGGACACTTTGGCTGTACAGAACAGTCCAGCGGCTCCTGAAATACTAATAACATTTGTTCTAGACTGAGCTTTTGTGAGTCAGAACTCACTTGGTCAGATGCAATGAACAGAAGCAAAAATCTGGCTGTGCCATGTTGGTTTGTAGCCAGTGGTGGGATTCAGCAGGTTCGCACCACTTTGGCAGAACCGGTTGTTAAAATGGTGCTTGTAAACAACCAGTTGTTGTGTCGAAGGCTTTCACGGCCAGATTCAACTGGTTCTGGTGGGTTTTCCGGGCTGTGTGGCTGTGGTCTGGTGGAACAAAATCCACCAGACCGCGGCCACACAGCCCGGAAAACCCACCAGAACCAACCAGTTGTTAGATTATTTGAATCCCACCACCAGAACCGGTTGTTAAATTATTTGAATCTCACCACTGTTTGTAGCAGGGGCGTAATGCCCATTGGGCAAGGTGGGCAGCTGCCCAGGGCACCACCTTGTGGGGGGCATCAAAATGCAGGGTTCGTTTTTGGGTATTTTAGTGGTTTTCCATTTTTGGCCTGCAGGGGGTGCAGTGTTTAGGCTAGTGGTACCAAAATTTCAGGGTCTCATCAGGAGACTGTCCTTATGCTACCCCCCAAGTTTGGTGCAGTTTGGTTCAGGGGAGCCAAAGTTATGGACCCTCAAAACTGTAGCCCCCATCTCCTATTAGCTCCCATTGGAAACAATAGGGGATGGGGCACCCCCTTTGGGAGTCCATAACTTTGGACTCCTTGAACCAAACCTCACCAAACTTGGGGGGTAGCATAAGGACAGTCTCCTGATGATACGCTGAAATTTTGTTGCTGATATGTCTAAAAATGCAATGTCCTGGTGCACCAATGTCCTGGTGCAAAAAAAATTGATCGTGGTGGAGTGGCCGCACATGGGGGGGGGGGGGCATCCAACTCAGGTTTTGCCCAGGGCTACAGTTTGCCTCATTACGGCCCTGGTTTGTAGCCCCATATTGTGCCCTTCCGCAACCTGTACTGTGAAAAGGGTTGCCTCCGAATTGCTGCAGATCATATAGACAACTACAGAGGCTGTCCGAAAAGTAGGCAGTTGTATTAATCTGCATCAGAATCCTCCAATCTTTTTGAGCTTGTGGGCACATTTGAAAATCTGGCATTCCATGGTGGGTGTAGCAACCGAATGGCTGCCACAGCTTAGCCTCAGTAACGCAAGTACAGACCCTTGTAGCATGGTGGCAGCTGCTGCCAAAGCAACTTTAAAAAATACGTGCACAGCCACTCAAATATCCAGTGGTCTGTCAGAAGCTTTGTGCAACCGTGGTGTAGTGGTTTAGAGCAGGTGCACTCTAATCTGGTGAAACCAGGTTTGATTCCCCGCTCTGCCACTTGAGCTGTGGAGGCTTATCTGGGGAATTCAGATTAGCCTGTATACTCCCACAGACGCCAGCTGGGTGACCTTGGGCTAGTCACAGCTTCTCTGAACTCTCTTAGCCCCACCTGCCTCACAGGGTGTTTGTTGTGAGGGGAGAAGGGAAAGGAGATTGTAAGCCCCTTTGAGTCTCCTACAGGAGAGAAAGGGAGGATATAAATCCAAATTCTTCTTCTTTTTATCTGGAGAACCAGGTTTGATTCCCTGCTCTGCCAATTGAGCTGTGGAAGCTTATCTGGTGAATCAGATTAGCTTGTGCGCTCCAACATATGCCAGCTGGGTGACCTTGGACTAGTCACAGTTCTTTGGAGCTCTCTCAGTCCCACCCACCTCATGGGGGGAGGAAGGGAAGGGAGATTATAAGGCCTTTTGAGTCTCCTTACAGGAGAGAAAGGGGGGATATAAATACAAACTCTTCTTCTTTTCTGGCACCCACAAAGTGTTTTTAGGAAGAGGGCAGGCCAAGTAGGGCTTTTGGCAAAACAGTTAGTGGGTGCCAGAAAAGGAGTTGGCGGGTGCCATGACACCCACAGGCACCACACTGGGGGACTTCTGATTTGCAACACTGTAATAGAATGAGTGAATGGGGAGTGGGATTCATCTTCGGAAATAGTTCACCGACACATAAGCAAGCAGCCTGGGAATTGTTTGGCTTTTAGCTTACTATGGACGTTTCCAATGGGCTGTTAGCCTAGGGCCGTGGTGGCGAACCTTTGGCACTCCAGATGTTGTGGACTACAATTCCCATCAGCCCCTTCCAACATGGCCAATTGGCCATGCTGGAAGGGGCTGATGGGAATTGTAGTCCATAACAGCTGGAGTGCCAAAGGTTCGCCACCACTGGCCTAGGGTTGTCAACTCCAGGCTGGGAAATACCTGGAGATGTTGGGGGTGGAACCTGGGGAGGGTAGGCTTTGGGAAAGAGGGAGAGCTCAGGTGAAGGAGGAGGAGGAGGAGGAGGAGGAGAGGAGGAGGAGGAGGAGGAGGAGGAGTTTGGATTTAAACCTCCCTTTTCTCCCCTGTAAGGGGCTTACAGCTCCTTTCCCTTCCTCTCCCCACAACAGACACCTTGTGAGGTAGGTGGGGCTGAGAGAGTTCAGAGAGAACTGTGACTAGCAGCCCAAGGTTACCCAGCAGGCTTTGTGTGTAGGAGCAGCAAACACATCTGGTTCACCAGACAAGAGTCTGCTGCTCATGTGCTGGAGTAGCTTCTCCATATTAGAGTTCACCTGCTCTTAATGACTACACTACACAAGGGAGTATAACACCAAAGAGTCCACTGTCCGAAGCAGCCCATTTTTCCCAGGGAAACTGACCTTTGTAGTCTGCAGATCGGTTGTAGTTCTGGGCGATCTCCAGGCCCCTCCAGAAGGTTGGCAAGTCTCTCGGGGGTGCCCAGGAGCAGCCCAAATCTAGTGAGTCCTAATCGCTCTGCCAGTACCATGTTGTCCATTTGCTTTGGATCCAGCCAGTGATGATAAAGACGGTCATAGGCTTGCCTCTCCCCTCCTCCCAGGCTGCAGAAAAGGGAAAGCTTCTGGAAACTGATGAGCCATACTTTTTTGTTCATCTGAGGCTGAGATGCTGCCAACGCTGCCTCTCTTAGGCCCCTTCCGCCCATGCAGAATAATGCACCTTCAATCCACTTTCACAATTGTTTGCAAGTGGATTTTGCTATTCTGCACAGTAAAATCCAGCTGCAAAATGCATTGAAAGTGGTTTGAAAGCACATTATTCTGAGTGTGCGGAAGGGGCCTTAGTTTTACGCAAGGACTGTTTCAATATCCCAGTTTTCTGTTGTGGCCTGTCTGTGGAATGGCCTGACTTTGGGCTTTTCTGCATTTGAAGAACTTTTAAGTATAAAGGGCTTGGCTGCTGTGTGCTTCACAGTAAGTTTTTCCTGCAGTTTTTTGTTTTGTTTTGTTTTAATGGGATTCTCCCACTGCAAAGTGTCCCCAGCTTTGGCCTGCCCCCCACTTCCTTGTTCGTCCAATGGGGATTAACTGCTGTTGTGTGTGTCTGTGTGTGGGAAATGCAAGCAAGGAGACGTGAAGGAAGTGAAACACATGTTGATTCCCCTTGCTTTCCCTTTTCCAGAGGTGGGATCCAGCAGGTTCTCACAGGTTCCCGAGAGTAGGTTACTAATTATTTGTGTGTGACGAGAGGGGGTTACTAATTGGTGATTTTGCCACGTGATTTTTGCCTTAGCTACGCCCCTCCTCTCAGCAGTAGCGCGTAGAACTTGAAGCAGTCTAGCAGGAGGTGCACCGGCGTGCGTGGCAGCCTTCGCCTGTGTGCATTCGTTTCCCACCCAAGGACCGGCGCAGCGGCTGCGTCCTTGCCACAGCCCCGCCCAGGAATGCCCTGCCCCTGGAATGCCTGGCCACGCCCCATTGTGCCCTGCCCAGCCCCATTGGCGCTACGCCACAGTTTGAATCCCACTACCATGGGAACCTGTTACTAAAATGTTTGGATCCCACCACTGCGGCCTTTCCCCTAAAAAGTCACAGTTTAACCAGTCTTCGAAACTGCAGGGAGACTCTGTACTGAGAGCGTGATGAGTTCTGAAGAGCGGTAACAAAGAATCCGACCCGAAGGACACAAAGGAAACCAAATGTGTGTAATTAGCCTCAGTTTCCTTGATTCCAAATTCCTGTTTCTTCAGCCTCTCAAATCCTCAAATTTAAACTGCAGCGTTTTGCAATGGATATAAACTGATTTGATGTCGAATCAACCACTAGAAGGAGCAAAAAAAATGTAGATCTGGGAAAAAAATACCCGAGGAAACAGAGACGTGACAAAACCGAGAATGTGGAAAAGATCAGGAAAGTTCTCTTGCTTCTGTCACTCTACAAATTATGTAAAACAGAATTGTTCAAGAGGTCTTTTTTTACAAGGATAATAAAGATGTATTAAAACAATATGGGTCAGGAATGCTCTTTTGTAAAAGGAACAGGACTGATCTGTACTTCTGTGGATAGTCTGTATTATCTGTTTGTATGAATTATCTTATTTAATGTATTCTGTGGATAGTCTGTATTATCTGTTTGTATGAATTATCTTATTTAATGTATTCTGTGGATAGTATATTATCTTAGGGCCTTTCCTCACTTACCTTAAGCCCCGTGCTCCACTCCTCAAGTAGTGCGGGGTCCCCCGACACTCCCCACGACAGGGGCGGCGACAGCGCAGCCGCCCCGACGCTGCCGCTGTTGCATTCCCTCAGCACGCGGTATCCCTGGCGCTCTTGTAAATGGCGCCTTTTGATGACCCCACGCAGAGCGCAAGGTCGTGGGGATGCCTGGGCGCACGCCAGGGATGCCGCGCGCTGAGAGCAGTGCGCGGCATAGGGGGGATCCTCGAGAGTGGGGAAACGCCCTTATTTAAGGCCATTTTCAGCATTGTTTAACATACTATATCTCATGCCTCTGTGAAATCTGCAGCGAGAGTGTTTAGGTTTCTCTGTTCCCCAGCCACTGGGGAACAAAGCTGGAATCCTGCTCTGTTCTGTAGGCAGTAGAAAAAGAGCTGAAAGAACAGCAGGCACCTGCAGGTGGAGATCCACAAACTCTTTCTGCTAAAATGTCTACCTGCTTTGGATTACAGCTACTCTGTCACATGGTGAGTGAGGTAGAAATGACTCTCCTTCACTTTGCTATGGGGAATTTTCAAAGGAGCCTTGTAGACAGCCAAAGAAGTGAGCAGAACAACTCTAATTGTGCTGGGATAACCCTTTGCTTTGACAGAATCATGTTTAATCCAGCCCTGCCCCGGTGTTGCACTTTTAATTCTTACGTCTGCTTTCTGTTTTTTGCTTTCTTTCTGTTTGTCCCTCCATCCCTCCATTCCTTCCCCCATTCTGTTTTTCTCCTCTTCCAACTACGTTCTAGCTGAAGAGCTCTTGTGGTGCGTGAACCAGGTCCAGCGAGGGCTTCAAGGGCCATTCAGCCAGAGGAGGTGTTTCGGGTCAGAAAGTTCCCTGGGAAAGCATCAATTTATTCTTTGGGAACTCTTTACTCCAGCATATAAAGGGCAAGCCTGTAGCTCCAAAGGCTCGCAGGTTTATTTGCACCCACTTTGTTAGAGGATCAGAGGGTGGGGATGGGCCATAGCAGGCCACTTTATTTCTCAAGGGAGCCAGCGTTGTGTGGTGATTAAGAGCAGGTATACTCTAATCTGGAGAACCGGGTTTATGACCCTGCTCTGCCACTTGAGCTGTGGAGGCTTATCTGGTGAACCAGATTAGCTTGTGCACTCCAACACATGCCAGCTGGGTGACTTTGGACTAGTTACAGCTCTTTGGAGCTCTCTCAGTGGGAACTCACCTCACAGGGTGTTTGTCGGGGGGAGGGGGGAGAAAAAGGAGACTGTAAGCCTCTTTGAGTCTCCTTGCAGGAGAGAAAGGGGGCATATACATCCTCCTCCTCCTCCTCCTCCTCCTCCTCCTCCACCACCATCCTTGGATCAAAAGATGATCCTCACTACAATTGGGTGCAGTCTATGTGTGCCTGGTGGTGGTTAAGGATGGAGCCTGGCATGTGTGAAACCGATTGCTAAAACTCCCAAATCAAGCAGAAAAAATGTTCTTTCATCCTGAAATGCTAGAATTTCCTCTGGAGACACTAACAAGAATTTTTGGGCTGCCAAGTCTCAGATGACTGTGCAGGATTTGCAAGGCAACAGACATTGGGAGGTGGTTTGCCATTGACTGCCTCTGCTTAGCAACCCTGGACTTCCTTGGTGCTCTCCCATCAAAGTACGAACCAGGGCTGACTGACCCGGCTTAGTTTTGGAGGTCTGAGGAGATTGGGCTAGCCTGGGCCATCCAGATCAGAGCTAAGAAGAAGGCTGAAGCTGCAGAATTTCAGTGTCAAACCCTGAGGCATGGCAACCTTATTCCGATGTAGTGCTTAAGAGCCCTGGAGAAATGGGTTTGATTCCCCGCTTTGCCACTTGAGCTGTGGAGGTGTATCTGGTGAACAGATGAGCTTGTGCACTCCAACACATTCCAGCTGGGTGACCTTGGGCTAGGCACATTCTTTGGAGCTCCCTCAGCCCCACCCACCTCACAGGGTGTTTGTTTGGGGGGAGGGGAAGGGAAAGGAGATTGTAAGCCTCTTTGAGTCTCCTTACAGGAGAGAAAGGGGGGATATAAACCCAAACACTTCTTCTATAACAGCTGCTTAATGCATTAGACAGCTAGGATTTTGTTTTCTTTTTTCACACGAAAATCCTTACGAACAGACTGCAAATGCCATTCTAAGGGCGATTCCTCACGGAGAATATGAATGTAAATAGAACCAGGTTTGAAAAGAATTGGCATCTTTTCATCCCGGTTTCATGCTCCCCACTGCAGCTTGTGCCCCCCAAACCATCCTCAGGCTGCAGCAATGGAGGATTCCCCACTCGAACACTCGTTCCTCTCAGGGGCTATCCTGATTGGCGGTGGCTGCTGCGGCTGCTGCTGCTGCTGCTGGGCAGGCATGCTTTTTAATTTTTTCCTGTCAGAGCCACGTCTGTGTGAGCATGCACCGACCGACACAAAGAAATGAGTGTTTATTCTTTAAATAAACAAACCGTCGCATCCACGTGGATGTGATTTGTAGAGCTGCTTTGTATTGCCATATATGTTTTTTACAACCAAAACTGTCCCTCCGTTGTTTGTATCTGCGTATCCACGTGGATCTCAGGTGCGTGAAGTTTTTTTTAAAAAGGGCTGCGTGCACATTGCGCACAGCCCACTGCATCCTGATTGGGTGGGAGGCTCCACGTCACTCCCAAGGGCAGGAGATTCAAACACCCGATACTCCACACTGCTCCCGTCTGATCCAGATTCATCATGGCATTTTTCAAAAGGTCTACTTTCTTCCAGGTTCTGAAATAACACGTGCGGGGGGCGCCAGAACCAGATGAATCCTTGTTCGTCGATCAGGCAGTGGGGAGTTCTGCAGGAAACCTGGTTATTTTGCGTGAGTATCACGCGCTTAATTGACCGTAGGGAATCGACCTAAGTTAAGACCACTAGTGGGAGATAGAAGGGCCTTCTGCCTTTATCCCACATTTCACACAGACCTAAGTAGCATTATTTACCTAAGGCAGTGGTGGCGAACCTTTTGCACTCCAGATGTTATGGACTACAATTCCCATCAGCCCCTGACACACACACACACACACACACGAGAGGCATACTTCAGCGTCGTACCTTGTGTGTTGCTGGAGAATCTGTCATTGGACTCGTAATATCTTGACCCTAAAAGGAACATGTGTGACAAAATGGTGGTAGAATTTGAACCAGAGAGCTACCACTTTTCTAGCACCGTTTCCTAAATAAAAAACGCTCCCCCCACAACAGCTAAGGGAAAAAAGATAGGTAAAGCACCCCAGATAGGGGAAGTTTTGCCTGGGGAAAAGACACAAGTTACTTTCTCCCCCTTCCCCGTTGTTACAGACTCAGTCCCTATTGAGGAATCCTCCCTAACTTCTTCCTAGGCTAATTGGGTGTTCCAGTTTAGGATGCTGCGCACAAAGCATGCTCAGCAGTTAAACTTTCTGTGTTCATCTGCAACAACTGGCTAGGAACCAGCCACTGCCTCTGTTCAGTTCGAACACACACAAAAAGACTCAAATATCGGTCTAACAGGTTTGTGGCAGGGTTTTTCACTACGCATGCACAAAAATGTTACTTTTCCGAACAGATTGATAGCTGTTAATATTGCTGAAAACTGCTTTGACAGCCTCAAATGATAAGGGTTTTCTAAAGTGTTGCTTTATGATTGATTTATATGATCTGTGGCAGATCTAACAGGCTGGTTAAATAGTTTCCTGCTGAGCAGAGTGATAGAGAAGCAAGAGGGCTGGGGGATTAGAACTCAATCAGGCTGTGTGAAAACATGCGTAGATTAAAAATCTGTTCCATTGTATTTCATTTTACCATTTGCCTCTCATCTCCATCCTCAGTTGCCCGCACTCAATCAATTGAACAATAGAAGAAAAAAAAGGGGGGGGGGTTGAGAGATATTGTAGGTACTGTGATGTCATTTCTATCCAGCAATGTCACATAATCTTCAGTGCTTCCCATCCATAGGCTTTAAACTGCAACCCCACCCCCCACCCCGCCTCAAAAGCTACCAGGACTCACAGGTGTATGGCTGGAAGTAGCAATCCTAACTATATTTACATTGGTCTTTTATGCCCATATGTTCTCCTTTACATTGAGCATACGCAGCAGTGGCGTAGGAGGTTAAGAGCGTGTGTATCTAATCTAGAGGAATCGGGTTTGATTCCCAGCTCTGCCGCCTGAGCTGTGGAGGCTTCTCTGGGGAGTTCAGATTAGCCTGTACACTCCCACACATGCCAGCTGGGTGACCTTGGACTAGTCACAGCTTCTCGGAGCTCTCTCAGCCCCACCTACCTCACAGGGTGTTTGTTGTGAGGGGGGAAGGGCAAGGAGATTGTAAACCCCTTTAAGTCTCCTGCAGGAGAGAAAGGGGGGATATAAATCCAAACTCCTCCTCCTCCTCCTCCTCCTCCTCCTCCTCCTCCTCCTCTTCTTCTTCTTCTTCTTCTTCTTCTTCTTCTTCTTCTTCTTCTTCTTCTTCTTCTTCTTCTTCTTCTTCTTCTTCTTCTTCTTCTTCTTCTTCTTCTTCTTCTTCTTCTGTTACTCACATGTTTCCCCTTCTTCGGCAGCCCCCCCCCTCAGATTAGGGAATCCCCACAATTTCCAAAAGCCCTGAAAGTGTGACTTTCTCCTACCCCTTTGCAGGGAAAGCGAAGGAGATCACCATGCGTTAAGCTCTCTTTGGGTTTTCTCACTCCTTCCCACCTTCCCCCACTCACACCACCTGCTCTTCAGATCACTATTTTAGAGCAATCAAAGGGCTTTAAAAATGCTAACACTGAAGATCTACTGCTAGAGGAATAGACCCAGTGAAATTGGCAACAAATTAACATGGTCTAGCGAATTAGCTAGACTACAACACAGACAAAAAAGGTGGCAGGCAAACTCTCCAAATAGAGGTTGCACAGAAACAACAAGGAAGCAGTGGATGGGCAAAATGGTGCCTTAGCTTGGCTAGGGTCACTTTGCAGGAGGAGAGTTCCTGTGTAAACAGAAAACCCCGGGGAAACCCCACTGCGAAACAAATGGCCATAGGGTAAGTAGGCATTACTTCCTAACAATGGCCATTGTTGGAAGAAATGATAAAGTGAAGCAGCTTACACAAAAGCTGTGAATGGGTTGACAATCTGAAAGAAACAGCCTATTGAAAAATTGGGTCCCTTTTTAAGACTGGCAAACAGGAGTTGGGCTATGAACAGGTGGCTGTTCAAGCATTCCTAATTCTAATTGTGGAACTCCGGCATTACATGTGGTTTTGTTACCGCTGTGGCTCGGGTAACAATAAGTGATTTCAGCTCAGCAACGTAATGAGGCGCAGGAAGCCGGCGTTCTTCAAAGCAAAAGGATTTTATTTGAAGGTGATGGTCACAGCTCGGGCAGGAGAATCGCACCTTGCAAACAAGCGCAAGAACTTTTATTCACACACATCAAAAGGGGCAAGGGGGCAGGTAGAAAGGGGAGGTAAGGGGGCAAATCCCTTACCAAACACCAATAAGAAAACAACAATACAAAAGGAAGATACAATTACAACTTTTGAATGGGATTACGAAATCCCGCTGTCAAACGTCTTCCCGCGAGATCTCGCAATGGTGCTGAAGGGAGAGCAGATAAAGTCCATTCAGAAAATCTAGGTGGGCTCACTCCTTTATCAGATGGTTGTTTCCTGAGGCTCCCGCATCTCATCTCTGTAACAATGGAGGGCTCAAATTGTCCAATGGTGGTCCCTGCACGTCTTCCAATGGCTGGGACCTCTGGGTGCTGCCAGCAGAGTTTAATTTGCAAATCCAGGGGGGGGGGGGTGTCTTTGTCCTTGCTAAGGAGTTGGCTGGGTGTTGGCCTAAGCTGCATTCCAGGGCTGACTTCCTTGTCCCTTAATATCAGCTTCTACAGGCTACTGCTTTTACCAATAGCACAAATATCAAAGTGACTTTTCTTAAACTTAAACATTAGGGAAAACAATACAATACAAGTACATAAGAACCTCCTAACTTAACAATAAAACCTTAAGCTAATTGGGGAACCTAGTCCTTCGGGGGAGGGCGGTATAAAAGTGGAACAAATAAATAAAATAAAAATAAATAAATAAAATCCTAAACAACGGCAAATCATAAATTCAACTCTAGAGGCATTTTCATTACATCTTATAAGGGCAGAGGCAAGAGGGAAACCATATAGCATTGGCACAATTACATGTTTACGTCCTTTGCAAGTCTTATGAAGGCTTCTGAACCCCACAGGTCTCTGCGTCCTGATGTGGAGCCAGTGGAGCCATGTAACTTGACAAGAAAATATTTTGGCTATTTTCTTGGGCGGTAACAGTTTGTTCCTGTGCTGTTCCTACCTGGGTTTGAAGATCAGGAGTGTTGAAGTCTCTATTCTTTTACAAAGATCATGTCCAGTGAGCTCAACCCAGAGTTGTTCTTAGATCTGTTTTCTCCAGTACACGGCTTGCTCCAGAACCGAAATTGCAGGGAAGTTGTTCCCATTGTTACATGGAAATAATTATATACAGCCTTTGTTTTATTGACCACAATTGGTGGTAAAAGTCTGTACCTCCCCATCAGGAAGACAGGGTGTGTGTGGGTGTCAGCGGTGTATTTGGAGTAAACATGATTCCATTTCCTGTTAGATGCCTGTATGAGAGAATGTGCCTTCTTCTATGGGCAGAAGTTGTCGTATTTCTGCATTGGTACTTTCAGACAGAGGTGGTTTTTTTTAAAAAAAACCTGAGTAGTAACAAGATAGACTCAAGATGATGATGAAGAAGAAGAATTGGATTTATATTCCCCCTTTCTCTCCTGTAAGGAGATTCAAAGGGGCTTACAAACTCTTTTCCCTTCCCCCCTCACAACAAACTCCCTGTGAGATAGGTGGGGCCAAGAGAGCTCCAAAGAACTGTGACTAGCCCAAGATCACCTAGCTGGCATGTATTGGAGTGTACAAGCTAGTCTAGTTCACCAGATAAGCCTCCACAGGTCAAGTGGCAGAGCGGGGACTCAAACTTGGTTCCTCCAGATTAGAGTGCACCTGCTCTTAACCACTATACCACGCTGGCTGTTTGATAGACTGAGTGCAGATCTCAGAACAGGATCTGTACAGGTGGTGGCACGTTTATTTTTATTTTTTAATTTGTTGCACAGGCTTTTAAAAAAATTGTTCCAAAGCCCTAGTCCCCACCTTCACTACTAGTCAATAACTTCCTTGCAGCACCTACTGTTTGTAATTTAAATAGATGCACTTAACCAGTGATGGGATTCAAATAATTTAACAACCGGTTCCGGTGGTGGGATTCAAATAATTGAACAACTGGTTGTTTCCAAGCACCATTTTAACAACCATTTCTGCCGAAGTGGTGCGAACCGGCTGAATCCCACCGCTGCACTTTACCAAGCAGTGAAAGTGAGAGGCAGCCCCCTTGATTTCATGCCTCCTCTAAGTAGATTGAAGGATCATGTTACTGCAAAACAAGTTGGTGTACAAATTAGTCCCTTCACTATGCAGCCTACTTATGCAACTCTTGAGTCTATGCTTGCTGTGGGGAAAAAAAGCCTCATACATGGCTGGCTGGTTGTATATTTTACTATGCACATGATTTTAAGTGTTTGGTGTGCCTAGTCATTCTTGAAGTCCTCTGCATGCTGTCTTGGCAGCAAGATAATGCTTCTGGTGCGCTGCCAAATGCTTAGTTTATTCTGCATGTGTACAGTCTGTTGTGCAAAGGCAG
Organism: Sphaerodactylus townsendi; assembly: GCF_021028975.2. NCBI lineage: Eukaryota > Metazoa > Chordata > Lepidosauria > Squamata > Sphaerodactylidae > Sphaerodactylus > Sphaerodactylus townsendi. The sequence continues at coordinate 179,110,748 of NC_059427.1, read as the reverse complement.
GGCTGAGATCTTGTAGGTGCATGGAATCCTACAACCATCTTGCAAGTGTGCAGATCCCAGGGAGCATCATTGGGTTAGATCTCAGTGATCACTTCAGCTGAAAGATGAAGGGGTGATTTTGGCTGATTCTGCCCTCCCACACAAGACATCTTGTGCTGCCCCATGTACCTCAGAAACTGCATTTTGGCCTAACATTCTAGGCTGTGGGCATGGGGGGGGGGATGAATCACGCTCCACTGAGAGACAGAAATCCTTCTGTGAGCAGAAATGTTCAGTGAGATCCTAGCCATTGAGCTCGGCAGCTGTTGGTATCTCCTACCTCAGTGATGGCGAACCTTTTCGAGACTGAGTGCCCAAACTGCAACCCAAAACCCACTTATTTATCACAAAGTGCCAATGTGGCAATTTAACCTGAATACTCAGGTTTTAGTTTAGAAAAAACGGACGGTTGGCTCTGAGGCGTGCGTTACTCTGGAGTAAGCTTGGTGGTAGTTGGTGGCTTTGCTTTGAAGCAACCATGCAACTCTTCCAATGGGTGAATCACGACCCTAGGAGGGTTTACTCAGAAGCAAGCCCCATTGCCAGCAACCAAGCTTATTCCCAGGTAAAGGATTGCGCTTTAGTTCTTTGCATGAAAATCAGTGGGTTTAACAGCGCTTAACCTACACTGCTTCCCCAAAACTAAGTCTTAGGTTTAATGCTAATAATTGAGCCCAGTGGCCCAGGCCAGCCTAGATGTGTGCATGGGTGTGGGGGGTGATTTCCCCCCCACATGATGAACTCTGTGCATGCCCACAGAGAGGGTTTTGAGTGCCACCTCTGGCACCTGTGCCATAGGTTCGCCATCACTGTTCTACCTCAAAGCTGTTATATTCATTACTGTTGTCATAGAAATGTCAAAAATGGCATCCTTGGCTGCCAAGGTCTCTTACTGCATAGGGCAGGGGTCTGCAACCTGTGGATCTCCAGATGTTCATGGACTACAATTCCCATCATCCCCTGCCAGCAAGGCCAGGGGCTGATGGGATTTGTAGTCCATTAACATCTGGAGAGCCACAGGTTGCACACCCCTGGCATAGGGGATACCCATCCTGTAGGATGTTTTTGGACTGCCTGGGCAATTCTTGGAGATTTGGGAGTAGAGTTTGGGGAGAATGGGGTTTGGAGAGGTGGAGTGGGATATCATGCCATAGAGTCCAAATTTGCCATTTTCACCAGGGGAGCTGATTTGTGTCATCTGAAGCTGCGTTGTTATTCCAGGGGACCCTGAGGTCCCTTAGGGGAAAAAACCTTTTATCAACTTATCACATTTTACCTGTGTAAACAAGATCAAGATGTATTGTCGAAGGTTTTCATGGCTGGACTCAACTAGTTGTTGTGGGCTTTCCAGGCTGTGTGGCCGTGGTCTGGTAGATCTTGTTTCTACCACGGCCACACAGCCCGGAAAACCCACAACAACTAGAAGGTCAGAATGAATCATTCTATGGTGTGTGTGCCCATGTTCAGGAAGAAAAAATATATCAAGTAATCCTCATTCCTGGTTTCTCTTCAGATCTCCAGACCCTGCCTGGAGGTATTGTACCTCCTATGTGAGCTCAGGCCCTGATAGACTCAGATGCCAAGTGGCAAACAGTCAAGAATGGGAGCTATTTTGCAGCAGCTGTTTCAGATAGGAACTTTTTTTGGAACCAAATATCCCCCTAATAAAGAATTTATTGTGGCCTGTGTCAGGTTTCCTGTTTATCTATTAAACCCCTATTATTTGCTTCCTTTTGATCTCGCTACTTCAGGAGAAGCAGTTGAGTAAAATCCCAACCCTCAGAATTCGGGAGGTTCCCTCCCTCACTTTCCCCTCCGCTTCCTGTTTTTACCCCCTTGCTCACTTAAGGTCTCCATCAGGAACTTTGGCTTTGCCTCAGCTACGTTGCTATTTATAGCTGTACGGGTGTCCCGCTGGACACATTGACAAATTACCTTGCCTTGTAACTTTCAGCCTATTGTACGGCAAGGTTTTTTGGGGTGTGGGTTTTCTGAAGAATTGAACAAGCTGGCTGGCAGGGTGGGAGTGGGACAATGAAGGTCAAGAAACCAGGGAGGCACTGCAGAGCTCCTAGTGACTACGTGCTGATAGAGGGCTGGAGGCACCAGTTATAGCCTCGGACGATTGGCCCAGATGACAGGATGAGCCTGCCACTTTCCTTCCCGTCTCATCCCCCCCACCCCCATCTCTGTAGCTGGCAGACTTTCCTTGGCCAAAGGCCCCAGCAGCTGGCAACGGTGAAGGGCCTTTGAACCAATAAAGAGCCCTTTGTGCCTCCAAATGGAATATGAGCTTTTAAGGGGGGGGGGGAAGAAAAGGTGATGAATGAAAGAGCAAGAGTTGTGGGTAAAAGCACTGAGTGAAGGTAAAAGAGCACAGGGGAAGGCATGAAAATATATTCCCCCCCTCCCTTTCATAAATAGGTTTTCCCTGCTGTAACCACTAGAGATGACATCATAGCTGCTCAGATAATTGCAATGTTTCGCATTTATATAGTTCTTTCAGTGTTCAGAGCCCTTTGCATGCATATTGTAACAACTGTCAAGCTTTCCTTTCCTTTCCTCTGACATCTGTTGATGTTAGAGAGAGATTTGAGCAGCAACTCTTTTGGATCGTATCAGCTGAAGTCTGCCTTGGCTCCTTCTCGCCAGAATTTTTTAATTTAGACATACTCTGCTCTTCTCCCCAATGGAGACCCAAAGCAGTGCACATAATTCTCTCTTGCTCCATTTTTATCCATGCAACAGCCCTGTAAGGCTGGCCCAAGACCACCCTGCAAGTTTCCATGTCACAGCAGGGATTTGAACATGGGTCTTTACCTTCCACATCCTCATGCAACTACTATTACCATACTTGTTACCGTGCTACCAGGGTAACTTTAATGATTTCATTGTGATTTCAGCTCTTGGTAGTGCGGAGGAACAGAAATCGGGACCCAACACAGCGAGTATAGTAAAACAGTAAAAGACTCTTTATTGTGATGCCGACCTAAGTGTCAGCACCTCCGATCTACAGCGACAGCACTGCCTAGCAGCTTTACAAGGCCTTTTAAACACTTCCTCCCGCCCAGGAATACCGGGAGACCACAGTACAGCCCACCACCATTGATTAACAAAAGAAGAACCAATCAGATTCCAGAGGGCAGTCCCTTCTTGAATTTCGCCGTGGATTCAGAGCGAGGCGCTGACATAGGAGCGGTCAAGTCCAAGGCGGGAAAAACACAAAGATTTACTGGGTGATGAGATCAGGAAAGAGAAACCTAAGGGTGCAGCACCCCTTATCTGCTGGGTGATGAGATCAGGGCAGGCTGATGTCCGTCTTCTGGGGTTTCCTTTGTTGCAGGTCTGGTCTCGGTTTGTGAATGAAAAGGAAATGCTAAGGTGGGGCAGGACCGGACAGGGCCGGGCTGTCACCAGCATTTCTGCCTTGAGGGGAGGAGACTTTACGCAAACACAGAACAAATCCTATTTTCTATCTAATACAGAAATTATTCCTATCTAAATCACAGAAAAATAAAATAAAGTTACAAAGCTAAGTGTAGTGTAATGTACTGTACTGGACAGCGTGGTGTAGTGGTTAAGAGCAGGTTGATTCCAATCTGGACAACTGGGTTTGATTCCCCACTCCTCCACCTGAGTGGCAGAGGCTTGGTGAGCCGGATGTGTTTCTGCACTCCTACATTCCTGCTGGGTGACCTTGGGCTAGTCACAGTTCTTGGGAACTCTCTCAGCCCCACCTACCTCACAAGGCGTCTGTTGTGGGGAAAGGAAAGGACAAAGAGTTTGTAAGCCATCTTGAGTCTCCTCACAGGAGAGAAAGGTGAAGTATAAATCCAAACTCTTCTTCTTCGAAAGTACAAACCGATACCAGTTCTGCTCAGCACCATATTTATCTATACAAATCTGCCTGGAATTCCCCATGGAATACAGACAAGAGGCTTAAGAACAGCGTTTCAAACAACTCCCCCTCCCTTGATTTTTTAAAAACACCCAACTTGTTGGACAGTTCTGGAGAACTCAACAGTCTGCATGTTGTTTAACTTTATTTTCATTGGCCTTAATGAAAGGCATTTCAGGGCTGTTGTTTTGGGGTTTTATTTAGGGCCAAGATGCTGCCAGCAATCTCCAATATTATCCTGATGAAATCCTTACACCAACCTTGTAGGGGAAGCTGGTAGGCAAATATTTAGTATTATTCTGTTCATATTACAGTGGGTGGACTAGGCTTAACTATGTGGTGTATGTTGGGGGGGGGGGGGGCTGGGTTCTTCCAAGGTCTGTGCAATTGATACATGCCTACAAGCTCCCAACTGAGAATTCAGTTCCCAGGCCTATAGGATCTGATATGAATTGGGACCATGGCACATTAAGCGAAAGGGTATCAGCCTTGCCCTTCTCCATACTGTTAGAAATGTCTTGACGGGCCACTGTTTGCCCCATTGAGGCCTCCTGGGGAAAGTAGGTTTGCCAGCTCTGGGCTGGGCAATACCTGGAGATTTAGGGGATGGAGCCTGGGGAGGACAGAGTTTGGGGGAGGGAGGGATCTCATTGGTATATAATGCCATTCAGTCCACCCTCCACAACAACCATTTTCTCCAGAGGAACTAATCTCTGTTGCCTGGAGATCAGCTGTAATTCTGGGAGACCTCCAGGCCCCACCTGGAAGCTGGCAACCCTAACGCAAAGGCTTACCCTCTGAGACAAATAACACTCCTATTAGGGACTTTTGGGGACAGGAAATGGTGCAGTGGGAAGGCACCTTCCCATACCCTGTGGTCAGTGGTTGGATTCAGCAGGTTCGCAGAATTGGTTGTTAAAATGGCGATTGTAAACAACTAGTTGTTAAATTATTTGAATCCCACCATCGGAACCGGTTGCTAAATTATTTGAATCCCATCACTGCCTGTGGTCCCAATTTGAATTGGGCCATCTGCGCCTGGATACTGAGTTCCCAGTGAAGAATACATCAGGGCATGTCTGACTGGTAGGCCTCATGGTGGACCTGGACCTGACCTCAGGATTGTATATGCTGATGTTAGATGCAGTGGCTTTCTTAGAGAGTTATTGGCAAAGGTGACTTTGGAACCTGGGACGACCTGGATTGCAGCTCATTATGTTAGCCGCTATGCTATGCCAGCTCCTATGAGGGACTTTTAAGATTATTTTTTTGTCCCTCACGAATCAGTGTATCCATAAATAATATAGTACACAGGGCCTTTCCCCACTCACCGTTTGCTGCGCGCTACTCTTGCCAAGTAGCGCGGGGTCCAGTGGCACTCCCTACTACAGGGGCCGCGACAACGCAGCCGCCCCGACTCTGCCGCTCTCGCGCCCCCTCAGCGTGCGTCATTTCTGGCGCTGCTGAAAACGGTGCCTTTTGATGACCCCGGGGCAGTGGGGAAGCCGGGGAACACAATCCCCGCGCTGAAAAGGTCCACGCCGGATGAAACCGAGGTCATTTTTAAAAGTGGGGAAACGGCCATAGAGAGAATATAGAATCCAACATAGTGAGATATAGTTAGTATATATCCCGTATTTCAATTATCTGCCTTAAAATGCATGAAGAACACATGAAGCTGCCTTGCACTGAATCATAGTCTCGGTCCGCCAAGATCTGCTTTATCTACTCAGACTGGCAGCTGCTCTCCAGGGTCTCAGGCTGAGACGTCTTTCGCATAACCTACCACCTGGTCCTCTCAACTGGAGTGCCGGGGTTTGAACCAGAGACCTTCAGCATGCCAAGCAGCTGCTCTACAACTGAGCCACAGCCCCTCTTCTGAAAGAAAACTCTGGGTTCCATTTAGTGCTGGAGACAGATTTTGAAAACCTTGGATATTTATGGCCCTTTCCCCACTTTCCTTAAGCCCCGCGCTACTCTCCTCAAGTAGCGTGGGGTCCAGCTCCCTTCCCCACTTCAGGGGCGGCGAGAACGCAGCTGCCCCGACGCTGTCTCTCTCCCGCCCCCTCGACGCGCGGAATTCCTGGCGCCTTTTGAAATGGCGCCTTTTGGCGGAAACCCTTCACAGAGCTGTGAGATTGAGTGAAGCTTTCAGGGTGCGCTGCCAGTGAAATTTCAGCAGCGCTGGCTGAATTGCCCACAGCAAACCTCGGGCAAAGGTGAGTGGGGAAAGGGCCTATATCATCAAAGGGACAGCCCTGATGGTGTTTTTATCCCAATGTTCTTATATGTTTTTTGCCCATGGCTCACAACAAGTTAGTCTGGAGGGAGCTTTTTACATCATCCCCTTAAGCTGCACGGAGGGCACAAACAGGTTTTTCCCCCCTCCTAATATTTTTAATAGGGCTTTGTTTCATATTCTGCCTGAGGAAGAGATCTGTGATACCCAAAAGGTTGCAAAAAACATGGTGAATCTTGGCTGGGGGGAAGTGTGCTTGAGGTGTGTTTGTGTCAAGTGCCGTCAAATCACAGCTGACTTATGGGTTACCCCAGTAAGGGGCTTTCGAGACAGGTTCCTCTGCAGTGTCATTCTTGGAGGTTTCTCTTCCAAGTACTGACCCTGCTGCTTAGGTTCCAGCATCTGACAAGATGAGCCTATACCAGTGGTGGCGAACCTTTGGCACTCCAGATGTTATGGACTACAATTCCCATCAGCCCCTTCCAGCATGGCCAATTGGCCATGTTGGAAGGGGCTGATGGGAATTGTAGTCCCCCCCACCCCCCCCCCCCCCCACCCCCCCCCCCCCCCACCCCCCCCCCCCCCCACCCCCCCCCCCCCCCACCCCCCCCCCCCCCCACCCCCCCCCCCCCCCACCCCCCCCCCCCCCCACCCCCCCCCCCCCCCACCCCCCCCCCCCCCCACCCCCCCCCCCCCCCACCCCCCCCCCCCCCCACCCCCCCCCCCCCCCACCCCCCCCCCCCCCCACCCCCCCCCCCCCCCACCCCCCCCCCCCCCCACCCCCCCCCCCCCCCACCCCCCCCCCCCCCCACCCCCCCCCCCCCCCACCCCCCCCCCCCCCCACCCCCCCCCCCCCCCACCCCCCCCCCCCCCCACCCCCCCCCCCCCCCACCCCCCCCCCCCCCCACCCCCCCCCCCCCCCACCCCCCCCCCCCCCCACCCCCCCCCCCCCCCACCCCCCCCCCCCCCCACCCCCCCCCCCCCCCACCCCCCCCCCCCCCCACCCCCCCCCCCCCCCACCCCCCCCCCCCCCCACCCCCCCCCCCCCCCACCCCCCCCCCCCCCCACCCCCCCCCCCCCCCACCCCCCCCCCCCCCCACCCCCCCCCCCCCCCACCCCCCCCCCCCCCCACCCCCCCCCCCCCCCACCCCCCCCCCCCCCCACCCCCCCCCCCCCCCACCCCCCCCCCCCCCCACCCCCCCCCCCCCCCACCCCCCCCCCCCCCCACCCCCCCCCCCCCCCACCCCCCCCCCCCCCCACCCCCCCCCCCCCCCACCCCCCCCCCCCCCCACCCCCCCCCCCCCCCACCCCCCCCCCCCCCCACCCCCCCCCCCCCCCACCCCCCCCCCCCCCCACCCCCCCCCCCCCCCACCCCCCCCCCCCCCCACCCCCCCCCCCCCCCACCCCCCCCCCCCCCCACCCCCCCCCCCCCCCACCCCCCCCCCCCCCCACCCCCCCCCCCCCCCACCCCCCCCCCCCCCCACCCCCCCCCCCCCCCACCCCCCCCCCCCCCCACCCCCCCCCCCCCCCACCCCCCCCCCCCCCCACCCCCCCCCCCCCCCACCCCCCCCCCCCCCCACCCCCCCCCCCCCCCACCCCCCCCCCCCCCCACCCCCCCCCCCCCCCACCCCCCCCCCCCCCCACCCCCCCCCCCCCCCACCCCCCCCCCCCCCCACCCCCCCCCCCCCCCACCCCCCCCCCCCCCCACCCCCCCCCCCCCCCACCCCCCCCCCCCCCCACCCCCCCCCCCCCCCACCCCCCCCCCCCCCCACCCCCCCCCCCCCCCACCCCCCCCCCCCCCCACCCCCCCCCCCCCCCACCCCCCCCCCCCCCCACCCCCCCCCCCCCCCACCCCCCCCCCCCCCCACCCCCCCCCCCCCCCACCCCCCCCCCCCCCCACCCCCCCCCCCCCCCACCCCCCCCCCCCCCCACCCCCCCCCCCCCCCACCCCCCCCCCCCCCCACCCCCCCCCCCCCCCACCCCCCCCCCCCCCCACCCCCCCCCCCCCCCACCCCCCCCCCCCCCCACCCCCCCCCCCCCCCACCCCCCCCCCCCCCCACCCCCCCCCCCCCCCACCCCCCCCCCCCCCCACCCCCCCCCCCCCCCACCCCCCCCCCCCCCCACCCCCCCCCCCCCCCACCCCCCCCCCCCCCCACCCCCCCCCCCCCCCACCCCCCCCCCCCCCCACCCCCCCCCCCCCCCACCCCCCCCCCCCCCCACCCCCCCCCCCCCCCACCCCCCCCCCCCCCCACCCCCCCCCCCCCCCACCCCCCCCCCCCCCCACCCCCCCCCCCCCCCACCCCCCCCCCCCCCCACCCCCCCCCCCCCCCACCCCCCCCCCCCCCCACCCCCCCCCCCCCCCACCCCCCCCCCCCCCCACCCCCCCCCCCCCCCACCCCCCCCCCCCCCCACCCCCCCCCCCCCCCACCCCCCCCCCCCCCCACCCCCCCCCCCCCCCACCCCCCCCCCCCCCCACCCCCCCCCCCCCCCACCCCCCCCCCCCCCCACCCCCCCCCCCCCCCACCCCCCCCCCCCCCCACCCCCCCCCCCCCCCACCCCCCCCCCCCCCCACCCCCCCCCCCCCCCACCCCCCCCCCCCCCCACCCCCCCCCCCCCCCACCCCCCCCCCCCCCCACCCCCCCCCCCCCCCACCCCCCCCCCCCCCCACCCCCCCCCCCCCCCACCCCCCCCCCCCCCCACCCCCCCCCCCCCCCACCCCCCCCCCCCCCCACCCCCCCCCCCCCCCACCCCCCCCCCCCCCCACCCCCCCCCCCCCCCACCCCCCCCCCCCCCCACCCCCCCCCCCCCCCACCCCCCCCCCCCCCCACCCCCCCCCCCCCCCACCCCCCCCCCCCCCCACCCCCCCCCCCCCCCACCCCCCCCCCCCCCCACCCCCCCCCCCCCCCACCCCCCCCCCCCCCCACCCCCCCCCCCCCCCACCCCCCCCCCCCCCCACCCCCCCCCCCCCCCACCCCCCCCCCCCCCCACCCCCCCCCCCCCCCACCCCCCCCCCCCCCCACCCCCCCCCCCCCCCACCCCCCCCCCCCCCCACCCCCCCCCCCCCCCACCCCCCCCCCCCCCCACCCCCCCCCCCCCCCACCCCCCCCCCCCCCCACCCCCCCCCCCCCCCACCCCCCCCCCCCCCCACCCCCCCCCCCCCCCACCCCCCCCCCCCCCCACCCCCCCCCCCCCCCACCCCCCCCCCCCCCCACCCCCCCCCCCCCCCACCCCCCCCCCCCCCCACCCCCCCCCCCCCCCACCCCCCCCCCCCCCCACCCCCCCCCCCCCCCACCCCCCCCCCCCCCCACCCCCCCCCCCCCCCACCCCCCCCCCCCCCCACCCCCCCCCCCCCCCACCCCCCCCCCCCCCCACCCCCCCCCCCCCCCACCCCCCCCCCCCCCCACCCCCCCCCCCCCCCACCCCCCCCCCCCCCCACCCCCCCCCCCCCCCACCCCCCCCCCCCCCCACCCCCCCCCCCCCCCACCCCCCCCCCCCCCCACCCCCCCCCCCCCCCACCCCCCCCCCCCCCCACCCCCCCCCCCCCCCACCCCCCCCCCCCCCCACCCCCCCCCCCCCCCACCCCCCCCCCCCCCCACCCCCCCCCCCCCCCACCCCCCCCCCCCCCCACCCCCCCCCCCCCCCACCCCCCCCCCCCCCCACCCCCCCCCCCCCCCACCCCCCCCCCCCCCCACCCCCCCCCCCCCCCACCCCCCCCCCCCCCCACCCCCCCCCCCCCCCACCCCCCCCCCCCCCCACCCCCCCCCCCCCCCACCCCCCCCCCCCCCCACCCCCCCCCCCCCCCACCCCCCCCCCCCCCCACCCCCCCCCCCCCCCACCCCCCCCCCCCCCCACCCCCCCCCCCCCCCACCCCCCCCCCCCCCCACCCCCCCCCCCCCCCACCCCCCCCCCCCCCCACCCCCCCCCCCCCCCACCCCCCCCCCCCCCCACCCCCCCCCCCCCCCACCCCCCCCCCCCCCCACCCCCCCCCCCCCCCACCCCCCCCCCCCCCCACCCCCCCCCCCCCCCACCCCCCCCCCCCCCCACCCCCCCCCCCCCCCACCCCCCCCCCCCCCCACCCCCCCCCCCCCCCACCCCCCCCCCCCCCCACCCCCCCCCCCCCCCACCCCCCCCCCCCCCCACCCCCCCCCCCCCCCACCCCCCCCCCCCCCCACCCCCCCCCCCCCCCACCCCCCCCCCCCCCCACCCCCCCCCCCCCCCACCCCCCCCCCCCCCCACCCCCCCCCCCCCCCACCCCCCCCCCCCCCCACCCCCCCCCCCCCCCACCCCCCCCCCCCCCCACCCCCCCCCCCCCCCACCCCCCCCCCCCCCCACCCCCCCCCCCCCCCACCCCCCCCCCCCCCCACCCCCCCCCCCCCCCACCCCCCCCCCCCCCCACCCCCCCCCCCCCCCACCCCCCCCCCCCCCCACCCCCCCCCCCCCCCACCCCCCCCCCCCCCCACCCCCCCCCCCCCCCACCCCCCCCCCCCCCCACCCCCCCCCCCCCCCACCCCCCCCCCCCCCCACCCCCCCCCCCCCCCACCCCCCCCCCCCCCCACCCCCCCCCCCCCCCACCCCCCCCCCCCCCCACCCCCCCCCCCCCCCACCCCCCCCCCCCCCCACCCCCCCCCCCCCCCACCCCCCCCCCCCCCCACCCCCCCCCCCCCCCACCCCCCCCCCCCCCCACCCCCCCCCCCCCCCACCCCCCCCCCCCCCCACCCCCCCCCCCCCCCACCCCCCCCCCCCCCCACCCCCCCCCCCCCCCACCCCCCCCCCCCCCCACCCCCCCCCCCCCCCACCCCCCCCCCCCCCCACCCCCCCCCCCCCCCACCCCCCCCCCCCCCCACCCCCCCCCCCCCCCACCCCCCCCCCCCCCCACCCCCCCCCCCCCCCACCCCCCCCCCCCCCCACCCCCCCCCCCCCCCACCCCCCCCCCCCCCCACCCCCCCCCCCCCCCACCCCCCCCCCCCCCCACCCCCCCCCCCCCCCACCCCCCCCCCCCCCCACCCCCCCCCCCCCCCACCCCCCCCCCCCCCCACCCCCCCCCCCCCCCACCCCCCCCCCCCCCCACCCCCCCCCCCCCCCACCCCCCCCCCCCCCCACCCCCCCCCCCCCCCACCCCCCCCCCCCCCCACCCCCCCCCCCCCCCACCCCCCCCCCCCCCCACCCCCCCCCCCCCCCACCCCCCCCCCCCCCCACCCCCCCCCCCCCCCACCCCCCCCCCCCCCCACCCCCCCCCCCCCCCACCCCCCCCCCCCCCCACCCCCCCCCCCCCCCACCCCCCCCCCCCCCCACCCCCCCCCCCCCCCACCCCCCCCCCCCCCCACCCCCCCCCCCCCCCACCCCCCCCCCCCCCCACCCCCCCCCCCCCCCACCCCCCCCCCCCCCCACCCCCCCCCCCCCCCACCCCCCCCCCCCCCCACCCCCCCCCCCCCCCACCCCCCCCCCCCCCCACCCCCCCCCCCCCCCACCCCCCCCCCCCCCCACCCCCCCCCCCCCCCACCCCCCCCCCCCCCCACCCCCCCCCCCCCCCACCCCCCCCCCCCCCCACCCCCCCCCCCCCCCACCCCCCCCCCCCCCCACCCCCCCCCCCCCCCACCCCCCCCCCCCCCCACCCCCCCCCCCCCCCACCCCCCCCCCCCCCCACCCCCCCCCCCCCCCACCCCCCCCCCCCCCCACCCCCCCCCCCCCCCACCCCCCCCCCCCCCCACCCCCCCCCCCCCCCACCCCCCCCCCCCCCCACCCCCCCCCCCCCCCACCCCCCCCCCCCCCCACCCCCCCCCCCCCCCACCCCCCCCCCCCCCCACCCCCCCCCCCCCCCACCCCCCCCCCCCCCCACCCCCCCCCCCCCCCACCCCCCCCCCCCCCCACCCCCCCCCCCCCCCACCCCCCCCCCCCCCCACCCCCCCCCCCCCCCACCCCCCCCCCCCCCCACCCCCCCCCCCCCCCACCCCCCCCCCCCCCCACCCCCCCCCCCCCCCACCCCCCCCCCCCCCCACCCCCCCCCCCCCCCACCCCCCCCCCCCCCCACCCCCCCCCCCCCCCACCCCCCCCCCCCCCCACCCCCCCCCCCCCCCACCCCCCCCCCCCCCCACCCCCCCCCCCCCCCACCCCCCCCCCCCCCCACCCCCCCCCCCCCCCACCCCCCCCCCCCCCCACCCCCCCCCCCCCCCACCCCCCCCCCCCCCCACCCCCCCCCCCCCCCACCCCCCCCCCCCCCCACCCCCCCCCCCCCCCACCCCCCCCCCCCCCCACCCCCCCCCCCCCCCACCCCCCCCCCCCCCCACCCCCCCCCCCCCCCACCCCCCCCCCCCCCCACCCCCCCCCCCCCCCACCCCCCCCCCCCCCCACCCCCCCCCCCCCCCACCCCCCCCCCCCCCCACCCCCCCCCCCCCCCACCCCCCCCCCCCCCCACCCCCCCCCCCCCCCACCCCCCCCCCCCCCCACCCCCCCCCCCCCCCACCCCCCCCCCCCCCCACCCCCCCCCCCCCCCACCCCCCCCCCCCCCCACCCCCCCCCCCCCCCACCCCCCCCCCCCCCCACCCCCCCCCCCCCCCACCCCCCCCCCCCCCCACCCCCCCCCCCCCCCACCCCCCCCCCCCCCCACCCCCCCCCCCCCCCACCCCCCCCCCCCCCCACCCCCCCCCCCCCCCACCCCCCCCCCCCCCCACCCCCCCCCCCCCCCACCCCCCCCCCCCCCCACCCCCCCCCCCCCCCACCCCCCCCCCCCCCCACCCCCCCCCCCCCCCACCCCCCCCCCCCCCCACCCCCCCCCCCCCCCACCCCCCCCCCCCCCCACCCCCCCCCCCCCCCACCCCCCCCCCCCCCCACCCCCCCCCCCCCCCACCCCCCCCCCCCCCCACCCCCCCCCCCCCCCACCCCCCCCCCCCCCCACCCCCCCCCCCCCCCACCCCCCCCCCCCCCCACCCCCCCCCCCCCCCACCCCCCCCCCCCCCCACCCCCCCCCCCCCCCACCCCCCCCCCCCCCCACCCCCCCCCCCCCCCACCCCCCCCCCCCCCCACCCCCCCCCCCCCCCACCCCCCCCCCCCCCCACCCCCCCCCCCCCCCACCCCCCCCCCCCCCCACCCCCCCCCCCCCCCACCCCCCCCCCCCCCCACCCCCCCCCCCCCCCACCCCCCCCCCCCCCCACCCCCCCCCCCCCCCACCCCCCCCCCCCCCCACCCCCCCCCCCCCCCACCCCCCCCCCCCCCCACCCCCCCCCCCCCCCACCCCCCCCCCCCCCCACCCCCCCCCCCCCCCACCCCCCCCCCCCCCCACCCCCCCCCCCCCCCACCCCCCCCCCCCCCCACCCCCCCCCCCCCCCACCCCCCCCCCCCCCCACCCCCCCCCCCCCCCACCCCCCCCCCCCCCCACCCCCCCCCCCCCCCACCCCCCCCCCCCCCCACCCCCCCCCCCCCCCACCCCCCCCCCCCCCCACCCCCCCCCCCCCCCACCCCCCCCCCCCCCCACCCCCCCCCCCCCCCACCCCCCCCCCCCCCCACCCCCCCCCCCCCCCACCCCCCCCCCCCCCCACCCCCCCCCCCCCCCACCCCCCCCCCCCCCCACCCCCCCCCCCCCCCACCCCCCCCCCCCCCCACCCCCCCCCCCCCCCACCCCCCCCCCCCCCCACCCCCCCCCCCCCCCACCCCCCCCCCCCCCCACCCCCCCCCCCCCCCACCCCCCCCCCCCCCCACCCCCCCCCCCCCCCACCCCCCCCCCCCCCCACCCCCCCCCCCCCCCACCCCCCCCCCCCCCCACCCCCCCCCCCCCCCACCCCCCCCCCCCCCCACCCCCCCCCCCCCCCACCCCCCCCCCCCCCCACCCCCCCCCCCCCCCACCCCCCCCCCCCCCCACCCCCCCCCCCCCCCACCCCCCCCCCCCCCCACCCCCCCCCCCCCCCACCCCCCCCCCCCCCCACCCCCCCCCCCCCCCACCCCCCCCCCCCCCCACCCCCCCCCCCCCCCACCCCCCCCCCCCCCCACCCCCCCCCCCCCCCACCCCCCCCCCCCCCCACCCCCCCCCCCCCCCACCCCCCCCCCCCCCCACCCCCCCCCCCCCCCACCCCCCCCCCCCCCCACCCCCCCCCCCCCCCACCCCCCCCCCCCCCCACCCCCCCCCCCCCCCACCCCCCCCCCCCCCCACCCCCCCCCCCCCCCACCCCCCCCCCCCCCCACCCCCCCCCCCCCCCACCCCCCCCCCCCCCCACCCCCCCCCCCCCCCACCCCCCCCCCCCCCCACCCCCCCCCCCCCCCACCCCCCCCCCCCCCCACCCCCCCCCCCCCCCACCCCCCCCCCCCCCCACCCCCCCCCCCCCCCACCCCCCCCCCCCCCCACCCCCCCCCCCCCCCACCCCCCCCCCCCCCCACCCCCCCCCCCCCCCACCCCCCCCCCCCCCCACCCCCCCCCCCCCCCACCCCCCCCCCCCCCCACCCCCCCCCCCCCCCACCCCCCCCCCCCCCCACCCCCCCCCCCCCCCACCCCCCCCCCCCCCCACCCCCCCCCCCCCCCACCCCCCCCCCCCCCCACCCCCCCCCCCCCCCACCCCCCCCCCCCCCCACCCCCCCCCCCCCCCACCCCCCCCCCCCCCCACCCCCCCCCCCCCCCACCCCCCCCCCCCCCCACCCCCCCCCCCCCCCACCCCCCCCCCCCCCCACCCCCCCCCCCCCCCACCCCCCCCCCCCCCCACCCCCCCCCCCCCCCACCCCCCCCCCCCCCCACCCCCCCCCCCCCCCACCCCCCCCCCCCCCCACCCCCCCCCCCCCCCACCCCCCCCCCCCCCCACCCCCCCCCCCCCCCACCCCCCCCCCCCCCCACCCCCCCCCCCCCCCACCCCCCCCCCCCCCCACCCCCCCCCCCCCCCACCCCCCCCCCCCCCCACCCCCCCCCCCCCCCACCCCCCCCCCCCCCCACCCCCCCCCCCCCCCACCCCCCCCCCCCCCCACCCCCCCCCCCCCCCACCCCCCCCCCCCCCCACCCCCCCCCCCCCCCACCCCCCCCCCCCCCCACCCCCCCCCCCCCCCACCCCCCCCCCCCCCCACCCCCCCCCCCCCCCACCCCCCCCCCCCCCCACCCCCCCCCCCCCCCACCCCCCCCCCCCCCCACCCCCCCCCCCCCCCACCCCCCCCCCCCCCCACCCCCCCCCCCCCCCACCCCCCCCCCCCCCCACCCCCCCCCCCCCCCACCCCCCCCCCCCCCCACCCCCCCCCCCCCCCACCCCCCCCCCCCCCCACCCCCCCCCCCCCCCACCCCCCCCCCCCCCCACCCCCCCCCCCCCCCACCCCCCCCCCCCCCCACCCCCCCCCCCCCCCACCCCCCCCCCCCCCCACCCCCCCCCCCCCCCACCCCCCCCCCCCCCCACCCCCCCCCCCCCCCACCCCCCCCCCCCCCCACCCCCCCCCCCCCCCACCCCCCCCCCCCCCCACCCCCCCCCCCCCCCACCCCCCCCCCCCCCCACCCCCCCCCCCCCCCACCCCCCCCCCCCCCCACCCCCCCCCCCCCCCACCCCCCCCCCCCCCCACCCCCCCCCCCCCCCACCCCCCCCCCCCCCCACCCCCCCCCCCCCCCACCCCCCCCCCCCCCCACCCCCCCCCCCCCCCACCCCCCCCCCCCCCCACCCCCCCCCCCCCCCACCCCCCCCCCCCCCCACCCCCCCCCCCCCCCACCCCCCCCCCCCCCCACCCCCCCCCCCCCCCACCCCCCCCCCCCCCCACCCCCCCCCCCCCCCACCCCCCCCCCCCCCCACCCCCCCCCCCCCCCACCCCCCCCCCCCCCCACCCCCCCCCCCCCCCACCCCCCCCCCCCCCCACCCCCCCCCCCCCCCACCCCCCCCCCCCCCCACCCCCCCCCCCCCCCACCCCCCCCCCCCCCCACCCCCCCCCCCCCCCACCCCCCCCCCCCCCCACCCCCCCCCCCCCCCACCCCCCCCCCCCCCCACCCCCCCCCCCCCCCACCCCCCCCCCCCCCCACCCCCCCCCCCCCCCACCCCCCCCCCCCCCCACCCCCCCCCCCCCCCACCCCCCCCCCCCCCCACCCCCCCCCCCCCCCACCCCCCCCCCCCCCCACCCCCCCCCCCCCCCACCCCCCCCCCCCCCCACCCCCCCCCCCCCCCACCCCCCCCCCCCCCCACCCCCCCCCCCCCCCACCCCCCCCCCCCCCCACCCCCCCCCCCCCCCACCCCCCCCCCCCCCCACCCCCCCCCCCCCCCACCCCCCCCCCCCCCCACCCCCCCCCCCCCCCACCCCCCCCCCCCCCCACCCCCCCCCCCCCCCACCCCCCCCCCCCCCCACCCCCCCCCCCCCCCACCCCCCCCCCCCCCCACCCCCCCCCCCCCCCACCCCCCCCCCCCCCCACCCCCCCCCCCCCCCACCCCCCCCCCCCCCCACCCCCCCCCCCCCCCACCCCCCCCCCCCCCCACCCCCCCCCCCCCCCACCCCCCCCCCCCCCCACCCCCCCCCCCCCCCACCCCCCCCCCCCCCCACCCCCCCCCCCCCCCACCCCCCCCCCCCCCCACCCCCCCCCCCCCCCACCCCCCCCCCAATTGTAGTCCATAACATCTGGAGATATAGGAGTCCTCCTGCCTCTATAGCCTCTGTAGCTCTTGTAGAACATTGACAGCAACACAGTACTGCCCTGCCTCCAAGGGGCTGCAGAATCAGGTAGCAGCAGCACCCACTTGTACCTCTTCCAAATGGACTCACCTTGAATCTAGTCTGGAAGATGAGGACAGGATACAGAGTGGTGTAGTGGTTAAGAGCAGGTGGGTCCTAATCTGGAGAACCGGGTTTGATTCCCCACTCCTCCACCTGAGTGACGGAGGCTTCTCTGGTGAACCAGATAGCAAGTTCCACCCAAACACCTACTGATTGGTTCCCCACCCTGGGACATGGACAATGTATACCCCACTAAACTTTCCCTTCTCTCTGGACACAGAATGTAACACACTTCTCTCTGTGATACACCTCTGAAGATGCCAGCCACAGATGCAGGCGAAACGTTAGGAGCAAGATCTACCAGACCACGGCCACACAGCCCAGAAAACCCACAACAACCAATTGAATCCGGCCGTGAAAGCCTTTGACAATATGTTATTTTATTATTTAAAACATTTTAATGCTTCCTTCTCACCCAGTCAAGATCTTCATGAAACATTTAATTAGCAGTACAGTTAAAATGATAAATACTTCAATTAAAACACACAAAAATATTATTTAAAATACAATAAATAAAATATTATTTAAAATACAATAAATAAAATATTATTTAAAATACAATAAATAAAATATTATTTAAAATACAATAAATAAAATATTATTTAAAATACAATAAATAAAATATTATTTAAAATACTGAACCAGGGGGCATTCATTGAAAATGCTGGGGGGAAGAATTAGGACTAATAAAAGGAAACACTTCTTCACGCAACGTGTGATGGGTGTTTGGAATATGCTGCCACAGGAGGTGGTGATGGCCACTAACCTGGATAGCTTTAAAAAGGGTTTGGACAGATTTATGGAGGAGAAGTCAATCTATGGCTACCAATCTTGATCCTCCTTGATCTCAGATTGCAAATGCCTTAGCAGACCAGGTGCTCAGGAGCAGCAGCAGCAGCAGGCCATTGCTTTCACCTCCTGCATGTGAGCTCCCAAAGGCACCTGGTGGGCCACTGCGAGTAGCAGAATGCTGGACTAGATGGACTCTGGTCTGATCCAGCAGGCTAGTTCTTATGTTCTTATGTTCTTATCTGAGGAGTGGGTTGCATTGTACATCACTACATATTTTAGATATTATGGGATGCTATGTAGCCAGATTAGTGATAGTGGGGTGAAAGTTTATCATCTTGCCCATATGGCATTCTGGTTGTGTGTCTGAAGCAACTAGTACTAACGCAAAGTGTTAGTCCACTACCGAACGAAGCTACTTTCCAATATTAGTGGGGAAGTTGGTAAGAACGGTCAATATTGCTTGCAACTGCTCAGTTGCCAGTCTATCAGTCAAACTAACGCAGCTAGAATTCCTCCCAGGACAGTTTGTTAAATCTGAGCTTCTGCAGCATCCCTTGCCATGAATCATGCTTCCCTACCAGACCCTGAAGCACGCCTGCTCATGCACCTGAAAAGTGAAACTCCAGCCCAGAGAAGATCATACCACAATATATTTGAATCATAGAGTTGGAAGAGACCCCAAGGGCCATCAAGTCCAACCCCCTGCAAAGCAGGAAGACACAATCAAAGCACTCCCGACATATGCTGATCCAGCCTTTGTTTAAAAACCTCCAAAGAAGGAGACTCCACCACTCTCCGAGGCAGTGAATTCCACTGTCAAACAGCCCTGACGGTCAGGAAGTTCTTCCTAATGTTTAGGTGGAATCTCTTTTCCTTCACCTTGAATCCATTACTCCATGTCCTACTAGTCTCTGAGGCAGCAGAAAACAAGCTTGCTCCCTTCAAATATTTAAACATGGTTGTCATGTCACCCCTTAACCTACGTTTCTCCAAACATCCCCGCTCCATAAGCCTCTCTTTGTAGGGCATGGACTCCAGACCATTTACCATTTTGGTTGCCCTCCTCTGGACCCAGCCGGTCAATATTCCTCCTGAACTGCAGTGCCCAGAACTGTACACAATATTCCAGGTGAGGTCTAACCAATGCAGAATAGAGAGGTACAATTACATCCCTCGATCTTGACACTATACTCCTATTGATAAAACCCAGAATCGCATTGGCTTTCTTGGCTGCCGCACCACACTCCTGACTCATATTTAGTTTATGGCAGTGGTTCTCAACCAGTGGGTTGGGACCCATTTGGGGGTCGAACAACCCTTTCATGGTGGTCTCCTAAGACTCTCTGCATCAGTGTTCTCCATCTGTAAAATGGATAAATGTTAGGGTTGGGGGTCACCACAACATGAGGAACTGTATTAAAGGGTCGTGGCATTAGGAAGGTTGAGAACCACTGGTTTATGGTCTACTAAAACTCCCAGATCTCTTTCGCATGTAGTGTTGTCAAGCCAGGTGTCTTTAAAGTGTTTGTAGTCTTTAAAGTGTGTGTAGGTATGCTGTCCAGACACACTTTATGACTTATGGTATCCCTGTAGGGTTTTCAGGGCAAGAGACATTCAGAGGTGGTTTGCCATAGCCTCCCTCTATGTGGACTGAGCGAGTTCTGAGAGAACTAAACTGGCCCAAGGTCACACTGCAGGCTTCATGTGGAGGAGTGGGGAACTGAACCAATTCTCCAGATTAGAGTCTGCTTCACTTCACCACTACTCCACACTGCCTCTCTTGGCATTAAGATGGAATCTTAGAAACGTTTGCTGGAGGAAGCTGTTTCTTCCCAACTTCCCCTTCATTAACAGCCCCCTATGATCTGCCCCCCCCCCCCAGCATTGCCAGGGGTTAGGGGACCCTAGCAGACAAAACAGCCATGCAGCTGTCTCCAGTGAGGACAGGAATCAAGTAAGATCTTTCTTTTGTCAGTGGAATGTCGCTAGAACCCAGTCCAATGTTTGTGGCTGCCAGAGATGTGCAGCTAACAACAGAAGTTCAATAAGCAGCTTAAAAATAAACAAATAATACAAACTACCAGATTAGATCAGAAGTGTAAGGCCCGAATGCACATACGGTGTGGACTGACCAGCCTGCACAGTTTGTGAGCCACCCAAACTGAATCCAGCCTGAGAAAGACTTCTGAGGAGCTCAGAAGCTGGCGCCTTCACATTTTGCTTGATTCGAGGAAAGATATTACACTGCTACTGTTTTTGGACAGCGCCAGTGGAGTCTCGCCGCCCAGCGTCTGACCCTTAGCACCCTGACCTTCCTTCCCCCTTCCCGTCCAGACCCCCTTCTCTGCCGCTTCCCAGAGGGAGGAGAATCCCAGCTAGCCGAGCCTTGTGATTGGGCAGGGAAGTTGAGCCCAGCTGGAGATAAAAAGGTGCCTGTGAACATCTTGCCGGCAGCCATCAGCATGAGCAGCCTGGCCTTGTACCGGGGCATTTACACGGAGGAGCGCTTCCAGCAGGCCTACGGGGGCCCAGAAGAGCCGGAGAGCAGCCTGCGAGAGGTGCTGAGAGGCAGGCTGGCCCGTTGCTGCCACTGCTCCAGGGCCTCTGCTTTGCACTTCCTCCGAGGCAGGCTTCCCATTGCAAGCTGGTTGCCCAGGTACCAGCTCAAGAAATGGCTTCTGGGGGATGTGCTTGCAGGACTAACTGTGGGCATTGTGCACATTCCACAAGGTGAGTTTGGGGCGTATGGGTGCAGAGACTTTGCAGGGTCAGTCGGTATCCGGAAAGACACATCTTAAAGCAATGTCTAGGAAAGCAAATCCTTTGCTGCAAAAACCATTTCTTGGAAAATTAACAGAGGGGTGATTCTTCCCCATCTGGAAAGACCTGCCCCTTCTGGGCATCAGCAAAAAAATGGCGATAGTGGGAAATTTGGGGAGAGGGGACGTGTCACTCTTAGGCATCATCCTCCTTCCTTGTATGTCCCTGTAAATGCAATTGCTCGATCAGGTTTTCCCAGATCTTTGTTGTGATCCCTGTCTGCTCACACTGGACTTCTGCTTCCCACCTGCAAGAAGTTCAGAGATTTCCAGTTGCTCCCCCGCCTTCTATTCCCTGCCTTCCTCCCCAACCACTCACCCCAGGCTCTGATACAAGCCTAGATTTCCTTGGGGCTGAAAAGTCCCCATTTGACTCCATGCCCTTCCTGTGGATTTAATCTCAGTCCCCCTTTTTGTGTACGTCTTAAGTTTTTGATCTCTGCCTCCCCGCAACTTTATCTGACCTTGTCCATGCCTTCCAGTATCCTCTATCCACCTTCCCCTTAAACCCCAATATCTGTTCCTCCAAATGGTGCCAACCCACCCACCCACCCCTCCCGGATTCACATACTTTTCCAGTCCTTGAAGAATTTGTCGCTTCCTCTTTTTTTGCTTGTTTCCTACTGTGAACGCTGACTTTCTTAAGGAGCTGCTCTCTGTCTGCTATCTCCCTGGTTCTTTTGCTACAGTACTTATGAAGAGGTGCAGGGGGAAAAAAATCCAACAATTACTGGATGCTTTCCCGTGATCTCTCCCTCCCTTAAGGTGGAGCCTTTCTGCCTCCATCAGCAGCTGAGCCTTAGCTGGGTTTAATGGAGCATGCATCAGTAGTTTCCTTGTCAGGGCTGCCACCTCCGACTTTGACAGAGGAAAAGAAAGAGGCTTCCAAGAGACTTGCCAAAAAATATTTGAGACACTCATTTCAATAGGTCTCTGTTCTCGAGAACCCATTTTATGTTGAGACGGCATAAAGTCCTGTGCTGTCACACAATTTTTTCCGACTCCAAAAAGAGTAGCGCTCTCCAATCTACAGATTTCAGAACATGCCCGCTGTCACATCCGTCTCAAAGGGTTTCTTACAGGTTGGAAGAACTTCTTCTTCTTCTTTTAGCATTCCCCATGATTGCCCTAGATGCAAAAATGACTAAACAGAGGCAATCGTCCTTTGGTCACAGGATGAGAAAACCGGAATCACTAGAAAAGATAATAATGCTAGGAAAAGTGGAAGGCGGCAGGAAAAAAGACCCAACATGAGAGGGATTGACCCAATCAAGAAAGCCACGGCTTTCAGTCTACTAGACCCGAGCAAGACTGTAAGGAGGAGCAGCAGTGGCGTAGGAGGTTAAGAGCTCGTGTATCTAATCTGGAGGAACCGGGTTTGATTCCCAGCTCTGCCACCTGAGCTGTGGAAGCTTATCTGGGGAATTCAGATTAGCCTGTACACTCCCACACACGCCAGCTGGGTGACCTTGGGCTAGTCACAGCTTCTCAGAGCTCTCTCAGCCCCACCTACCTCACAGGGTGTTTGTTGTGAGGGGGGAAGGGCAAGGAGATTGTAAGCCCCTTTGAGTCTCCTACAGGAGAGAAAGGGGGGATATAAATCCAAACTCTTCTTCTTCTTCTAAATGATGTGATGTTTTGGGGGACGTTGATTCATAGGGTGGCCATGAGTTGGAAGCGGCTTGGTGATAATAGCACAGTCCTCAGAGCCTGAAGCTGCATCCACATAACAAATATTCTCCATTTTCCTTGTCATTGCTACTGTGAACACAGAGTTATTCACACTAGCAACTCCGTACCAGAGTTTTGTGCACATCAGCCTTTTTTTCCCCTTGCATTTTCTCCCCACTATGGCACTGAAGGGGATGGAAGGCAGTATTCTGTAGCTCAGTCTCATCAGATCTTGGAAGCTAAGCAGGGTTAGACCTTGGAAGGGAAACCTGAAGGAATACCCTGCAGAGACAGGCAATGGCAAACCACCTCTAAGAACATAAGAACAAGCCAGCTGGATCAGACCAGAGTCCATCTAGTCCAGCTCTCTGCTACTCGCAGTGGCCCACCAGGTGCCTTTGGGAGCTCACATGCAGGAGGTGAAAGCAATGGCCTTCTGCGGCTGTTGCTCCCAAGCACCTGGTCTGTTAAGTTATTTGCAATCTCAGATCAAAGAGGATCAAGATTGGTAGCCATAAATCGACTTCTCCTCCATAAATCTGTCCAAGTCCCTTTTAAAGCTATCCAGGTTAGTGGCCATCACCACCTCCTGTGGCAGCAGATTCCAAACACCAATCACACGTTGCGTGAAGAAGTGTTTCCTTTTATTAGTCCTCATTCTTCCCCCCAGCATTTTCAATGAATGCCCCCTGGTTCTAGTATTGTGTGTGAGAGAGAGAAATTTCTCTCTGTCAACATTTTCTACCCCATGCATAATTTTATAGACTTCAATCATATCCCCCCTCAGCCGCCTCCTCTCCAAACTAAAGAGTCCCAAACGCTGCAGCCTCTCCTCATAGGGAAGGTGCTCCAGTCCCTCAATCATCCTCGTTGCCCTTCTCTGCACTTTTTCTAACTCCTCAATATCCTTTTTGAGATGCGGCGACCAGAACTGGACACAGTACTCCAAGTGCGGTCGCACCACTGCTTTATATAAGGGCATGACAATCTTTGCAGTTTTATTCTCAATTCCTTTCCTAATTATCCCCAGCATAGAGTTTGCCTTTGCCTCTGCTTCTCACTTGCCTTGAAATCCCCTTTCCGGGGTCACAATAAGTCAGCTGTGACTTAACAACGCTTTACACACACTTGTGCTACTGGGGGGGGGCTTTCTTTGGGCTTGAAAAAAATCAGTAATCAGAGTTGCGCTGCATTATAGTGATGTACGGCCACGATCCACTACGATGTTTTGAATTCCTAGCTTTCTTTGTTTTGAAAGAGCAAGTCTCTAGCCTTGTCGGGTGTGGAGATATAACCGGGAATGTTCGCCAGCTGCCCTTCCCTTTATATCTCTGCTCAGATTCATATCTCATGTCGTTTCCCCACTTACCGTCTGCTGCGCGCTATTCTACCAAAGTAGTGCTGCACTCCCCACTACAGGGGCGGTGACAACGCAGCCGCCCCAACGCTGCCGCTCTCCCGCCCCCTCAGTGCGCGTCATTCCTGGCGCTCCTCAAAACGGTGCCTTTTGATGACCCCGTGCAGAGCGCAGGGTTGTGGGGAAGCCCAGGAGCGCGCCAGAAATGACGCGCGCTGAGAGTAGCGCGCAGCAAAGGGTGGTCATGGCAAGTGGGGAAACGACCTCAGTGATGGTGCTGTCATTATTGAAGCCTGGGTCTGATTTGGGGCAGCAGTGGCACTGGCAGCTCTGTAGAGGCTTCTTGACTCAGCCACCAGCTGAGGACAACAACCCGCTGGAAATAGTCCTGATAATATGGTTTTCCATTTTTATTCTGAAAGCCAGAGTGGCGTAGTGGTTAAGAGCAGGTGCGCTCTAATCTGGAGAGCCGGGTTGGATTCCCCACTCTGCCATTTGAGCTGTGGAGGCTTATCTGGTGAACTAGATTACCTTGTGCACTCCAACACATGCCAGCTGGGTGACTTTGGGCTGGTCACAGTTCTTTGGAGCTCTCTCAGCCCCACCCACCTCACAGGGTGTTTGTTCTGGGCAGGAGGAAGGGAAGGGAGATTGTAAGCCCCTTTGAGTCTCCTTACAGGACAGAAAGGGGGGATAGAAATTCTCCTCCTCCTCCTCCATTATTCTGAATTGCTCTTGTTCCTTCTTTTCCAGTAATGTATATAATGAGTGGGAGCCAGTATGGTCTAGTGGTAAGGCGTTGGACCAGGGGCGTAACGAGGAAGCCCTGGGCAAACTGTAGCCCTGGGCAAAACCTGAGTTGGATGCCCCCCCCCCCCCATGGGCGGCCACTCCATCATCTCCAGATGATACCCTGAAATTTTGGTGCCGATACATCCAAAAATGCACCCCCTGCAGGAACATCCTAGAAATTTGCCCAAGAATCTTTGTTCTGCATTGAGTTTTCTGCATTGCAGTCAATGGGGGTTGCAGGCTGTGGGGGCACATTTCTGAAGGCACAGTCTCAAAACTTTCAGGGTCTCATCAGGAGACTGCCCTAATGATACCCCCCAAGTTTGGTGCAGTTTGATTCAGGGGGGCCAAAATTATGGACCCTCGAAACTGTAGCCCCCTTCTCCTATTAGCTCCCATTGGAAACAATGGGGGATAGGGGCACCCCTTTTGGGAGTCCATAACTTTGGACTCCCTGAACCAAACCTCACCAAATTTGGGGGGGGGGGGGTAGCATAAGGAGAGTCTCCTAAAAACCTAAAAACTGCGCCCCCTGCAGGCCAAAAATGGAAAACCACTAAAATACCCAAAAACGAACCCAGCATTTTGATGCCCCCCACAAGGTGATGCCCTGGGCAGCTGCCCACCTTGCCCAATGGGCATTACGCCAGTGCGTTGGACTGGTATCTGGGAAACCCAGGCTCAAATCCTCACTCTGCCATGGAAACTTGCTGGGTGATCTTGGGCCAGTCAAACGTCCTCAGTCCTGGGAAGTATTTGAATGGGTGATCTTCAAGGAATACTAGAATAGTAGGTGACACAAAGGCCAGCAACGGCAAAGTCTCTTGCCTTGCACACCTTAAGAAGAAGAAGAAAAGCTGTGACTAGCCCAAGGTCACCCAGCTGGCGTGTGTGGGAGTGCACAGGCTAATCGGAATTCCCCAGATAAGCTTCCACAGCTCAGGCGGCAGAGCTGGGAATCAAACCCGGTTCCTCCAGATTAGAATGCACCTGCTCTTAACCACTACGCCAGGATAAGTCAGCTGTGACTTGACAACAAAATAAATAAATAATGCGCAGCCACGTGGGTGGGGCACATCGTTTCTTTCCATGACAGTTCCGTTGGTTCGTAGCCGGGCAGCGGGGTCGAGGTCAGCTTGTGTTTTTCAGGTCAGAATTCCTATTCTTAAATCATGGGAAGCCCATCCAGTCTCTTACGTGGCTTTTCCTGCGGTTGCTTCCCACAGGAATGGCATTTGCTCTGCTCGCCTCCGTGGACCCAGTCTATGGACTCTACACTTCATTTTTCCCGGCTCTCCTTTACATGCTGTTTGGCACAGGGCGTCATGTGTCCACAGGTGAGTGAATCACAGGACTCTGTGAGGAGGCAGCCTGGTGTAACAGTCGTTAAGAACCAGGGGGCATTCATTGAAAATGCTGGGGGGAAGAATTAGGACTAATGCTGAAAATGCATTGAAAATGCTGGGGGGAAGAATTAGGACTAATAAAAGGAAACACTACTTCACGCAACGTGTGATTGGTGTTTGGAATATGCTGCCACAGGAGGTGGTGATGGCCACTAACCTGGATAGCTTTAAAGGGGGCTTGGACAGATTTATGGAGGAGAAGTCGATTTATGGCTACCAATCTTGATCCTCCTTGATCTGAGATTGCAAATGCCTTAACAGACCAGGTGCTCGGGAGCAACAGCCATTGCTTTCACCTCCTGCATGTGAGCTCCCAAAGGCACCTGGTGGGCCACTGCGAGTAGCAGAGAGCTGGACTAGATGGACTCTGGTCTGATCCAGCTGGCTTGTTCTTATGTTCTTATGTTCTTATGTAATGTTCTCATGCTGATCCACACTCATCATTCTGAACCTGGAACCAATACAAATCAGTAAAGCTCACCTATGGGGCCAGGTTCCGAGCCCCTCCTCTTGCCGCTGATACATTAGTCCAGTAGGTCGAGGCTGCATTGATGAAACTCCGGTTGAGTGGCTCACTTACAGAGGAGGGGTAAGGATGAAATTTCCCCCCTGAGGCATGAGGTCAGTTTCAAGTGGGAGGGGGAAAGAAGGCAAAATATGGATCCAGAGCTGCATTTGCCAAGCAGATGGCAGTTCTACAGGACGGAGGAAGGGACATGCGGGTGCCCCAGTAAGGGAGGGACAAGATGGATGGGTTCTTGCAAGTCTTGTGGGTTCTTGCTTGGGTTGCACTAATCTCAGTATTCCGATATAGCAGCAGGGGCACAGTCGTTAAGAACAGGTGTACTCTAATCTGGAGGAACCAGGTTTGATTCCCCGCTCTGTCGCCTGAGCTGTGGAGGCTTATCTGGGGAATTCAGATTATTCATTCATTTAGCCTTTATTTGGCATAAACAGTATAAAAAGTATAAAATCACATCTAAATCGCATCAAAATACAAACTTGCAACATATAACAACTTAAGTTGATTCATACATACTGTTGCTTGTGGGATATTTCCAGCAGAAAGTTCGCAGCCATTTCACAGAATGTAGCATCAGAATTATTTAATAAGAACAATAGTCTGTTTAGTTCATCCAGCTCGCTAGGTATCATAGAAAGCAACCTGCAAGGAGACTCAAGGTGGCTTACAAGCTCTTTTCCCTTCCTCTCCCTACAACAGATACCTTGTGAGGTAGGTGGGGCTGAGAGAGTTCTGAAGAACTGGGACTAGCCCAAGGTCACTCAGCAGGAATGTAGCAGTGCGGAAACACATCTGGTTCACCAGATAAGCCTCCACCACTCAGGTGGCGGAGAGGGGAATCAAACTCGGTTCCCCTGCTCTTAACCACTACACGACACTACCCCACTGCACCAGAGATGCCCGGGATTGAGCCTGGGATCCTCTGCATGCTAAGCAGATACTTTTAGCATTGAGCCATGACTCCACCCCTCTTGTCTCTTTCTAACTCACAGGCACATTTGCTGTGGTCAGTCTAATGACAGGCTCTGTGGTGGAGCGTTTGGTTCCGGTGCCTCTGCAGTCCAATGACACAGATCCTGCTGAAGCAGCTTTGCTTGAGGGGCAGCGCATCGGGGTCGCTGCTGCCATGGCCTTCCTTACAGGGCTCCTCATGGTGAGTCAAGTAGCCCTACCAGAACTTGATGGGGTTCCTGGGAGCACAGGCAAATGAAGCAGAGAGGTCTTCCCTAAAAGACTCCAATAAGCGGCTTGGCCGAGAAGCTCGAAATAATGGTATGTTTGTGATATCTTGGGAAGCATTTGGCCAGTGGTGGGATCCAAAATTTTTAGTAACAGGTTCCCATGGTGGTGGGATTCAAACAGTGGCGTAGCGCCAATGGGGCTGGGCGGGGCCTGATGGGAGCGTGGCCGGGCATTCCAGGGCGGGACATTAATAATTTCTCTGTTACTGTAAAAAACTCTTACTGTAAAAAAAAAGTTCCTAATTTCCAACTGGTATCTTTCTGTCCATAATTTAAACTCATTATAGCAAGTCCTATCGTCTATTTCCAACAGAAACAACTAAAGAGTCCCCTGGACCCAACAGTAGTTAAAGGGTCCCTCCTCTTACTAGCCACAAGCTCCGGGCTACGAGAAAGAAGAAGAGAGGGGGAGGCGAGGGTGTGGAGACGGAAAAGTGGACCCAATGAGTCACCCCCTCTCGGCACACACAAATAATTAGTAACCCACTCTCGGGAACTGGTGAGAACCTGCTGGATCCCACCTCTGCATTTGGCTGAGAAGAAAACAAATCTGAACAGTGGCCAAGTAGATGCCACTCTCGAAGCTTACATGCAGGATAGGAAGCACTTCCTGTTGACTGCCTTTAGCATCTGGTATTTAGAAATACATATATTTTCTGTTCATGGAGGTTCCATTTATCTGGCATGGCTAATAGTCACTGACAAAGCGATCCTCCGTGAATTTTGTCTTACCAGTTCCTGAAAGCCATTGGCACCTCCCCCCACCCCCCCACCCCCAAATCATTACAATGTAAGGACTAGAAACCTGAAAGTTGAGCTTTCAGGAAGCAAAATTCTGCACCCAATATAATTTTCTGTGGCTTTTCTTGGGGAATTTTGCAAGAAACACCCAGCCGTAGTTCTGGGAACATCCATGCTTCGTGCCCCTAAAGCTGACTTTTAGCTTTTCATCCCCAGATAGCGATGTTCACTTTTCATCTGGGCTTCCTGTCTACCTATCTCTCGGAGCCCGTGGTCAAGGCCTTTACCAGCGGTGCCGCTTTGCATGTAGTGATATCTCAGCTCCAGAGTTTACTGGGATTGCCCCTCACGCGTCCTGATGGCTGGTTCACCATCTTCAAGGTATGTTATCATATGAAGCAGGATGCAGAACTGGGGGCGTCCTGGGGCACTGCTTCTCAATCTTGACAATGCATTCAGCTGCACTTGGCAGTATATGTAGCCATGTGGCCATGGTTTCCCTCTGTCTTTCTGTGGGGGCAACCACCATCATCTAAGGGTGCTTTTAGCAAACAGTGTTGAGAGTCAGAGGATTAACTTCCTTTTGCCTAGTTCATTGCTCCTTGCAAGCCTCAGTAAGCCTAGCTGCTCCCTCCTTCCCAAAGTTGCAACAGGGGCGTATCTGCCAGAGGGACATGGGGAGGTCAATTGACCCCGGGTGCCACCCACTAGATCACGTGTTGGGGCACGTAAAATCGCCCCCAGACCTAAGGTGACCAGATGGTCACCTTTGTGAACTGGGACGGGGGGTAGGCGGCCGGGGTCGGAGAATTTTGTCACAGGGCTGAAACGTAGCAAGCCCCAGAGGAAGGCCGTAAGCTTCTGACGTAGCGGGAGAAGCTGCCCAGACTGCCTTGCGCCCCAGAAGGCAGTGCTGCAGCCTCCCAAAAATCTGGACAATTTAAATTACCCGCGGGACGCGGGACAAATTGTTTGAAGGCGGGACTGTCCCGCCAAAAGCGTGAGACGATCTGGTCAGCCTGCCCAGACCCCTCCCATGGAGAGGCACCCCTGGCTGGGAGCCTGCTGCAGGCTCGCTTGGCGCCCCTTGGCCTAGCCCCTCCAGGCTGCCCAGGACCACTGCCGCCCTCCTCCGCCGGCTGAAGGAGCGTCTGGGCTAGGAGCCTTTCGCAGGCCCACCAGGCCTGGCCCCATTAAGCATCCCCAGACTGCTGCTGCCCTGCTCTGCTGGCTGAAGTAAGTGAGGCATGGGGGGGGCGCTGGAGGGGGCACGAGGGGGTTGTTTTGGGCACCATTTATTGCCGGTACACCTCTCCTCAGACCCTTTGATAGAAGGCCTGACTGCTGCTTGTTATCATATGTTACTGTCTGTGTATTATGCCTAGACACTGGTGTCTGTGGTGGAAGCCTTTTCCTTAACCAACATAGCTGAATTGTTGATCTCAGGCCTCTGCCTGGCTGTGTTGGTGCCCATCAAGGAGATCAACAGCCGCTACCGTAACCGGATGTGGGTCCCCATTCCAGGAGAGATCATCATGGTATGTGCGGCATCTTAGCCCTGTTCTATCTTTTGGCACCAGGTTTCCTGGGCAGAGAATATGCACATTTTACACTAAGAAACGTTGCAAATCCTGTCAATTTCCTTTGCCGACTTTTGCTTCCAAGATGGAAGCTGTCAAAGAATTCATATATCTGCACTATTAAGAATGTCAGGAAGTAAGCAGGAAGGGCAGAAGAATGTTGGATATAACAGATGGGGAAATAATTGTAGTCATGTTGAATGGGATAGAGACCCATCTCCGATTAACCCATCTCTGAAACTTAATAGAATGAGTCTCATGGTTGGAATGTAATAATTGAAGGATATAGCTTGAGTCACTACATCACTCTGACAGTCAGCTGATATGTCCAGCAGAAAAAACAATACTTTTTTCTTTTGTTCATAGCCATAAAAACTTGTGTTTTTTTAAAATGAAAGATGTGGTTTTGCTTTGGTTGCAAAGAGTAATTAGATTTTTGCTACAAACTTTTCTTGAACAAGAACTGATAATTGAAATATGATTCAATATCAAATAGATCGTAGCCCTAAAAAAGTTCATTCCTACGTTGATTGTCCACACTGGACAGCGTGGCACTGCGATTGCAATTTAAGTTCCTTTTTTAATGTATCACCACAAATGTGGTCTAGAAACAAGTTGGGAAGACAACAGGCGAAACTCTGGAATGTGGTAAGTTGCCTATGACATCTGGATTCTGTGTTGAAACTGAGAGAAAAATGATATCCGTTCCAGACTTAACAGCCAGTGTGGAAACAACCGATGAGGGCTACGTACCATACTTTAGAAGAAGAAGAGTTTGGATTTATACCCCACCTTTCTCTCCTGTAAGGAGACTCAAGGTAGCTTACAAGCGCCTTTCCCTTCCTCTCCTCACAAAAGACACCAGGTGAGGTAGGTGGGGCTGAGAGAGTTCCGAAGAACTGTGACTAGCCCAAGGTCACCCAACAGGAATGTAGGAGTGCGTAAACGTATCTGGTTCACCAGATAAACCTCTGCCACTCAGGTGGAGGAGCGCGGAATCAAACCCAGCTCTCCAGATTAGAATCCACAACCGCTACACCACGCTGGCTCCCTTTAGGGCACGTTTAAACTGTGTGCCATCTGGGTAAATATTACAGCAGGTGTTTTAAAGTGCTGGTAAGAGAGGGTGGTATTAAAATGGATGTGGCATATGCTTCTGCAGGCTAATCCTCTGGTATTTCTCATTCCTGGCAGGTACTATTGGCCACTGGCGTTTGTTTTGCCTCATCCCTCAACACCCATTACAACGTACAGATTGTTGGACACCTCCCAGCAGGGTAAGGGTCCCTCCTGTCTCTCTCTTTTCCCCCTCCCCATTCTCCATGCTGGTTGAGGGAGAGTCACAGCTGTCATTTTGGCCTGGCGAAGGAAGTTCAGCTTCCTGGCTTGACTTCTAATGCCTGAACCCCGGTGTTGAGATAACAGTGAGGCCAACCTAGTCTGGTGGAGGAGGGGTGGGGCAAGATCGGTAGGGAGGTTGGGAACGGTTTGTGTCACGGACCCACAGTGATTCCCGTTCCCCCCATTCTTTTGTGCAGGTTCCCACAACCCCAGCTCCCAGACCTGCATCTGCTGCCCCAAATGCTGGGTGACACGGTGGCCCTCACTTTCGTGGCCTACGCCATCTCAGTGTCTCTGGCCATGATCTACGCTGAGAAGCACCACTATACCATTGATCCCAACCAGGTGTGTGCCTCAGCCTGGAAAGCTAGGGTTGCTTCAGGGTGGGGTGGTAGAACCTGGGCATTTTCAGCTGCGGATTCTGCCCCCTTTCTTTGTTAGGTCCATTCCCACCACTCCCTGCGCTCAGAGAGTCTCAACTTCTCGTCATCTTCCCTGTAACCACACTTCCAATGGAAATATAATCTGGAGGCATAATCTGACCACCCAGGCAGGATTGTCAGTGGTCTCTGACTTCTAGGGCTGCTGGATCCTACTAACTTTTTGGATCAAGCTCACCAGATTCACTGTTTCAGCTAGGTAGGTGCGTTGGTGTGTAGTGGAAGAGCAAGGTTTGAAACCAGCTGCAACTAAAAGAACACGTTTTCCAGAGCTTAAGCTTTCGAGGTTCAAAGGTCTGGCCAAGGAAACTTTGAATCTCAAAAACTTATAATCTCAGAAATCACATTGGTCTTTCGTTGCTATTGGACTCAAATTTTGCTCAGATTCACTGTGATTCGTATCCTACTGTGTTTTCCCCAAAATAAGACAGGGTCTTATATTAATTTTTGCTCCAAAAGATGCATTAGGGCTTATTTTCAGGGGATGTCTTGGTTTTTTCCCCCATGATTTTGCACCCCTTACGTGACCAGATCAGTTGCGCCGGGGAATCTGTAACTAGGGCTTATTTTTGGAATAGGGCTTGTATTTCAATAGGGCTTGTATTGGAATAGGGCTTGTATTTCATCCTCCAGAAATCCCGAAAAATCATCCTAGGTCTTATTTTCAGGGTAGATCTTATTTTCAGGGAAACAGGGTAGGTGGCTTTTGTCTAACATTCTTGCTGATGAAAAGGTGTCTCTCTTCCACCTTTTGCCTGTGTAAAAGCTCATGGGACCCCCCTCCCAGTGGTCACTAAAGAGACAGGGAAAGGGGAACACAAGAACGACACGTCAGCGAGGATTCTGTGGACCAAGAGTTGAATGCTGGGGTGTATTGGTTAGTAAAACAAATCTCAGTGGCACCTTAAAGACTAACAACATTGATTTCAATATGAGCATTTGAAAGGTACCACTGGACTTTGGTTTTATTTTGGTATGACAGACTAGCACGGCAGTCCTTTATTTTGCAATCCTGTATTGGTTAGCCCAAGCTAGATAAATGGGTCAGGGTTAGGATGACGCCATTACTGCCCTGTTCATATTATTTTTGTCCTCTGCAAATGGTATCTCTCAATAGCGAATGAGAGTATATTACTCCAGTCTTTTCTGTAACCATGGTTGTCACTGCATTCTTTTAGCCATATTTGGGATATTATAAGGCAGTGGCGAAGCTACAGGGGGACAAGGGGGTGCGCCATGCACCAGGCGTATGCCTGGGGTGGAAAATAGCCCCCAAACCCCTCCCCCTGCCCCCCGCGGCGCCCCCTCGACAGTGCTTCCCCCACCCCCCTTCCCACACTTACCTTAGTTCCTTTCCTTTTCCTAGAACTTTTTCAGGCTGAAAAAAGGCCTGTTCACAGTACAGGCTAAAAACAGCCTGAGGAACTACAGTCCCCAGGAGACCTTGGGGTTCACAAGTGTGGGCGGGGGGGGGGCGCTGCGGGGGGGGGCAGGGCACCGCGGGGGATGGAAAATATAGACTGCGCACCGGATGCAGTTTGGCCCAGCTACGCCTCTGTTATAAGGTCCAAATAAACATTAGTTTTTTTAGTGAGTCGGGTCTGGGTTCCCCAGAAACAGCCGGCGGAGTTCTTTTTGCCCCATGGATTAATCAATGCACATACAGCCCTACAAAAGTGCAAATAACATCCTCTGGGTCCATTTGGTTTTGGAAAAATAATGGGGGGGGGCACTTGGATCTGTGGTCCCAATCCTCATCAGATCCTGCAAGACTTGGGGGAATAAGTTCCCACTGTCACTGTGGGGAAAGTGACTTGGGTCAGGAACTCAGGTGGGACTCACTAAAGAACATTACGTCTGATTTGAGCCTAAGTATGACTTGCCTTTGTTTTTGTCATCTCTTAGCAATTTCTTGCACCCCAGAGGAAATCAGGTGTCTCATAGTTTGGGGGTGTTGTCTGAACATTCCCTTTGGTGTAGTTCTCTGAAACATCAAACGTGCCTCTTATTTTTGCACTTTGACCACCACATTTCTACCATTTTAGCTCCAGGGCAAACAAAGTAGCACTGATTTGCCTGCTATAATCCCTCTTTTTCTTATATCTTTCATCCTCAATGCAAGGGAACCCTAGAAACTGGAGTTCTGTGAGGTAGCCCTAGATATCTTTGCCTGTTATAATCCCTCTTTTCCTTATATCTTTCACCCTCAATGCAAGGGAACCAGAGGTGGGATCCAGCAGGTTCTCACAGGTTCCTGAGAGTAGGTTACTAATTATTTGTGTGTGCCGAGAGGGGGTTACTAATTGGTGATTTTGCCACGGGATTTTTGCCTTAATTACGCCCCTCCTCTCAGCAGTAGCGCACAGAACTTGAAGCAGTCTAGCAGGAGGTGCACCGGCGTGCGTGGCAGCCTGCTCCTGCGTGCATTCATTTCCTGCCCAAGGACTGGCGCAGCAGCTGCGTCCTTGCCACAGCCCCGCCCAGGAATGCCCGCCCCCGCCGTGCCCCGCCCAGCCCCATTGGCGCTACGCCACAGTTTGAATCCCACCACCATGGGAACCTGTTACTAACATTTTTGGATCCCACCATTGAAGGGAACCCTAGAAACTGGAGTTCTGTGAGGTAGCCCTAGATATCAGGTCCTTTATCAAGGGAAGTCACAAAGGAAAACAAGGTTAAACACCTGTTGTAGTATAGTTCAAGAGCTCCTCCTCCTTTGTCCCTTCTTACTCTCGTCTTCTGTCAGGAGACTTCCCCCCGATATGGACCTGACTTCCTTGTCTTAATTTTCTTGTCTTCTCCTACAGGAACTCTTGGCCCATGGCCTCTCAAACCTGGTCTCCTCCCTGTTCACCTGCTTCCCCAACTCAGCCACACTGGCTACAACCAACATCTTGGAGACTGCTGGTGGATACACACAGGTATAAACCTTAGCTCCCTGTCTTGGATGTCAGATCCCAGAAGCTAAGAGGGTTGGCCCCAGTTAGTACTTGATTGGGAGGCTATCAAGGAACTCTATGGTTGTTATGTGGAGGCAGGCCATGGCAGCCCCCCTCCGCTCATCTATGGCTTAGAAAAAAATGTACAGTGTCATCATAAGTTGGCTGTCACTTGACAGCATTTTCTACCACCATGGGGGCAGCAGGGACTTACCGTGGCCGCTGTTTGCTGGCAGGGGAGGGGTGGCGTGGCTGCTCCTTCCCTCTCTGCTTTGGACGGGGTGGGGGGGGGGGGTGGGTCCCATCCCAAGGGAATGAGGTCAGTGCGGCCCCACGTAGCTGACTGGCTGGCAGCTGGCGCCGGGCCGCAGAATCCCGGCGTCAGCTGCCCGGGCCGCCCCCTTGCTATATAAGGCGGGGACAGACACAAGCAGGCCCCTCTTTCCCCGCTGTCCGAATTCGTCCCACCCACCACTCCCTTACTGCTGGCAGGGGTTGAGGGGCTTCATTTTAAATGTTCTTCTCGTCACAGCCATCTGGCGATTTGCGCATGCAGGACTGATCTTGCCTGGGGTAAGCTGCTCGCTGACCCCTTTTGGGAACCTCCTTATGAGGTAGGGGTGGAGTAAGCCAGGGGTCTGGCAGCCCAGGCCTCGGCCGAGACCGCTTGCGCCCCCTTTCAGCAAATGGGGGAATCTTCAGAATGCGGCCCACCGCCTGTCTGGAATTCCCCCCTTCATTGCTTCCCTTTAACTCAGGGTTATCGCCTATTTTCCTCAAACAGCCGGGTTTGAGGGAAACGGGCATTGGGGACAGCCTGCTTGGCTGCCCAGCTCTTAGATTAGACCCCCATGCTGTGCCTTACGCTCATCTGTTCTTTCTTGCCAATAAGTTCAAGTGGCTATGGCCAATTTTATTTACCACAATAAAGTGTTTGCGTATTATTTCACCTCAAATGTATTTCGTTCATCACGTTAGCCTATCCCTCCCTCGGGTGGCAAAAGCCTTAAGGTGTACTGGTCTGCCGGTTGCAAGTATCAGGTTACAGTGCCTTCCTTGGTTCTTAGAAACAGTAACAACTTGGGCACTTTTGCACATGCAGAATAATGCACTTCCAATCCACTTTCAATTCATTTCGCAGCTGGGTTTTACTGTGCGAAATAGCAAAATCCACTTGCAAACGGTTGTGAAAGTGCATTATTCTGCACGTGCGAAAGAGCCCAACAAGGGATTTCCCAGGAGGCAGAATTGCTCAAAGCAGAGAGGAGAATTACACAAACAATGAAGTTTGGCCCATGGTCGAGTTTCAGGGTTTCAGTCAAAGAAGAAGAAGAAGAAGAAGAGTTTGGATTTATATTCCCCCTTTCTCTCCTGTAGGAGACTCAAAGGGGCTGACAATCTCCTTGCCCTTCCCCCCTCACAACAAACACCCTGTGAGGTGGGTGGGGCTGAGAGAGCTCCAAGAAGCTGTGACTAGCCCAAGGTCACCCAGCTGGCATGTGTGGGAGTGCCCAGGCTAATCTGAATTCCCCAGATCAGCCTCCACAACTCAAGCGGCAGAGCTGGGAATCAAACCCGGTTCCTCCAGATCAGAGTGCACCTGCTCTTAGCCACTGCTCTTAGCCACTACGCCAGTCCTGCAACCTCTTCTCTGTCAGCTGCCAGATGACGCTGGGCCAGGAGATGAGCACGGCACCACCTAGCTTGCAGCTCCATTCCCAGCCTCTCCCTACGTTCTTCCAAAGGTGCAGGTAATCTTAGAAGGCTGGCACCATTTGCCTGTCTTTCATTGGACAGCTCAGGACTGGGTCATGATGCTGTGCCTACCTCATTGCCTTGCTGGCTGCCTTCTGCGGGCTCCAGCCTAGCTATACAGCACCCCTCTTCCTCTGAGGAATCCCCATCGGCCTCAGGTCCTGTTTGACCCATATCACAGGGATTCAAATGTATACTTTGGCTATGCATTTGCCTTGAAAGAAAGAAACACAGGCAAGAATACAATCAGGAAAAAAAAGCACAGAGTTGGCCAAACCCCAAGAAAAAAACTTGCCCAATGCAAGGAATGAGTGCAAATTAATTATTCGTGATAGAATGTAATATTCCTAGGTTACAGACAATAATCAAAGGTCCATACGATTCTTGCTTAACGTGCCAATATGTAGGCAACCGCCAAATTGCTGGAAATGCAGTAATACTGTCATGTATCCATAGAGTCAATCCAAACGTCTTGTTATATTTCCATTCATTCACATTTACTGGGAAATTAGCTCAAAGTATGGTGAAGCTGAGAACTGTATGGACCTTTGATTATTGTCTGTAACCTAGGAATATTACATTCTATCACGAATAATTAATTTGCCCTCATTCCTTGCATTGGGCAAGTTTTTTTCTTGGGGTTTGGCCAACTCTGCTTTTTTTCCTATGCATTTGCCTTGCCTAGAACACAGTGGCATACCTAGGCAAACTGGAGCCCTGGACAAAACCTGAGAAAGAAAGAAAACAAGCATTGGCAGGAAGGGAGTGGATTTAAAAGGAAAATCTGGGGAAATGCCTGCTGTCAGGGGGTGCCTGCTGTCAGGGGTGCACTACATTAATATATCTCACCAAATTTCAGAGTACCTTTGTGGAGGTACTTCCACTGCAGTGATAATACTCCAGGTTTGATGAAGTTTGGTTCAGGGGGTCCAAAGTTATGGACCCTCAAAGGTGTAGCCCTCATCTCCTATTAGCTCCCCATTGGAAACAATGGGGGGATGGGGGGCATTCTCCCTTGGGGAGTCCATAACTTTGGACTCCCCTAAACCAAACCTCGCTCACCAAACCTGGGTGATATCATCAGGACAGTCTCCCTGAAAAAATCTCTGAAATTTTGGTGCTGGGCATCTGCTATAAACTGCGCCCCCAGCAGGCAAAAAACAGAAAAAACACTTAAAAATATTTAAAAAATCCCACAAACGTAACTTGTGCAGTTTTTGCACCCCCCACTAAGGTGGTTTGCCGAAAGGCAACTGCCCACTTTGCCCAATGGGAGGAGCACGTCTCTGCTAGGAATAGGGTTCAGGACTCTGCGGCTCTCCAGGATGTTCATGGACTACAAATCCTGGCTCTCGAAGACTGCCAGCATGGCCAATTGGCCATGCTGGCAGGGGCTGATGGGATTTGTAGTCCATGAACATCTGGAGAGCCGCAGGTTGCAGACTCCTGGCCTAGAAAATGTTAGTTCATACATTTGTTTCTGCTGCTTAGAACGGTGGATTAAGAGTGCTGACCAGAGCTCAGGAAGGTTTCAATGGGTCTATGGCTGGATGTGAAACTTTAATGAACCCAAGAGCAGCTGCATGTTGGAATTAAGGCAGACTTTTTCCTCTGGCAGGACTTCACCAGAGAAACTTCCTTTCTCTCTGTCCCTGCACCCACAGGATGGTCCAGTGCTGGTCCAGAGAGGAGTTATTTTACTGGATTGTACCGATGCACATGTGGAGGGGGAAATGACTTGGCAAACGTGGGGGTTTGGAAACTGCCCAGAGCAAGCAGAAGTGTGCTGCGTAATCAGCAGCTTCTTCTCCCTCCTGCTTCAGGCTCTTCTTCCTATTGAAAATGTGTTCCCATCAACTCCCAGGAACATTATGGAAGGGGGCGGGTCAGTGTGCTAGAGAAGGGTCTGCAGTGAGAGTGGGGAATGGGTGAAATGTGCCCTGGCCTTATTCTGTGAGTGTTGAGTGTTTACTACAAGCAATAAGGATCCAAGTCCCAATTGTGATTTGCAAGATGGGCTTCCTTGCTGAACCATGTGGACAAGCTGTAAAAAAGGCAAACTCTATGCTGGGGATCATTAGAAAAGGAATTGATAATGAAACTGCAAAGATTGTCATGCCCTTATATAAAGCCATGGTGCGACCGCACTTGGAGTACTGTGTTCAGTTCTGGTTGCCACATCTCAAAAAGGATATTGAAGAGATAGAAAAAGTGCAGAGAAGGGCAACGAGGATGATTGAGGGACTGGAGCACCTTCCCTATGAGGAGAGGCTGCAGCGTTTGGGACTCTTTAGTTTGGAGAGGAGGCGGCTGAGGGGGGATATGATTGAAGTCTATAAAATTATGCATGGGGTAGAAAATGTGGACAGAGAAATTTTTCTCTCTTTCTCACAATACTAGAACCAGGGGGCATTCATTGAAAATGCTGGGGGGAAGAATGAGGACTAATAAAAGGAAACACTTCTTCACGCAACGTGTGATTGGTGTTTGGAATATGCTGCCACAGGAGGTGGTGATATCAGGCCACTAACCTGGATAGCTTTAAAAGGGGCTTGGACAGATTTATGGAGGAGAAGTCGATTTATGGCTACCAATCTTGATCCTCCTTGATCTGAGATTGCGAATGCCTTAACAGACCAGGTGATCGGGAGCAACAGCCGCAGAAGGCCATTGCGTTCACATCCTACATGTGAGCTCCCAAAGGCACCTGGTGGGCCACTGCGAGTAGCAGAGAGCTGGACTAGATGGACTCTGGTCTGATCCAGCTGGCATGTTCTTATGTTCTTCTTATGACAAAACTCAGTGCTTTTAATAGCTGCATAATCAGCCAGCGTAACTTTTTGGTCCTTACAGCTCATGTTTGGGATGTAGTATTTGCTTATTTTGAATTTATGCCCCACCCTACCCTTGCAGGGCTCAGGGCCGGTCACAACAATCAATCAATAACAATCCATAAAACATTTAAAATAGAACCGTACAAAAATTAAAAACAATAGTACGAAATGCCAATAACAATATACACTACAGGATTATTACAAAAGTAGATGGTAGCATAATCCCTTCCAACTCATCCTTCTCCCCTTGCTGCACACCGCACCAGAGACTGAAAGAAGATGACTATAATTTGTTTGATCTGGCTGGCTAGATGGGAAAGGCCTGGTGGAACAGCCAGGTCTTGCAGACCCCGCAGAACTGCAAAAGCTCTCGCAGGGCTCTGACATCCCCTGGAAGTTTGTTCCACCAGGCTGGAGCCCGGCCTGAAAAAGCCCTGGCTCTTGTAGAAGCCAGTCGGATATCCCTTGTGATATGTACACATATATAGTTCATAGTGTTTTAAGCCATATAGACACATATAGGTAGCCTTAAAAGTTAGCCTGCACAAAGAGTGAAGCATGTTATATAAAATCATCTTAGCTAACATCCCTGATGAGGCTTGGAATTGAGTTTGCTGAAGAAATGCGAAAGGGGTGAGTTAAAGGGCATAGAGTAGGGAGGAACCTTATATCTTAGATACAGTGTGGATCATCAGCCTCTCGCCAGCATGGCCAATTGACCATGCTGGCAGGGGCTGATGGGAATTGTAGTCCATAACTGGAGTGCCAAAGGTTCGCCACAACGGGCATAGAGAAATGAAACTCATGGGGCAGCCTGACACAGGTTCTGAGTTGAAAGAAATAGGGGCCTCTTCAGAGATAAGGAGCTAAGCGAAATGTTCACAAAACAGATAGGAATTAGCAGAAAACTTGGTTGCTATAGAAACCTTCTACATGAGGTGTTTTAGACTTAAGTTACATTAGAAATATGGGAAGGAAAGGTGTGATAAGAGATGGGATAAGATGACCAGGTCTGTACGTTTACTTGACTCAAACCAATGAGCAAGAAGACAAGGAGGAATGTTTGTAAGAGGGTATAAATTATGTTACACAAGCAACAGCCCCTTTGAACCGGCTCCCTGTTTGATTTTTACGGAGAGTCTGGGTTCCCTCTTCTGCGCAGAATCGAAACAATAAAACTCTGAACACTGAAGAAGCTTATGGATGGTTATTTGTGAGTAACCGGACAGAGCCTTAGCTCTGAGGACGGGGCCTTGCCCTGTGCCTAACACTTGGTCTGGGGGTCTACAAAAGGTTCCCCTTCAATGAACGGAGGGGCCTTGGAGGGCAATGTGGGGAGATGCGGTCTCGAAGATCTGTGGGTCCAATACTACACAAGGCCTTGAGTATGGCATAGGGGTCTGCAACCTGTGGCTCTCCAGGTGTTAATGAACTACAATTCCCATCAGCCCCTGCCAGCATGGCCAGTTGGCCTTGCTGGCAGGGGCTGATGGGAATTGTAGTTCATGAACATCTGGAGAGCCGCAGGTTGCAGACTATAGCGCCAATCTCATCAGGTCTTGGAAGCTAAGCTGGGACTGGACTTGGAAGGAAGACTTTGCAGAGGCAGGCAATGGCAAACCATCTCTGCTTCTCAGTTGCCTTAACAGCCCCTTGCTAGAGTAGGTGTAACCAAGTCATCTGTGACTGGACAGCATGTACATGGATATCTGATGTCAGGGAAAAGAACGTCCTTAGTTTAGTTCTGCTGTCACATAGTTCCTAAACACACAGTGGTTGCAGAATGGTAACAGCATGGCAAAAGAAAATTTGGGGTGCTGATTGTCATGACTGTATGGCAGGAAGGAAAGTCTGGGGAGGGGCTCCAATTTAGATGTTCTTCTCTTTAAAGTACTTAGAGCCAGTGAGGTGTAGTGGTTAAGAGCAGTTGCACTGTAATCCGGAGAACCGGGTTTGATTCCCCGCTCTTCTCCTTGAGCTGTGGAAGCTTATCTGGTGAACTAGATTAGCTTGTGCACTCCAACACATGCCAACTGGGTGACCTTGGGCTAGTCACAGATCTTCGGAGCTCTCTCAGCCCCACCTCACAGGGTGTTTGTTGTGGCGGGGAGGAAGGGAAAGGAGCTTGTAAGCCCCTTTGAGTCTCCTTACAGGAGAGAAAGGGGTGGGGGGGGATATAAATCCAAACTGTTCTTCTTTTTCTTCTTAGCATAGTGGGGAATTCAGAGTAACTGGTTCAACACAGGACTCCCCACGCACACACTCACCAGTGTTCTTTGCCTCCCTGGGGCCACGGAGTACTAAGTTTGTTTTTCCGTGGCCTTTCTTTCAACTCCAATATAACTTCTCCTCTTTTCCTCTCCTGCAGCTTTCTGGCCTTTTCACCAGTGCTGTGGTCCTGGTTGTGTTGATGTGGATCGGACCACTGTTCTACTACTTGCCCAAGGTGAGCCAGTAAGGGGGATGGGGATAGAAAGGATCCAGAAGGCCATTCATTATCCCCCAGTCCGAGAATAATTGTGCCTGTCAGCGATTTGCAGGAAACTTTAACCAATTTTTGCATCTAATTCTAAGGGCGGCCTCGTGATGCCTTTGAGGGATATTTCTTTCTCTCTTTTTAAAATAAAGGCCTATCCTCTTTGATAGATCTTTGCTAGACCGTTACTGACAATGGATGCTAGGTTTCCATTCAGTCTTATACAGACCCATCTAAGGCCAATGAAATTGGTGGGCTGAGATGCCTCTGGCTCTGCGTAGAATTGTTCTGCCTACGCTGAAAAGCAGACAATGCGCCTTTGACATGCCGGGCCATCCTCAGCAGCAAGGACTGAGCAACTGACTTCAAACTCTTTCATACCAGTCCCCCCAAAATCTGGTCAGTAGATGCTGGACCTTGTTTGGTTATTCCTGAAAACATTCTTACCCTAGTCAGGGGCGTACCACTGAGTGGGACATACGGGGTCAAATGTCCCCGGGCTGCAGCCCCCCGCCCCACCCCTCCTCCTTCCCCCCAGAAAAATCATCTCCCTCACCCCTCCTCCTTCACCCTAGTCCATACACAGACTTCAAGACCTGGTGCAAAAAAAGTTGTTCGGTCGTGGTGGAGAAGGGCGGCCACCAATGGGGGGGGGGGGGCACGGAAAACTCAGATTTTGCACTGGGCTACATTGTCCCTAGATAATGCCTCTGACCCTAGTGCTTAGCTAATTTCTCTCCACTGCACCACAAGGCCTTTCATGTCTTGATGGCGCATTGTGTTGCAGAGTTCTTTCATAAAGTGAAAACTTTGATACACGTTACAAAGTCCTTTCATTTGTTGATGGATGACACAGAACTTTTTAGTAGACATCCGATGGGAGTTTCATGCCTCCAGATGCACTCCAACCCCTTCTAGCTTGTGTGGAGGGAGAAGTTATTTCATTGTTTTTTGGATGCCTCGTCCTATTTGTTTGCACTGTTTTGCATTGGTATGATCTGTTTTAGCCTTGACCTGGGGAGGCCAGGCTAGGCCAATCTCATAAAATCCTGGAAACTAAGCATATGGGAGACAACTGAGGAAATCCAGGGTTGGTACACAGAGAAACTAGCTCTGTTTGTCTCTTGCACTGAAACTCTTATAGGGTTGCCGTATATACAGAGATGGAGCGAGGGGGAAGTGTGCCCAGTGTGTGCGCCCCGCGCCCCTCCAAACCCCAAACGTTCCACACCTTGCCATCCCCTTGGCGCTACGCACCTGCGTACATAGGCTGTGACTTGATGGAACTTTTCACCCCCAATAGGTCTTGAATCTTAGGGAGGCAGGTGGGCTATAAATTAATTAAGTTGTTAATTAAACTAAAGTTCTTCCAGTCTTCTTCCAACCCCATTTTCATGTTTGCAAATCGTGCAAGGAGTTACTGCTGGATCTGTCATGAAAATTACTTGTAGCTACGTGAGATTCTGCAGCAGAGTTGATGGTAACTCTGTGGAACAGTTGAAGGATGTAGAAATGGTTCAGTAAGGAATGCTGAAGCTGCTTCTCCCCAAACGTTATAGTCACAAGCAGAAAATAGCCTGCATGCTTCTGGAAGGCACAAAAGAAGAAGAGAGAAGAGTTTTGGATTTATACCCCACTTTTCTCTCCTAAGGAGTCTCAAGGTGGCTTACCTTTCCCTTCCTCTCCCCACAACAGACACCTTGTGAGGTAGGTGGGGCTGAGAGAGTTCCGAAGAACTGTGACTAGCCCAAGGTCACCCAGCAGGAATGTAGGTGTGCGGAAACACATCTGGTTCACCAGCAGATAAGCCTCTTCCTCTCAGGTGGAGGAGTGGGGAATCAAACCCAGTTCTCCAGATTAGAAACTCGGTTCTCCAGATTAGAAAACTATCTGATACAAAGTCCTTGTGTCATTCACCAAATGTCATTCACCAACAAACATAAAGGCTTTGTAAGGGGAAGCTTCAGCTCCTTTTTGGGGGGAAGTGATTACATTGTCCAACTAGGACTGGGGAGATCTGGGTTCTGATTCTGTTTGCTTACTAAGGTCCTTCGGTGCCCTTGGACTAGGCAGTTTCTCTCAGCCTAACTTCAGTTGTAGAGTTAAGAGGAGGGAAACCAGGGATATCTCCGTGGGCTTCTGGGAGGATGGATGTGATTAAAAAATGCATGAATATTACAGTGGGCCTCTCTTTTCTGTCTAGGCTGTCCTTGCATGTATCAATGTCACCAGCCTTCGTCAGATGTTTTTGCAGTTCCAGGACCTGCCTGAGCTGTGGAGGATCAGTCATGTTGACTTTGTAAGCAGGGAATGGGACAATAACTGTTAGAAATCAAGCCATGTGTGTGTTTCTTCTCTACCCAAAAAGTGCATACATAAATGTCAGTGTTTTACAATTGAAACAGACAAGTAATCTCTGGATGCCCGGGGTTGTCCTGGTGTCCCCCAGAGTTTACCCAGTGCCATCTTGCTTCTTGAATCTTGTGAATAAAATCCAGACAGTCTTGAATGGAAAATATGAAGACTCTCAAAGTACTGAATGAATCCAGACAGTCACTCTTGGCTTGGCC
Organism: Sphaerodactylus townsendi; assembly: GCF_021028975.2. Classification (NCBI taxonomy): domain Eukaryota; kingdom Metazoa; phylum Chordata; class Lepidosauria; order Squamata; family Sphaerodactylidae; genus Sphaerodactylus; species Sphaerodactylus townsendi. The sequence goes on along the minus strand of NC_059427.1, from coordinate 179,066,588 downwards.
ATAGAGGCAGCCTTTCTCACCTCTTTCTGTGATTTTTCAGAGAGCAACTCCTTCCCTTTGCAGTCTAAATCCAGACAATGTCTTTCCCCCAAAGCAAAGGGTAGATCCCAGTTTTTCCCTGCTAACTTGATGCAGAAGGTTTTTCAGAAGAGCCTTTGGGTCTGAAGGGGGCATCTGTTCAGAAGCATTGCCCGCCTTTGTGGGATAATGCTTGGCTTGCAACCTCACAATGTTCTGTAGATTGACCCAAGCACTTCATGAATCGGTTTGGTCACAGTAACTCATGGCAGTCATTTTGTGGGCTGGCTCCAGTACCCCATGGCAGTCATTTTGTAATAGCACACACTGCCTTTTCAAAATTCAAAAAGTGCCCACAGGTTGAATATATTCTTAGATATAATTTACTTTTTTAATTATAGGATTTTAGATTCCATTTATTAGGGTCAAACCTGTTGCAGTAAAAATAACCAAGATGCATGATACGTCTGGCAAAGTATAGTTTTGCCTATAAAAAGCTGATGCCTCTCCAGTTTGTTGGAATTTAAGGTGCCACAGGACTCTTTGATGTTTATGCTGTGGGTGCAGACAGGGGCCACACAGATCAATATCTCCTCTACTGGAAACATGTGGAATTCTAAAAAGGAAAACTCTTTAGCCATTGGGTGAGTGAGACCAGATTTTAAAAACTCTTTATTGTTATGGAGCAATAGAGACTTTCATAAAGCCAAGCTCCATGAGGATCTCACCAGGTGGGATTTTAAAAATTGCCTGTGGCAAAAGGAAGTGGTTGCATGAACCATAGAGTTGGAAGAGGCCCCAAGGACCATCAAGCCCAACTCCCTGAAATGCAGGAACATAACATCAAAAGCACTCCTGACAGATTTTATTAATTTATTTATTATTTTGATTTAATATACCGCCCCATCCCCTAAGGGTTCTGAGCAGTGTGCAATTTAATATCAAAACCAAATCAAACAAACAAACCCCAATAAAAACATAAATTACATCTTAGTGAAAACCGTTTGAACATCCAATAACTCCACAGCTTCAGAATCCAAATCTCAGTGTCAGTATCAGTATCTATGCCCATCGAGCCTCTCTTTAAGAACCTTCAAAGAAGGAGACTCCACCACACTCCAAGGTAGCAGAGGCGTTCCTCCCATTAGGCAAAGTGGGCAGTTGCCCAGGGGGGCCCCTTGTGGTGGGCGCCAAAAATGCAGGTTCCTTTGTGGGATTTTTTTGTATTTTCAGTGTTTTTTCCGTTTGTGGCCTTCAGGGGTGCAGTTTTTAGGCTAACAGCACCAAAATTTCAGGGATTTTTCAGGAGACTCTCCTGATGATATCACCCAGGTTTGGTGAGGTTTGGTTAAGGGAGTCCAAAGTTATGGAGTCCCAATGGGAACTAATAGGAGATGGGGCTACAACTTTGAGGGCCCATAACTTTGGACCCCCTGAACCAAACTTCACCAAAAATGGGTGGTATCATCAATAGGGGCTCACAAAGATACACTGAAATTTTGGTGCTGCTGTCTTAATAATTGCACCCCTGACAGCAGTCACCCCCTAAATTTCCCCAGATTCTCCTTTTAAATCCACCCCCTTCCTGCCAATGCTTGTTTTTTTTCTTTCTTTTATTCTCACAATGCCTAATAAAGGTGGTTGTTATTATTATTATTATTATTATTATTATTATTATTATTATTATTATTACTACTACTACTACTACTACTACTACTACTACTACTACTACTACTACTACTACTACTACTACGATTACTACGATTACTACTATTACTACTATTACTATTATTAAACCCACCCCCTTCGCCATGGATTTAAAGGGAAAATCTGAGGTCCCCAGTTTAAACATTGAAAGTAATGCTGTTTCAGGGTGGGGGAGAATCCACCCCAAAATAGCATCACTTTCAATGTTGTTTAAACTGGGGACCCCAGATTCTCCCTTTAAGGTGGATTTAAAAGGAGAATCTGGGCTCCCTAGTTTAAACACCATTGAAAATGATGCTGTTTGGGGGTGGATTCCAGCATCACTTTGTTTGCTAGGGAGCCCAGATTCTCCTTTTAAATCCACCTTAAAGGGAGAATCTGGGGGGTCCCCAGGTTTAGAAATAACCATTGAAAGTGATGCTGTTTCCCCCAATTGGGGGGACTGGATACAACACCATAAAATGTTTTCATAGCAGTAATAAAACATTTTGAAAGCATTTTGAAATTGTTTTCAAAAAAATATTTCTGCTGTGTGGCATGGCCCATTGCTGTGTTCAGATTTGTGAGTTGGGGGATGTTCTATAATGTGATGGTGACTTTGAAACGACCTGGTGTAAAAAAATCATTGTTTGGTCACGGTGGGGGAGGGCGGCTGCCCATGGGGGGGGGGGGCATCAAACTCAGGTTTTGCCCAGGGCTCCAGTTTGCCTAGGTACGCCACTGCAAAGTAGTGAATTGAACCTGAGGTGGAACAGCAAAAAATTGGACTCCCATGTCAGGGTCAAAACTGATAATAGAGCTTGGGTGGAGAGCTCTGTCAGGTTCCTTTATATATTCATATCACAGCTGCATTCTATAGTGTCACAAGATATCTACCCCAAATAAATTGGGAGAGTTCCCACAAGCGGCTATTTAGCAGAAATCAGGACTGTAATTCTAATTCTGTTACTAAATCTTGCTCCGTCTCCCAGTCGTGTTCTATTTCAAGTGCCTCATAAATATTGGCTGCAAACTATGAACCCTTGTAAAGAGCTGAGAGAAAAAACATAGGACGAATGTAGATCAGCCACTGTGACCCCCCCCCCCTCAAATCTACAAAGCAACTGAAAAGTGTCAACTTTATCTCCACTAAATGCTTTAATGGCTTTCTGCTCTTCCCATAGATATTCTACTATTCCAAAACAAATATAAGTCTTCCAGTTGGATTACAGGGATTACCTGCCCTGTTATTAATTACCAAGGACTTTTAAAAAGTAAACCATTAAATAAAATATAACATTAAATCTGTAAAACTCCAACAAGGAAACATAACATAGCTGCATGGTGGCTGCCATGTTGCTTTCTATGTTTTTACCTTTTGCTCTGAAATTTGAAAAATCCTTCCCTGGGTAGAATCAACAGTTGGGACAGACCACGAGATTGCTTCTCTGTGGAGTGCTCCGCTGTCTCAGGTTTATACTTTCAAACTTCTAAGCATTTCTTTCTTTTCCCTGTGTCTCTCTTAACACCTTTTTTTTGGTCTTTTATAGGCCGCATGGGTGGTCACGTGGCTCTCAGTGGTTGTGATCAATGTAGACCTCGGCTTGGCGGTGGGAGTGGTGTTCTCCATGATGACTGTGGTATGCCGCACACAAAGGTACTTGCATGTCAACCCCCTCCCTCTGGGCCCGGTCCTCTGGCCCATGTCAGATTACCTAATAGAATCAGATGCCTACTTGTTGGGACTGAGAATGGCTGGAGAGCCACAAGGTAGTTTCAAGCTGAAGCTGATGAAAACGCGGGCCATTTACAATATCCACTTCCTTGTAGTCACACTTGTAGT